>NC_034613.1:97141442-97162191 GCF_900095145.1 Mus pahari
TGTGTGTGTGTGTGTGTGTGTGTGTGTGTGTTTGTGTGTCAAATTTAGGTCATCCGGCTTGCCAGCAATTCGGTACCTCTTACAGGCTGATCCGTCTTGTCGTGGTTCTATTTTCTTGAATAGCATTGAGGCCTTTCTAAAATTTCTTTGTCATTTTCTCCTGGTACTGTATGTAGGTTTTGTAGTGTAGTGTGAGCAACTTCCTGACAGAATTGGTGCTTAGTGACAATTCTAGAATGAATGTAATTGAATTGCCCCAAGGATTGCAGTGGTGACCTGCTCTTGTGACTGACTATATGGTTGTTTATTAAGGTAGTTGAGTTTTAAGTGCGTATCTAGACAAATCCCATAAACACACAGTCATTCACCTAAGAAAACAATTTCTTGTTTGAGTGTGGAGACCATTCTGATGTATGGAGGACTGGAATGTCAACCACAAAAATTGGCCCTTTTCTCTGAAGAACTGCGAACCAATTGACTTTGGCGCCTACAAAGCAGCGGCAGGAGGGCGGGGAAAGGGCAGGGCCAGCGGGCTCCCAGCGTACAGGGGCGGGGCTATGGTGACGCAAGGCAAAGTGAACTGCTTTGTCCCTCTGCGCTCTCCGTCTGAAAACTTGAGCCGAGAGGGTCATAGGTATGGCGGCCTTTAGGGTAAGTGAAAAGAAACTTAGTTTTCTACTCCCAGCTCGCTCTGAGCCCAAAGCACTACAGTAATTATAGAAGGGACGGTCTATCGTAACTCATGGAGGGAGCCCCTCAGCAAGTGGCGACCTGGAGATGAGACTATGACGATCAGAATCTTTAATCTTTGCAGTCTCAACAAAGCTCGCTCGCCTCCTCCTTAATCCCTGCGGTTAATTGTTTACACCGCGGGGGCTTTAGTCCCGCAACCCGCTGAGTGAGTGCTGGGAAGGCCCGGACAACTAGCCTCTGGCGAAGGAAAACAAAACAAAAACGAAACAAAACAAAACTTTGGCATTGTCTGGGTGCGCGGGGCGGGGCTCCCAGACTGGAATGTAAGACTTCCTTCAAAAATGAGCTGTGGGCAAACCAGACAAAAGTAGAGATGTCTCAGAATCTGTGTTGTGAGTGGGATTATACAGAGTGTTATTCCTCGTCGAATAACCAGTTTCTTTGGAGTTTTATGAGAAAAGGTGCCTTTGTGTAGAAACCAGGGTAAAGGAAACAAGTCAGCTGACTCGGGTTTCGACATCAGTTTACAAATACTTAACTCATGTATTTTTTTTTTTTTAAGGTATGCAATGACTCTGTTAGGTTTGAAGGCTATAAGAGTGTTATTAATTCAATCAGCGGACATTGATTTTTTTTAATATTTTCCATTCTTCACTGCATTTCTCTAGTTTGGGACCGCATACTTTCTTTTGAACTAAGGACCACTCTCTTAACTGGACTCCTTCCATTGCTCTGATGGGGTCCATTTTCTCCTGTGCTGCCATAGTACTTATATCAAAATGAGACTCTGCCCCGCTACTTTAAAGCCTTTATAGGCACTCCATTATCAGCTCTCAGGGGTCAGGTTACCCTTCTAGATAACTCTTCACCTAGTCTCTGCACTCCAGCTTCCTCTCCTGTCACCCAAGAATTCTGTACTTAACTTCCTACTTTATCTCTCCATGCCCCATTTACCTGTTCTTTCTGCAATTTTATAAAGTGCCCTTGCCCATTCTTATTTAATTTCTAGCATGCACATCTGACCAACCTTTTGATAATGCAACCCCATCTGTCCTCTACAAAGTTTATCCTGGAGAATCAGTCAAGTTACAAAAAAACCCCAAATAATATTTTTACAATGTTTTAATAGTTTACAATTTTGTATTGGGTAGGGTGTGATATGTAGGCCATAGGTAGGAGATGTTTGCTTCCTTTGGTAAACACAGAATGCCTCTTCCAAGTGTGTGTCCTTGACAACTGTAATGATCCACATGAGATAGTTATTGACAACCATATTGGTAAGTTAATTAAAACTTTTAAGTCCTTTCTTGGTGGCCAAGCCATGAGCAAGGCTGTGGTTCTGAAGTTTCTTGGTTCCCAAGTTCAGAAATACACAGTTCTAAAAGCAAAACCCGGAAAGATACATCAAAGTTAGGTGAAGGTCAGAGTAACCCTGAAACAGTTATTTCTGGTAGAGCATAGTAGTTACTTTAGATATAACTTGCCAATTATTTTGGCTAATACATCTGGCCCATGGTCAAGGCTATGGAAGTCCCACATGTGTTGCCAAGGCATATGTGACCACTGGGGGAATCAGGTAAAGGGCTGAGAATTATTTAAGCAAACATAAAATGGGAGTCAGAACAGGATGGTGTCACCTTAGTCATTTCATTCCCCAATTTTTAAAAGTTATTGCTAAATTTTTGATCTTGACTAAGTGAGAAATACTAGTTCCTGAGTATCACTAGCCCAACTGAGGCAATTTTCTATCTGATGAACTTTAAAAGATAATTTATTATATAAGGCTCTATAGTAAGTCTCATAATAAGGGGTAGTAAAGGACCAGGCAAAACAATGAAAAGTATTGTGAGCCACAGGTTTTAATAGTTTTCTGGTACCAGAAATTACTTCATTCATGTTTTTGATGTAATTTATTTTAAATTTTTATAAAGTTTTTTTTTTCTTTTCTTAAATGATAATGTTTGATTTGTTAGCACCGAAGCAACAAGTCTCCCTTACTGTCACACAATTTCTCCTGGTTTGGAGAACTGTTTCTGTCAGAGACTCTATCTGATCATGGCATGTATCAAAGGAGAACCAAAGGTTCCTGATGTCTACCTGCTTGACAAATTATCTGTTGTAGGCTCTCTTTTTTCTTATTAGAGCCATAGTGTACCCCTGTAGTTCTGGTTGGCATATATTTCCAACTGTGCTCATGGCTCAGGAGACAACTCGAAACAGTGGCTGCTCAAGTGCTATTAGCAAGGTGGGATGCATGGTCTAGGCGATTTCTCCAAATAATTGTTTAGATTTCATAAGGAAACTGACTTTAGGGTTAAAGTGTATTCCAGATTCCCCAATACTAGGCCACCGTTGTCAACCAAGTGTTGTCACGGGTCCCAGGTTAGTTCTCAAAGCACCCCAACCCAGCTTAGAATTTGCTTATTGACCTCTGAAAGGCTTATTACCTTAAGCTGCTGTTTTGTGTATATCCTGGTATCCATTGTACTTTCACCAGCTGTTTGAAGATTAAATATTTTGCGGTATTAATGCCAAGTCCTGGCTCTGAGTTGCTTCTACAGCAGCTCCTGCAAACTAACAGTTGTGCCTAGGAGCACCAACAGCAATCATGCGGGCTATCCATCCAGAGGGTCAGCACCAACCAGAGTCCAATATTGGTTTAAGTCACCGGAGCTCCAGAGTCATTGCGAGTTGCGGCCTTAGCCACTAGCTAAAAGATGTCTCTGTCAGCCTTGGTGGTCTGTGGTGGTTTGGTGCCCCATAGCGCTGGACTATGAACTGTGGTACTCTGTGGTAAGCCCGCTCAGGTGCTTTAGGTGGTGTCAGTGATAGTCAGCTACTGTGCAGTAGAAGGAAATTGGAGGCTTCTCTAGCAGTGACATTTGGCTAAGACATGGATCTTTTGCTCCTTTCCTTTTGCTAAGAAAAAGTCCCTCTGTGGAAACCCCTTGTTAGCTTTCATATCTTGTCTTTCTCACATTATCCTTCAAGCAGGAAGCTAGAAATTTGAATGTAGATTTTTTTTTTGTAGAGAATTCCCTTTCAAGTATAAAACAGTTATCACAGATTAACCAAAGCTGCTCTAGCCACACATGATGCCTCATGTCTTTTATCCCAGCACTCAGGAAGCACTCAGGAAGCAGAGATAGATTGCTGAGTTCAAGGCCTGCCTGGTATACAGAGGCCTATATAGAGGAAAAGGAAAGCTGTCCTTCTATCCCTGCCCCATCTCTGCCATGTACTAGGAAATGCCATCGTCACCTTTATCACCTTCTCCTTTTCTTCTGTGTTCTCTTGCCTTCCAGTTTTTCCTTTTAACCCACTGAAATAAGGGCCATTCAGTGAAGTGTGAGTATAGGTGTGGAGTCATCCAATGGAGTATGGTCTCCAGACCTGGGGTTAGACCACTGAGGAAAACTGACTCACCCCTTCCCTGCAGTCAAACTCTCCATGGCTCCTTCTTAGGGCTGAGGAGGTCCTCTTTGATCCTTGCTGGAAGTTTGACTGACTTGGTCTTAGGTAGGCAAACAGAATTTTTGAATTCATGAGTACTAGGGCATGCATCCAGAAGATGGTTCCTAGTGGTTGGTCGTCTTCTGGTCTTTTCAGCCCCACCTTGCAGTCCTTCCAGGAGTTTATGAGCCATAGGGGACAATGGATATGATGCAGATATCCCTTTTGGAGCTGAACACTTCATAGATATTTGCTTTTCGCATGTGGTAGATCTATTTGTAGTTTTTTGAAGAACATCAGACCAATTTTCAAAGAGACTGAAGTAGTTTATACTCGCACTGGCTCTGTATATGGGTCTTCCCCCTCACATCCATAGCAGTATTTACTGTCACCCTTGGATGACAGAGTCACTTCTTGGATGTCACTCTGACTGGAGTAAAGTGAAATCATGGAGTGGTTTAGATCTGCATTTTCCTGATGGCTAGGGGTGCTTAACAATTAAAGATGCTTTCTGGCTATCTTTATTTCTCTTGAGAACCTTCTGCTCAGTTCCATAGGTCATATTTTAAATAATAAATTAAGTTGGGTTAAGTTGGGCTATTTGTATATTCTGGACTCCCAGAAGTGGTTCAGTCCATAGCTTAGGTGTATATTGGCTCAGTAGGTAAAATACACACATCAAAAGTCACAACAAACACAATAACTCCAGCTTTCCAGGTCTTGTTGGGAAGACACGTGCAGTATAAAAACCAACACAGCATTTCCCCCTCAGGCCAGAACATATTCCCATAGTTTCTCTACAGGCTTTTATTTTTAATTTCAACCCTTTGAAGTTGACTATTTGAAATGCTGATGAACAAGGACCAGATTGTACAAGTACATTTTTGCTGTTTATTGTACTTGGGCTTTTGTTGTTGTTGTTGTTCAGTTATCACAGGGTTTTCCAAGAGATTGAGTTTTATAGGAAAATATAAGTGTGTGTGTGTGTGTGTGTGTGTGTGTGTGTGTGTGTGTGTGTGATTTCCTTTTTCAGTAAAGTATGTGCTTTTCATTTTCTAGTATAATAAATGATACCATGGCTGAAAAACTTTCTTTTTCTTTTTAGTAGATTTAATATTTTATTCTTTTAGAGATGATTCACTTACCCACTATTTCAGGAAGAAAATAAGCACCCTGATATATACAGGTCCTCTGTTAGTGACTCATTGGTGATTACTCTAAAACAGGGCACTCTTGTCTGAGACTTTTATGTTGCTGCCAAGAAATAGCTCCTAGGCTGCATCTCCAAGATGAAGCATTACTACCTTTTTTTTTCCTTGTTAGTTTCAGCTAGAGAAAATAGTAGTGTATCTGTTAAAGTCGGAGATGAATTTAGTGGCACTTGTTATTATCACAGACTTTATTATCCCTGGAAAATAGTCTAACATACATAGGGATATAGTCAAGGTGTGGTCCTGCCCAACACTGACCCATTCATCTGGTCTTCAGTCTTATGTAAGGTGGTCTCAGCAAGTTGTTAGAACTGTGTGGAATCTTTTTCTAGGAAACAAGTTTCCCACCTGACTGAGGCCTCTTTCTTCTCCAAGCATGAGATTTCCTGGGGGGAATGACCATTTCTTTGGGGTCTGTTGTTTGAATAGTTTTATATTCAAGTTGAGAGGTACCCCTTTAGAATATCTTAATTTCTTCTAGAGTGGTTACAACAGTCGTTTTTCACTACTGTTCTTTTGGCCTACAGAAAATGTGATCTATTTAAACAACAATTAAGCAGTTATACTATAAGTATACTTTCCCTAGTAAACTCACTAATGAAAATATTATTGGTGATTGTAGCTAAAAGTATATTGACCTGAATAGAAAATAGTGTCTACTAAAGTATGTATTTGATACAGTATAATTAATTTTAACAAGAGCTTTTTCATGTTATATACAAAGGTGAATTCTCTCTTTAGTAAATAGTCATTGTCTATTGGCACTAGCAGGTACTCCAAAAGCACCATTGTTAATATACTTACTAAACTCTATCCTGCTCTGATAGACTAGCTCATATTCCACTGGCTCACTGAAAAACATCTCTTATTTGTGTGAAGCAATAATCTGGTACTTACAAATATGTAATATCATTCTTTTTAAATGCATCCAATCTATTTTCTGTTGAGTAGTCATAGGATTTGGGATGTCATTCTAGTAGGGAAGATGAAGGTTGTCTGTGCCCTGGGAGAAGGGTATGCTTTACATCTTTGAGGCCTGGAAAGATTCATATAGCTAGAGTCAAAGGGTATATGGGCAGAGATGAATAAAGAAAGTGGTAATTTAGAAAGACTGATTTAGCAATCTTATACCACTTATTTAATTGCTTTGAAATTTTTTAACATATTAACCCTAAACTGAAAACAACTTGAAAGTCATCGCTTTGAGCATTTCTGTCTATTCAGACTAATAGAATGCTTTCAGTGTTCATTTGCTAAATCTCTTTGAGCGGTGCAGAGCTTTTTTCCTGCATATAATACACATATGTTTATATATATGTGCAAAATATGGCCTTCAGGAATTTAAAATAAAATTGCTGGTTTTGACAGTATATATAGTATTTGACCTTGATAATAATAAACTGAATAAAGTTGAGTTATGCCAATCTTGTGCCATTTCTGAAGGATTCCAAGTATATCAAATATGTATGTTTTTTTTCATTTTTGTACTTCTTGGATTTTTATTTATCTAAGATAAATTTTCAAGTGCCACTCAGTAATTACTGTACCACCATTTGCAGTCATAAAAATGTTTAGAAATTCTAAAATAATTTAGTACTTTTATGTAATATTTTAATTAAAATATTCAGTGTTTAAAATATGTTATTATTCTGGTCCTATTATTGAATTATGCAGCCACATTAAGCTGGGCTGTTTGTTCTGGTTATCTTATGATTGGCCTTAAGTGCTAGAGCTTTAATTTTTATGTAAATTACATCTCACATGTACCATGTAATTCCCATCCATCTTAGACTAGGGAGTTAAATCCATTCTTCATCACTCACTCTCTTCTGTTTTTCAGTATTGGTAATTGAACTATGTTGTGGCTGTTAGAATATTTATTTAAATGAGGTAGATCCGAATGGATAATTGAGCTCAGAGAGAACCTTAGAAATTGCTATCTTGAAAAGTGTTTTGATGTTGTTTGCATTTTCCCCCGTAAATGTGAAATGAATGTATACAACTTGTTGGCTTTATGGTCTGGCTGAGTGATGAGTTTAGTGAATAAAAGACAGCCTTTTCTGGGTTAGTACCCATGGGGGGGGCGGGTTTCCCTTTCTTTGAGAAGAAGAGGAAGGGGTAAAGGAAGAGAGGAGGGTTGTGATGGTGGGATTGGGAGGAGAGAAAGGAGGGAGGCTATGATTGTGATGTAAAGTGAGTAAATAAAGAAATTAATGAAAAAAGGCAGCCTTTTCAGCAGTGATTTTTCAGTCCTTAAAGGATCTCACAGAGTGCTTATATTTATTTACTTATCTCATCCTTTCAGAATAGTATGTATACTTTCTGCATTATTGATATACTTTATTATGCATAGTTGGCATTCAAAAATGTTAATTATCTACTACTTTTCCCTCACAATGTATTTTATTAAACCACAGTTACTATTTTGTCAGCGTGTTCATCCTAAGATGTGCCACACATCACTACTTGCTGTTAATGCCCTCTAATATTTAGATCTCAAGAAAATACCAGCTTCTGCGCATCTTCTAAATGGCATTTAAATGTAGGTAACAAAGCAGAGAGATGAAAGAATAGAAGCTCGTTTGTGCTCTCTCTCTCTCTCTCTCTCTCTCTCTCTCTCTCTCTCTCTCTCTCTCTCATAGTGGAAAACAAAAAGGATTTATTTATTATGGTCATATCAAGAAGAGGGACAAATAAATCTAGGAGAACCCTGTATGTTCATCCTCAGAAACCCCAAGGTCTATGTTGGGGGCCTGAAGTGAGATTAAAGTTTAAATAGAAGGCCAAGGATTTCTGCATCTAAGCAATTCCAGAGAATGTGTGGTCCTGTCCACCATTGACCTATCCTTGCCTGGGCTTCAGTCTCATCACTTAAAGAAGTCCAACAAAGTTTGGACAAAGACAAAGTTTTGTCTTTTCCAAGACACAAGTTCTCCCTCTTACTGGGACTTCTTTCTAGCTTGAGATTCTTGGGGAAATTCCTATTTCTTTGGGGTCCATTGCTTCAGTTTTCTGAAAGTCAGATTGAGAAGCACAAGTATCTCATAGTGGAGCATGTGTTCTTATTACATGTTGGAGCATCTTTTGAGTATATGCCCAGGAGTGGTATAGCTGGATCCTCCAGTAGTACTACGTTTGATTTTCTGATGAACCCCCCAAACTGATTTCCAGAGTGGTTGTACAGTTTGCAATCCCACCAGCAATGGAGGAGTGTTCCTCTTCCTCCATATCCTTGCCAGCATCTGCTGTCACCTGAGTTTTTGATCCTAGCCATTCTGACTGGTGTGAGGTGGAATCTCAGGGTTGTTCTGATTTGCATTTCCCTGATTAAGGATGTTTTAGGTGCTTCTCAGCCATTTGATATTCCTCAGTTGAGAATTCTTTGTTTAGCTCTGCTCTGTACGCCATTTTAAAAGGGTTATTTGGTTTTCTGGAGTCTAACTTCTTGAGTTCTTTGTTCTCAACAATAAAAGAACCTCTGATGGAATCACCATGCCTGACCTCAAGCTGTACTACAGAGCATTTGTGATTAAAAACTACATGGCATGGGTACAGTAACAGATAGGTAGATCAATGGAATAGAATTAAAGACCCAGAAATGAATCCACACATCTATGGTTACTTGATCTTTGACAAAGGAGCTAAAACCATCCAGTGGAAAAAAGACAGTATTTTCAACAAATGGTGCTGGCTCAACTGGCAGTTCGCATATAGAAGAATCTGAATCAATCCATTCTTATCTCCTTGTATAAAGCTCAAATCCATGTGGATCAAGGACTTCTACATAAAACCAGAGACACTGAAACTTATAGAGGAGAAAGTGGAGAAAAGCCTCAAAGATATGGGCACAGGGGAACAATTCCTGAATAGAACACCAATGGCTTGTGCTGTAAGATCAAGAATTGACAAATGGGACCTCATAAAATTGCAAAGCTTCTGCAAGGCATAGGACACTGTCAATAAGACAAATAGGCCACCAACAGATTGGGAAAGAATCTTTACCAATCCCAAATCTGATAGGGGGCTAATATCCAATATATACAAAGAACTCAAGAAATTGTCTCTTAATCTTATCCAGTATAATGTCTGGCTTTTGGCCATGGAAAAGCTGTGCATCTTCTGGCCTGCAAGGCCCATTGCTCAGAATGTCTCTGGCTGGCTGAAGCCTGTTACTATCTCTCTTTCCTTACTTGGCTGTTTAGAATGCACTGTGCTGAGCAATAGCACTTGTTGGTTATTTTGCATGTATGAACCTTACATGCTTTTAGCTTTGTATATTTATGTAATATTCAGTTTAGATGTACAGTATATGTGCTTCTAGTGACAGATAACATTAGGCATCAATTTTGGTAGAGTCAAATTAAATTAGTTGCTTACAAATTAGTCATTTTAAAAGACACAAATTGATCCTGAAATGAACTTTGACTTTCTTAAGACTCTTTTCTAAGTAGTCACAAGTCTGAAACACAAACAGCAGAAAACATAACACAATTTTAACAAAACATAAAATCTTGCCTTATGTTCATCACAAAGAGCAAAACAATCTGTTTAACAACTTTTTGTTGATTTAGACACAAGAATTAGATTCTAATTCTATATTGGTACCCTCATATTAAGGCATTAACAAATTTGAAATATATGAATCTTATTAGTTCTCAAACTGTGGATTTGATTTTATAATTGCAGTGAGATATCAATTTTTATTTTGTATTTTTTAAGCTTTGGTATAAATTTGTATTAAAGAGAGACTAGATTTCAAAAATAAATATAAATATCCAACATTATCAAAGTTTTAAATTGTCAGGAATTAAAAAAATATATGTATTTGTATATACTATGTGGGGGGGGGTTGTCTGTGGAGACTAGAAAGCAGCATCAGATTCCTTAGAGCCAGAAGTATAGGCCATTTTGAGCTGCCTGATGTGGGTGCCTGATGTGTGTGTTGTGGACTTAACTCTAGTCCCCTAAAAGAAGAGCAGGGCTTCACGTTAAACCACTGTGCCATTGCTCCAGCCCAAACATGGTTTTCTGCTGCACCAAGTGGAGGTAAAAAGCAGTTAGTGCTGGCTGAAGTAAAAGACAAGAAAATGTCCCTGGGGTAAAATGACTCTAGCAACTGCTGGGCATTTCCATCTTTCCTCTCCACTTAAGATCAATGCACTGTGGGTGGCAGATACCCCCACAACATGTCATAGTTAAACTTGAGTTTTTGTTTTGTTATTGAACTTGGGGAGTCATATCCCGTGTTCTGGTTCAGCTCTATGTCCTCAATAAGCTAGAAGAGTCACTTTCATGGTTGAAAGCAGAAACAGGTTTATACAATGTGGCCACATTGGGAAGAGGGACAAAGAGATCCGGTGAACTCACTGAAGTTCATATCCCAGAATTTGAGTTCTTGATAAGCTACTGAATCAATGAGTTATAAAACTGACTATTTCTGTAGTTCCAGGTATAATCTAGAGTAAGTTTTGGTTGTTATTGTTAAGTCAGTTTAACTCCAAATTCCAGACCTTTTACCAGCATCACTTTAAATGATACTAACTATATTGGATTATCATGAATATTTATAAACTCAGTGTATGCAAACTTCCTATAACATGCTAAGTGTTCCTCAAACACAGAACATAGTGTCTTCAGAGGACCTTTATGTCGTAGTAAGGCATGGCACGATACCATACTTCTACAAGAGAGCAAAGCCATTCCATATCCCATTTTAACTCACTGCAGTGTTTTATTTTAATTTTCTCACTGTTGTGTGCCTCCACAACTATCATTTGCTCTGTATCTGTTCTCCTATTTCTTGTTATTTCATTCACTTCTTGATTAATACATTATTTAATGTAGTTTTTTTTTTAAATAAAGATTGCCACTGGAATACCCTTGCCTGAGCCCTTTGACCCTTCCAGTTAGTTATTGGATGTTCAGAGAAAGTTTTTTGTCCAACATATTTTAAATTATGTAATCCTGTTTCCTTTCTTCTTCTCCTGGTTTTAGCATTTCTCTAATGCATAAAAGTTCTAGATAGCGGCTATCTTCCAAATATGTTACTTCTACACATGTGTTCTGTGTTGCTGCTTGCTGCTACTGTTAATGCTTTGGTTAAATGTTATTTATAAAGAAGACATTTTCCAAGGTGTCTGAACAGGAAAATGAATATCCTTTGTAATCATCCTATTTGATTTTTTTCTAAAAATCCAACAAATGTATTGTTTTATATCAGTAAAGGAAAATATTTTTTCTTGAAGAATCACGTTTTCTCCTTCC
The DNA here is from genome assembly GCF_900095145.1 of Mus pahari. NCBI lineage: Eukaryota > Metazoa > Chordata > Mammalia > Rodentia > Muridae > Mus > Mus pahari. The sequence goes on from NC_034613.1 coordinate 97,153,064, forward strand.
TTATTTTAGATGATTGTAATTGATTATGTGTCCCTGTAACATTGTTAGGCCAGAAACACAAAATTGGTATTCATATGTCTTCTAAAATTACTTTAGGACATACTAGGTAGTAATGAATAATTACCATAGAAAACAACATTTGTTGTTAAATGTCAAAAGTCTGGATAAAAAGGACAGAATTGCTTTGTATTTTAGATATTGGTTCTTACATTTATATAAAATAAATTAATGATTTGCTTTCATTAATTTATACTAAAACATGTTCTCAATACAAGCCCAGGGATAAATTGTCAATAAAGCCTCTAAGATTTATTTGCTTCAATGTAAGATGAAAATGATGAGGTTCAAAGTAGCATGCAAAACCAAATCTAATTAAAGGGCTATGGAAAGCTGCACTGTGAGCCCTTATCTAGCAGTTCTGTGGTCTGCTGCTTGAGTTATCTGGTAAAAGACCTTGTAGAGCAAGTCTGTTGCCCTGAGTGTCATCCCAGAACCCACGTAGGTGGAAGGAGAGAACAGATTGCAGACATGTCCCCTGGCCACAGTGTGCACACTGTGGCACCTGCACCACTCTCCTCTCCCTTTCTCACGTTAAAATAAGAACAAAGAGTGATCTGTGCCCAGAAGAGTATTTTGTGTGGCAATGATGCAGAGTTTAGTCAGCAGAATCCTGAAGGAAAGCACTAAAGGAGACACAAAGCTGGGAAAATAATGGATGGTCTGTCTCCTCCAAGATGGGTACTGAGGGAGGAGGAGACAGTTTGTTTTTCTGTTCATAGCCCAGAACAGCATCCAAGTGTTGTTTAAAACTGACAAAACGTAAAGAAAATCCATGTTTGCTTTTGTTGTGATCACCATTTTCTGAAATACATATCATCTTTCAGGAAAGCTCCTTCCATATAAGGATAAACTATCTCATCTTTAATATTTGCCTTTATCCTTTTTAGAAGAATAACACCATTGTATTTCCTTACCGTGACTATGACTAGCTCTGTTGGCTCTTTCAATGTGTGTTTGTGTATGTGTACTTTCTCTCTCTCTCTCTCTCTCTCTCTCTCTCTCTCTCTCTCTCTCTCTCATATATATATATATATATATATATATATATATATATATATATGCTATGAGTAGTAGCTGTTGCTACTTCTAGATCTGAACACTTCAAAATGTGTGAGTTGCTGATCAAATCATGATGAGTATTTTTACTGTATATATATATGTATATATATATACATACATACATATACATATATAGTATACATATACAATATATGTATTATGTATACATATATATGTACACACATGTTCTGAATGGATAAATATAGAGTTAAAATTGATATGAGAATAGTTTAATTTCTTTTTGAAAGAATCACAAGTTATTAAATGTTGCAGCTCTAAAGCTACACTGTTTAATAAAATTGTTTTCAATAACAGAAACTATCTAAAGCTATGGTGCCCAGTAGAATAACACCAGAGACATACTTTAATCTACTGTCCTTTTAAAATGATACTTAGTGGGATGGAGGAGCTGGCTTTTAAAGTAATTTTAATTTTAACTGATTATAATATAAATAGCACATGTGACCAGGGCCCTAAGTATCTGCTCTAGAGACTTCTTTTTACATGTGAGATGTGAATACCAAGGTTTCTCATACTTGCTTAGACACAGTTTTGGAACTAAAATAGTTATGCTATGAGTAGTAGCTGTTGCTACTTCTAGATCTGAACGCTTCAAAACGTGTGAGTTGCTGATCAAATCAAGATGAGTATTTTTACTGTATCTATCCAGTTTAGTAATTCTTTGTATTGCTTCTTTTCTTGCCATACATACTCTACCGTCCTTATCAAAACAGAACATCGAAGGTCCAGCAAGGTGGCTCAGTGACTCCAAGCACTTGCCTTATATACCTGCAGGTCTAAGTTCAATCCCCAGATTCACGTGGTACGAGCGAACTGTCTGTCTTCCACAAGTTAATCCTCTGACCTTCACATATGTGCTTGTTATGTAACCATTCCCACAACTCACACAAAATAAACATGTGTAATTTAAAAAGACAATAGGACTTCAGAATGAAGTTTTCTAGTTAAATTGGGAGAATAGTTCTTAATTGGTGTGTGTATTTAATATTAGTATTCTTTTTATATAAGGGTATTTTGCTTGTGTGCATGTATGTCCACTACTTGTGTGTCGGGTGCCCACACAGGCCAATAGAAAATATGGAAGTAGAATTACAGGTGGTTGTGAGCTGCTGTGTCAGTGCTGGGAATTGAACCTGGGTTCTTAGGAAGAGCAGCCAATGCTTTTAACCCCTGAGCCATCTCTCTAGCCCTTAATTGAAATTTTAAGTTAGCATACAAGTATTAAGCATTACAGTGCCTTTTAAAATAAAGTGTGTTATAGTTGGTTCCTCTCCCGTTTTTCCATTTGCCTTTCTTTGCCTGCTGTTCCTGTGTATTTTCGTCTGAGTCTTTTTGTGTCTCTCCATCTCTGCTCCCAGGGCACCTCTTTTAATAGTAACCTTTAGTCCTAAATTATTAAAATTACCCTGTAGCTTCCGTATTCACAATGTTTGAGTAAAATTTATGATATAATTAGTACAACATCACTAAATGTAATTACATTCTGGTGACTTCTATTTCTTTTTTTTTTTTTTGTGGAAAAGGGCGACAGTAGCTTATTTGCTGCAAAATTATATACTTGAAAATTATCACTGTCATTTGCTATCATGTTTTGTCATAATTAGAAGAAACTCTGGATGTTTTGTAGTGCAACCTTCTTTCAAAAGTGGGGAATCTGAGACACAAAAGGTCTCATGGTAAATTAGTAGCTGAACTGAGGCTAGAACACAATCTTTCTATTTCACAGCAGTATGTTCCTTCAGTGATACCAGTTTTACCTTTGCCTTTTAGACCTTCACAAGTGAACCAGCCCCAGGGCACTGTAAAGTACAAAATTCTATTAAGCTGCTAATGGCTGTCCTGTATTTTGATGACTAATCTCAACTTGTCACAGCTCATTAGGTACTGGAAATAGACTCACTAAGTTCCTGAGCCAAATATTTAAAAGCATTTTATACCTGCAATATTGCAAGCACAATTGAATTTTACAAATCTCAATTTGAAGGTCCAGCTGGCTGTTTGCATGAGGCACTTGTTGCATAAGTGTATCCTAGGGCACCAGCAGTTAGTGCAGCATGCTACCTCACGGGTCTAAAATATGATTTCTCTTTCTTTGCACAAGGAGGGGAAGGCACAATCACTTTTCTGAATTGTATTAATCAAAAGGCTAAATATTGCGGTTGTAATTCTGTGAGGACAGATTATAATGCAAGCTAGCTTCAGTTTTCTCCAATAGTGAAACTATTCTAACCTGCCCACAGCATTTGTTGCTGCTATTAGATCTGACATTTTAAAATGTCATGGTGGATTTCATGAGCAAAATTCTTCAGAAGTGAAAGATACACTTGATTTTAGCCAAAAGGCTGAGAAGCATTCAAAAGTAGATAATAAACAATTAACTCACAGGTTTCCTACTTGTGCCCACATCTTTTCTACTTGAATTTTCATAGCTATCTAGCTAAAGCTGTCATCACTCCTTAAGGAATTATTAGTCTACTTGGAAAGTAAATGGTCATAGCAGTGACACATGAAATAAAAAGCTCAGGTTAAGAGTTAGGGAGAAAGGAGACTGCCTGTATAGGTTGGAAATAGATTACAGATTATATGAAAGGTTAAAAAAATGGTTTTTAAGCAGTGTGTTAGGAAAGAGGAAGCCAATTTATTTTCTTGAAGTAGGATAGTGATTTGATTGACAATAAAATTATCTTGACTTGACAAAGGCAATTGCACTTGGCTGGAGTTAGATGAGACCATAGAGTCATGGCGATGGGCTAGGAGACTAAGGATGACAGCAATGATGATGATGATGATGATAACAGATAATATATACTGAACCTAAGGATGACAGCAATGATGATGATAACAGATAATATATACTGAACCTTTTCTCTGTGTTAGTTCCTTTATGATAGGTGACATTAGGCATGTGGACATTGACACAGGGGTTCACTTTCCCAGAGCCACATTATGAATAAAGAGTAGAGCCATAATTTACATTCAAATTTGACTCTAAAATCTGTCGTCTGTGTGCTACTTTACCAAGTAGATGATAAGAGCCTGGTCTAGATTGGTGATTCCTATGTCATTTGTGTATACCTGTCTTCTAATACTCATTGGCATAAGCTGTTGTATTAAATACCATCTCTCCTATTATTAAACTGAGACTGAGATTGCAGATCACACTTTTAACTCCAGTATACCTGCAGTGTCTACTTGATAGTGTTTGCCTCTTCCTCATCCTTCCTCTTTTTCTGCTTCCTCCCCCTCCATGTATGTTGATTAGCTTTATCCAAGATCTAGTTACAGTGCTGTTGGCCATGAGGGCAGTGTTAATGAGTCGATAAAATATATTAATAAAGTGCCTTGAGTTAGAAATGAATGTGAAACAAGGTTATATATTGATGAGAATAATACCACTGAATCATGGGAAGATAACCCTGGAATTTCCCTAGAAGCAATTGCTTCTAGCTACTTTATAAAACAGAGCAATCACAAATAACAAGAATCAATTATTTTCATTATAAAAATTCTGGCAAGGGATGAGTTGTACCAGAATGCGAGAGTTAAGTGCTGTTTATCTTTGCTATTTATAATCTTTATGTTACAGAATGCTCTTCCTAAGGCCTGTTATCTTCTGGGAAAAACTGGTTTTAATTCTCATTAGCTTTTTAAAAATAATTTATAATTTGCCCCTGACAAATTGTTATTTTTTGCAGATACAAATAGTTTTAACTCAAGTTCTTTCACTCTTGTGAATGCCAGAGCACCTCTTCTTAATTTTAATGCTATTTGATTAATGACAGCCTTCCCTTATAAAATTTTATAGTATACTTAAATTCCTCTGGTACTTAAAATCTAGTCTTTTTTTAAATTAGGAGTTTAAGTGTTTGTTATAGTAGTATTTCTGTTAAGGGTCAGATAATAATTTTGCTTTGTGGAAAATGTAAGGTCTCTGGTCACAGATGCTTCTTCACTCTTCCCTTTACAAACCTTACAGTATGCTTTACAGTGATTTTTAGCTAAACTCAGGCCAGAATTGGCCCAGTGTTGGAGTTTGCCAACCCTTGGTCTATGCTGCAATGTGCTATGCCATCAGCCACTCCTTTTTATAGAGTAACAGCTATTTCACTGTTTTAACTTGCCGTCGAAAAGGATAAAGTATGCTGATCTATTTTTTGTCTTAGATCATAATTATCTATTCATGTGAATTTATTTTAAAGCCTAGATGTTATTATTGCATTGCATGAATTAATGCAACTACTATAAGACTATTAGGTTGTAGAAAAGTGTTCATGTAGTGTAATGCTTCAAACCTTTTTCTATATATCTAGGGATTATTATCTTAGGGAAAAATGTGCATCTAGGTAGGTATTTAAAAATAGTTTTTAAATAGTATAAGACTTGACCTATTTCAAATAATCATCTTAGGACTTTACTAACAAAAATCAATAGGTTCATAGGTAAGCATGCTTTATGGCATCAACTTTAATAAAGCTGTATCTTTGTGATGTAATTTTTAATGATCTTGTTGATCATGAAGTACATTCTACATCTAGGAACAACAGCAGAATTAGCAAGAGACATGAGTCTGAAGGTTCTCGGTATGGAGCCAGACCTGACCTAGAATTTGTCTTCCTGCCTTGGCTTCCCTAGTACTGGGAATATAACTGTTGGCTACTTAGAAGTCATGGCATTAAACATTGTGTGTGTGTAGGCTAGAGGTTGATAACAAGTATCTTCCATGTTTAATTCCCTGAGGTAGGATCTCTAACTGAACTCAGAGGTCCAGAGCTTACTATTTTGGCTAGTCTATTTAGGTAGCTTGTCTCAGGGACTCCTGCCTTTATGCCGTGAGTGCTGCGATTACATGCTGGCTCTTAGGCTCTTGAAGCTACTTTATGGGTGTGATAGGAGTCTTCCTATTTGTATGTAAACTGCTTTATCCACTGAGCCATTTCCTAGCCAGCTATTAAGCTTTTTACTAAAAATATTTTATTTACAAAACATATGCTAAAAAGAAAGAAATCGATGAATTACACTTGTTAATTTTCTTTCATATTAACTAATATTCTTTTCATTTTCTTCAAAAATTATTTTTAATATGTTAAATTATATATTACTTGCTGCTGTGCTTTGAGTAAAATGTAGTTTCACAGCCTCCCTGAAGTAAGTGATATTTTGTTCTTCATTTAATAATTTAATTAAGTACAATTTAAATTGTGTCTATGCAGGGGTAGGGTGGGATGGAGTGTGTGTGCCAGTGTATATCTTCAAGGAGGCCCGAGGCCATAGAGCTGAAGTACAGGAAGTTGTGAGCTTAGTGTTCTGGGTGTTGGGAAGTGAACTCAGATCTTCTGTAAGAGCAGAATGTACTGCTGACTGCTGAGCTGTCTTTCTCAACCCAATATTTCTTTTAAGTTTTTAATTAGATAGCATGACATTCTCAGACAGCATGTGTTGTAGTAGATTTTTCTGCTCCTTTCATTTCTTCCACTCCCCTGCCCTGACTTCCAGTCCTTCCCTGTATTCAGTTTCTTTTCCTGAGTCATATATGTGCCATTGCCCACCCTTGGCCTTCCCTGGTGTCTGTTTTGACCTTTCTTGTTTTCTTTCTAGTTTTGTAGGCTTTGCTCACATTTATAGTCATATGAAATTTACAAGAAAGTACAAGGTTCTGGAAAGCATAATATTAACAAGGTAGCCCCAAATCTTCCATGTTTTTAGGTTATATTTTCTTTCTTTTGCATGTGTCACTGTGTTCATGTAGAAGTCAGAGGATAACCTGTAGAAAGTGGTTCTTTCCTTTTACTGTCTGGGTCCTGGGGATTGGTGGCAGGCTTGCTTACTAGATGAGCCATCTCACTTGCTCTTTTCTTTTCGATTGTATGTGTGCTTGTGTGATATGTGTGTATTAATGCAGGCATTTGTGTGCATGGCATGCATGTGTCATGGTGTAATTGTGGAGGTCAGAGGATGACAACTAGTGGGAGTTGGTATTCTCCTTTGCCTTTTCCAGGCAGGGTTTCTCTTGTTTCTGTGGCATGGCATGCTCTGAGTTAACTGGCCTAAGAGCTTCTAGCAAATGTACCTGTCTCCACCTTCCATTTCCCCACAGGCTGGGTTTCTGGTGTGCACTGCTGCATTCGGCTGTTTATTGTATGAGTAACAGGAATTGAATTCAGGTCATCAGTCAGACTTGCACATGCTTTTAGCTGCTGAACCATCTCACTACCCTCTCAGGTGTGTGTGTGTGTGTGTGTGTGTGTGTGTGTGTGTGTGTGTGTGTGAGAGAGAGAGAGAGAGAGAGAGAGAGAGTTCTATGTTGCCCATGCTGGCCTCGAACTTGTTATATAACCAAGGATTACCTTGATCTCTGGATTTTTCTTCTCTAACTTCTGAGTGCTAGTATTACAAGCATGTGCTACCTACTGCATTAAGTTTATGTAGTATGGAAATAGACTCCAGGGAACATACAAGCCAAGTGTTGTGCACACTTTTAGAAGACTGTAATAAAGATAAGATTTCATATATATTTATATATATATATATATATATATATATATATATATATTCAGACTTTATATATATAAAATCAGACTTTGAAGAAGACCACGGGGTCTTTACACTGCACATAGTTGGAGAAACACAAGGGCTTTATGTAAATGTAAAAATTTGAAATAGTTGAATATTTAATATATTTCCCAAGATCCTCACAATACTTATCAGGGATTGGAAACAGAATCTTTTCACTTACAGTGGTCTTTTTGATGTGTCTTTTTCAGATGGGAAAGTTGACAACCATATCTTCAGGTCTGATATATGCATCTATAAATGTGCATCTAGCCAAAGAAGAGGAACCCAAAAAGCAGCTAGTGAGACCAGACCAGGTAATTGGCCTACAAAAGTTTCTGAATTTTGCATGATATAAATTTAATGGAAAAGCTATGTAGGTATTTTTGCTTCATCTATCATAAATATCTTTGAAGTCACTTACATATTTGATAAGTTTAAAGAAATAGTTATGAAGTATCTAAATTACACAATATGTAGTAGAAATACAGAATTTTTACTTCAAATTGGTGATTTTTAATGAGAAATCATTAACAGTGGGGCCTTAGAAAATGAGAAGCACATGGAAAAATTGCTTTTAAGTGTTGGAACACCTTTTTCTCTAGGCTCCTCTTAATTGGATGCTACTGGTTATGTGCATTAGGTGGGGGAAGCTCTTGCACGGGCACACTCTTGTCTTTTCCATGATTTATGCTGCTTTGAGCTTTAATTGGACAAGAGTCTGCTGTCTGCCAGATCTGCTTTCATTTTACTAGTTGTCCTTATTCCCATTACAGGGGCCCCGCTGTCCATATTTACCTTTGCAATCTGTGTGCCTGACAGGTTTTTACTTGACCCACAATAAATACTCAGCTTGTACTCTCCGTGGTCGCTCATTTTATAGTTAGGTAGTATCTCCCAGTTACATATGAGAAGCAACCGTAGCATTGCGGATTTGTACGTTCAAGATCTGAGTATTAGTTACTCTGCTAGAGGGATGCAGGTTAGTGTATGAAGTAAAACACTGGGGCTTCACAGTTCTTGACCTCTATAGCAGGGCATGACTGAGAGGTGGTGGCTCCAGAGATGGATTCACCTGCCAAGCTTAGGCCCAGAGTTATCAAACCCCATTATCATTCCTGTTGATGAGATCTGTTCCCAGCAGCTGAAGGTTTGTTTTTCCCTCTCTTTGTGAACTTTACAGCCTGAGCTGGGTCTCCTCTCACCTTCACTGCTCTGATTACTAGTATCTGGTCATAACACCTTCTCTCTACAACTGCTTCCAAGGGCAGTCTCTCATCCCAGGACTGTGGCAGATGAAATCTAAGCTCCCTGGCTTATGGTTGTTCCCTTTTCTCAGGCCCTAATGTAGCTCAGTTTTAAACAATGAATTCTTTTTTTTTATGTTTTTTATTAGATATTTTCTTTATTTACATTTCAAATGCTATCCCGAAAGTTCC
>NC_034613.1:97162546-97195743 GCF_900095145.1 Mus pahari
CATCGTGTGGATACTTCATTCCTCCTTAGAATAAGGAACAAAATACCCATGAAAGGATATAGGTACAGAGACAAAATTTAGAGCTAAGATGAAAGGATAGACTATCTAAACAATGAATTCTTTACCATGAGAGTGGCTGACTCCTGCCCTTAGCGTGGCATATGGGATTCTTCTCCGCTACTGCCTTGTCTGCTGGAGGGGTCAGCTTTCTCATCCAAACCTCTGGTATTAAAGACCTGTGAGGTTTTCAGGATTATCCTAGAAGCAGGGCATTCCTTCTTTTGCACCAGGATTGCCTGGCTTACTTTTTGGAGGCATCTTTTGCTTCTCAACCAGTAGGAGTAAGCTATGCACATGGAGCTGTATTCAGCTTGGCTTCTTTTCCATGAGTCTTTCCCCCCCTACATTCAGGTATCTTCACACTCCCTATCCTATTTTGCTTTCTAGGTTGCTGTGATAAAAACAGTGGCCAAAAGCAACTTAGGAAGTATACAGAACAATAAAATACATGCAGAAGGCCTAGTTCAGACCTATGCAGAGTCTGTATTTGTTGCTTCAGTCTCTATGAGCCCTTATTAGCCCTGCTTGGTTGATTCTATGAGACATGTTCTTGTGGCTTCCTACCATCTTTCTCCATCTTCCTCAAAGGTTCCCTGAGCTCACCTAAAGTTTGGCTGTGGTCTCTACATCTGCTACCATCAGTTGCTGAATGGAGCCTCTCTGATAATTATTATGCTAGACTCTGATCTACAAGTATAGCAGAATATCACTAGGTATCATTTACTGACATTTTTATGGCCTTCACTTAAGCAGGGAATGTCTATGTGAGTTGGAGGCGGGAGGACAGCAGTAGAGGAAGGCCTTGGGGCAAGAAGGGGTGGCAGTGGATCTTTGGAAATGGAATTGAGGGAATAGGAGAGTTCCATATACAGTCTGGCAGCTTACCTGTTCTTCAGACAGGTATGGCCTGCATCTGAGTTCAGCTTGATTTCTTATATCATGTAGGACCACCTGCCCAGGGGTGGTACCTCTCATAGTGGGCTGGACCCTTCTACATCAATCATTACTCAAGACAGTGCTCATAGATTTGTCTACAGTCCATTCTGGTGAAGGCATTCTTTTAACTTAGGTTCTCTCCTTCCATGTTTTAGTTAGGATTTTACTGCTGTGAACTGGCATCATGACTATCTTCCAGGCAGGTAGGAGGAGGGTCTTAAAGTCCATGTCCACAGTGACACACCTACTCCTAAGGCTACACCTCCAAATACTGCCACTCCCTGGGCCAAACTTAATCAAACCACTAAATTCCACTCCCTGGCCCCCATAGGCTTTTTCAAACACATGAGTCTATGGGGGCCATAACTAGCCATAGCATAATACAAACTCTCAACAATGTTAAAAGTCCAAAGTTCAAGGTCTCTTCTGAGATTCATCCAGTTACTTTAACTGAAATCCCTAAAGCAAGACAGGAAACCAGCTGGGCAAACTCCAAACTCTGCATCTCCATGTCTGATGTCAAAGTGCTCTTTAGATCTCCAACTCCTTTTTAATCTTTGTTGACTGCAACAAACTTCTTTCTCCTGGGCTGGTTCTACTCTCTGTTAGCAGCTTTCTTTGGTGGGTATCCCATGGCTCTGGCATCTTTAATATCTGTGGTCTCCAAGTGGACTTCAACTTCACAGCTTCTTGTTCCAATAAGTGGGTTCCACACATGATCTTCTGGGTTCCTCCAAAGATCACTTCTCCAGCTCTGTCCTCTGTAGCACTCTAGGTTCTGGTTGACCTCACTCCACTGCTGCTGTTTTTGGTGATCATCCCATGGTGGTAGCTAGGGAGTACCTCTGGGTTATGGGCCAAGGACAAGCTGTAGGGTCCTTCCTGGTTCTTGGGTGCAGCTTGGGTTCTGCTGTAGGTCAAGTTCTCAGGCTGTTGTTATTGTTATTGTTGTTGTTGTTGTTTAAGATGGAGGCTGGTCCCAAGATGGAGTAGGGTTAGCCTCTCATTCCTCCCTTTTTCTGGTATCTAGAAGGGCCAATCAAGGGATTTTCTGAAGTTTATCTAATCTTATGAAAACAATAATAGGGCTATGTCTTTATGAATCAGTTAACTCGGGCCTGGATGTATTTGTGACCAGAAAGGTCTGAACCATCATATTTTAGAGGGGATCAGGGTTGTCATTGTCCAGACTTTGTGGTGTCCCTGAGGTTTGGCTAGAGGCCTCATCAGTGAGAGACAGGGGGGAGTCCTGAGGTTAAGTTTCCTCCTGCTGGTCTGGGTCATCTTCAACTGCAAATGGGTCTATGATTCCATGTTGCAATCCTGTGGACCTTCAGGGTGATGGGAGGGACCTTTTTAATGAAGCTTTAATGATCCCTGGCTGGAGGGGGACCTATTTTATAGAGAATATGAAGTTTAGGCCAAACATATTTATGAACCCATTGGACACATTCAAGATTATTCAGCAATTGGAGTGATGACCTCAAATTTAGTGATGACCTCTGCCTGTATGTTAAGAACAGCGGCGGGGGCGGGGGTGGGGTGGATATATCAAACATGATTTTAAAAGTGGTAAGGAGAGTTTCATACCTGATACAGTGCGAAGGGTAGGAGAGTTAACTCAGTCTTTGCAGTCTCTTTGGTCAATTTAGTTAAGGCCTCTTTTAAAGTTTTGTTTATTCTTTCTACCTGTCGTGAACTCTGGGGTCTGTATGCACAATAATGTTTCCAGTCAATTCCCAGAATATTGGCTAGTCCTTGACTTATCAGGGACACAAAAGCTGGCCCATGGTCTGACCCTATCATCTGAGGAAGTCCCTACCTTGGCGGTTTGTCTTCTTAGAGCTTCTTTGTCGCTGTGGATATATTTTCATGCTTGTTGGAAAAAACCTCAGTCCAACCTGAAAAGGTATCTATAAGCATCAGTAAATAGTTATATCTAAAGAAATTTTGGTTTTACCTCTGTGAAGTCTGTCTGTCAATAGACTCTGGGTTTTGTGCCTCTGAACCTATTACTGGGGTTCTTCTCGTTAGTCACCACAATAGTTAAGCTGGCAGGCTTTACAGTTCTTGACAGTCTCAGCTATCTTTGAGATTCTAATCCTGAAATTAGAAAATCCTGTATTCTCTCAACACCCATGTGGGAAGAGCAGCAACTCTTTTGAAGTATTCATAGTCCTATTCCTTCTGGCACAATGGGCATGTAATCTGCTCTTCTCTGCCATCTGTCATAACGGAACATGGGCAAATTCCTAGCCCAGATTACTTAGGGTGGTCAGGAAGTATAGGATCCCCTAGATCCAGGGAAGTCAAAGGTAAGAGAGATTTGTAGGGCAGCTTAACGGGCTGCTTGATCTGCCCTCTGAAACTAGGTCCTTTCCTCTCTGGTGTTCTGAGCAACTAATTGGCCAGCTTTTTAGGCCCCCATAGATCCCTTAGTAGGAAGAGGATTCCCTCTTTATTTTTGATAGTCTTTTCTTCTGCTATTAGAAGGCATCTCTCCTATAAATAGCCCCATGAACATGAGTGGTAGCAAAGGAACACTGGCTATTTGTGTGTCTTGTCTTTTCTCAGCTCTAAGGCCTTGATTAGAGCTACCAGTTGAGCTTTCTGGGCTCTGCCCATATGATATTGGTGCTTGAGACCACTGTTGCTCCAGGATATCTCAGTCAATCCTGAATGAAACTATCTGAAGATCTGGTCTGGTCCCATGAATGTGGGCCAAAAATATCTGAGCAGTCATGCAGTGGCCCATTGAGGTCAAGGTCAGGCAGCAGGATAGCTAGGCGCAGGGCAGTAGGGGCCTGAAAGGTTATCCTGGGTAATGAGTCATTCTGGCATTGTTGATGGTTAGGCTTTGGCCCAGTGACAGTTTGTCAGCATCCTTAGTCAGGAGGCCGACACTGTGATGATGTGGAAACAGGGGGCCTAGCTTCTGGCATCTGGGTCTAATTTCTTCGACAGGTACGCCACTGGCTGGCACCAGGGCCCAGAGTCTTGAGTCAACACTCCTTTTGCTGTCTCACATCTCTTGTCTGTGAAGAGATGGAAGGGCTTAGTCACTTCTGGCAACCCCAAAGCTGGTGTGGAAAAAAATGACCTCAGAGAGCCACCTCTGACCTTATGTATCCCCTGGACTTAGGTAGGTCACCTGTGGTTGGCAGGGCAGGGCCTTCTTAGCGGAGGCTTGATAGTCCAAATTTCCCAGGGCCTCCAAGAGGTCATGGGTCTTTTAGACATTCTTTTTTTTTTTTTGGTTTCTGCTCTCACCAGGAAGTCATTTATAAACTATTGAAGAGTCTTTATCTTTTAGGTTTTAGCAAGACAGAATGTTAAGCTCTGTTATCAACAAGAAAGCTAGTGGGTTTCACTTTTATTTTTAGGGTTACTCTGGGCATCTTTTAAGGTTATGGTTTGAATAGGCTTTTTGCTTGGGGACATTCCCTGGCCCAGTGGCCCTCCTCTTTACAATAAGCACTTTGGTTCTTTTCTAAGAGGAGCTGTTCTCAGTCCTTAGGGCCCCACTTACCTTTTTTTTTTTTTTTTTTTTTTTTTTTTTTTTTCTTTTCTTGGCTGTCCTGGAATTTTTTTTTTTTTTTTTTTTTTTTTGTAGACACCACTTGTTTTAGATGTCTTTTTTACATAGGTAGGCCACTGGCCCTGGGTCAGGGCCTGAGTAAGCACATTGGTTTCTAGAAGCCATTTGTTTCAGACTGTCTTCCACAGTCCTCTGGTTTGGCCATGGCTGCCGACAGGATCTTTGCCAGATTGAGAGTCTGTTTCTTCTGCTCTTTTAATTGCCTTTTCCCCCAATTTTTCTATCTTTATTAAACACTTTTTTTCTGCCTTTATCTTTTAAACTCTTTTCTCTTAGTCCTTGAACCTTTTGGAGTTTCCTGAAACCTGGTGCTGCCTGGTTAATAAAGGCTAGAGCTACTACTGTTTTTGCTTATCTTTGGGCAAATTACTGGCTGTCTCAGCCACTTTGAGACCTGCCAATTGGAACCTGGCGGGTAAAACTTAGCCTCTCCTTACCTTTAGCATTGTTGAAATCCTAATCTGAGTGGATTCCCCTGTGGGGCCAGGAACCAGTTTTCTGGCCTTTGTCTGTGGTGAAGAGAACCTGCAAGAGCTCTTTGCAATCATTTCAAGTGGGTGAAAAGGACTGTCTCTAAGAAATTAATTAAATCTCAAGGGTTGTCTGAAAAGGAGGGAGTTCTGTGTTCTCCAGTTAAAAAAAAAAGGTCACTAGTGGCAAAGGGTCAACAGTGATGAGGTTGGTTTCCTTGATCACCAACTGGCCCTGCTGTGGAGTAGGGCACGATGAGAAACTCAGATCACCAACTGGCCCTGCTGCGCACTAGGGCACCATGAGAGACCCAGAAGGCAGGGCTGCTTGGGGCACTGCTATTCCACTTGAGGGGTTGAATAATATGGGGGTGGAAAAATAGCATCTTCCTGCTTCTTCTTGGAGGACCAGGAGAGGGATCATGCAGGGGAGAGGTGATCTGGTGTCTCCTCCTTTGTACCCTTGGACATTTTTCTAGCCAAGTCAAAAACTCGTGCCTGTTGTCTAGGGAGAAAAAGTTTAAGCCAAGAGGGCAGGTCCTGTAGACCCAACATCGTCAGTCTGTTTAAGTCAAATTCACCTCCTAATAAGAAACAGAAAACAGAGTGGACAGCAGCTCTTGAAAGTGACACACACAGAGCAGACAGCTCACTAGCAGCAAAAATAACCAGGATTGCATGCAGCAGGGTTCCACATCCCCTAGTGGGGTTCCATGTCTGCTCCTTCCTACCCAGAAATTAACTCCAGGGGCTCTCCCTCCCCTGGGGATTTTGAAATGTCTCCCAAGCCCCTGTGGCTACAATATACCAGCACATCCACTGCAGGAGGGGTTCAATATCCACTTTTGTTGTTTTTTGACACGAAATACAGATTTTTAGGCCTTTTCAGAGCACAATTACAGAATTATTCAAAAGAGAATAATTGTGGTACTACATGAGTACATAGACAGACACAGACTACATAAACACATGGACAGACACTCACAGACCCAGAAGTTCTGGGTACTAAGACCATCCGGGTTGGGTCCTGGTGGCCTTGGAATTCCTGAACAATGCACCAAAATGTTGTGCCAGGAAGTGTCCGTGAACCCCCAAAAAACCACTAAGGAGTCGTTTCTGATGTAATAGCATTAGGGTCTCTTTATTACAAGCTTGGGCTTGGGCTCTCCTCCAACCCAACCCTGACACAGCAGGACAGGAAGGGAAGGCAGGCAGAGCAGCCTTGAACCCTTAGCAGGACTAGTTTTTATAGGAAAATAGGAGCAAGTGAGAGGGTGAGGGAGGGGGTATCCAGTCTGACAAGCATCTAATAAGCCAACAGATAGGTGCTCTGAAGCAAGACAGTATAAACTCACAAGCTGTCTGAAAGTGCATCTGAAATGATCAGACTAATCTTTGATTAACTATTACTAGAAAGTAGCTAGGGAGTACCTCTGGGTTATGGGCCAAGGACAAGCTGTAGGGTCCTTCCTGGTTCTTAGGTGCAGCTTGGGTTCTGCTGTAGGTCAAGTTCTCAGGCTGCTGTTGTTGTTTAAGATGGAGGCTGGTCCCAAGATGGAGTAGGTTTGGCCTCTCACAACAAAGTCTTCCATATTCCTACTAGGATGGCCCATTAAGCCCCACTTAAAGCATTCCACCGCTTTCCAAATCCAAAGTCCCCAAATCCACATTCTGCCAAACAAAAGTATGGTCGAGCCTATCACAGCAGTATCCCAGGCCCTGGTGCCAGCATCTGTTTTAGTTAGGGTTTTACTGCTATAAACCGACACCATGACCAAGGCAAGTCTTACAAGGACAGTATTTAATTGGGGCTGGCTTACAGGTTCAGATGTTCAGTCCATTTTCATCAAGGCAGGGACATGGCAGCATCCAGGCAGGCATGATACAGCAGGAGGTGAAAGTTTTACATCTTCATCCAAAGGCAGACAGGAAAAGACTAGCTTCTAAGCAAGTAGGAAGAATGTATTAATGCCTACACAGTGACACATCTATTCCAAGGCTACACCTCCAAATAGTGCCACTCCCTGGGCCAAACATATTCAAACCACCACATTCCAGATGACTCTAATATTTATCAAGTTGAGAAAAAACTAATGCTCTTCTTTCTTTATTTGTTTGGAATTTCAATCTGCCTTGTTTTATTCTGACTTTTGTCCTTCATGAGGTCATAGAGCAGCATTTTTTTCAGTGTGTCACCTTATCTAGAAGTACTCATATTTTTGAATTTTGAAATTAATTAGTATGTTTTTACTATTTTATAGAGCATACAGAATTCCCAAGTACATTTTAATTAGAATTAATTCATTTATTTGTTAAACAAATTTGCTTGCTAGCTATATGCTAGGAAATATATAAAAAACTCAGGATCTACTTTTGAGGAATTGCAAATGTCAAAAGGATGAGAATGTAATGTACATGCACAGTATTGATGTACCTTTATTGTGTAATGTGAATAATACCTCTGTTTAAATCTATTTATTAGTATAATCTCTACCATATCAGAATACTTTGTGAATGAGGTATTTTGGTAATTTTAATTTTAAGTTTCTAGGTGAATAACAATCCTTGGTTCAACTTTTCCTTGTTAAACATCTGTTTCAAAAGGATCAATATGCTCTTGCTTTATTGAGTGCCATTTAGTGAACATAATTAAAGCCTTCTTGAATAGAAAACTTTTCAAGGCCATGAGATAACTGTCTTTAACCAAGAAATTTGTGGAGCATTATAATGACTGGCCAAACCATAAATGTCCCTGGAAATTTCTTTTCTAAATGCCTGAATATCATGAATTTGACTTATTTTATTGTCATTTGCTTATTTTTTAAACAAGAAATTTTAAAATGATTTTAAAGCTTAATTTAACACAGTTTCTTTTAGGTATATGAGTACACTGTCACTGTCTTCAGATACATCAGAAGAGGGTATCAGACCCCATTATAGATGGTTGTGAACCAACATGTGATTGCTGGAATTTAACTCAGTACCTCTAGAAGAGCAGTCAGTGCTTCTAACCACTGAGCCATCTCTCCAGCCCCCTTAACCACAATTTCTAACTAGATTCAAACACATTGAATATAATAAGTGGTATTTAAGTCCAAAACCTCTAATGCATAGTGAGAATGTTTTCCCCATAAGGTATACAATGATATCCTATTTGCTAGCTTTAAAATTTTTCACACTAGAGTTGTAATTCTATTATATTCTTTCAGTTGTACTTGAATATCCATGCTTTAGAAGATAAATAATTTTAAATCATTCCGACTCCTTTCCTAAGAAACTGTGGACATAAAATTTTGCTGACAGTAGATTACAAATGAAGACATTTTTAAACTGTTAGTCTAAAATATACTGGTGTATATGATTATAATCAGCAAATTTTAGTGTGGCTGGTGGACAGAACTAGACTATTTAATGAGCTGACCTGGAAGGCAAAGACAGGAAGATCCTGATTCCTAACCTAGCCTGGTCCACATGATGAGACCCTTAAATAAGTGCTGGGGATATTCCTCAGTGGTAGAGCACATGAAGAAACCTAACTTTCATCCCCTACCTCACAAAACTAAAACCAATGTTTAATAAAATTGGAAATTGGGGAGTATAATGAGCAGACAGCCTGGTTAAACCTAAATATCCCTGGAACTTTCTAAACTCTTTGATGTCATAAATTTGACTTATTTCATTGTCATTTGTGGGGGTCAGAACAGGAGAGAGAGGGGTTGTAAGCTTCTGTGTGGCTGCTGGGAATTGAACTTGGATGCCCTGGAAGAGCAGCTACTGCTCCTAACTGCTGAGCTATATCTCCATCTCCATGATTCCCTTTAAAACCACCATCACCACCACTACCACCAACATCTTTATAATGGGCAAACATTTAAACTAATAATTTTACTTAGCCAGGTGGTGGTGGCACACGCCTTTAATCCCAGCCCTTGGGAGGCAGAGACAGGCGGATTTCTGAGTTCGAGGCCAGCCTGGTCTACAAAGTGAGTTCCAGGACAGCCAGGGCTACACAGAGAAACCCTGTCTCGAAAAAAAAAATAATTTTACTTATTTTATCACACCTAGGTTTCTTTTGTGTGAGTGGGTTTTCTATAATATACCTGATATCTATATTTATACCTGTATATAATCTAGATCTAGATCACCTTTCATATAAATTATATGTTTCTGGCTCTTCTAACTACACATAGACGCTAATATGATTTATTTAAACTAAATCCTTAGTTTGAAAGGAGAAAGAGAAGTTCCTTAATCTTAGTATGGGTCGAAAAGAACTAATTATAAAACAAGAATGATGTTTTAAGGCATGTATACATTGTGCAAAGCCAAAATCTAGTTAGTTAAGGGATGCATTATATTGCATAAGTATCTTTTATGTCTACTTTTTTAGCAAATTATCTCATATTTTATCCAAACCATTAGTCATATAGTTTCTTTTCTGTTATTCTGGAAACTTGAATCTCCTCAATTATATCCTCATCAAACTCTATCAAAAAGTGCTCCATGCATCCTGAGTATGAAACCATTTTTTCCTTAAAGTAAATAAGTTCTTACCTGGTTATTTTCTTGTTTGTTTTTGTGTTTTGTTTTTGTTGTTGTTTTGAGATAGAGTTTCTCTGTATAGCTCTGGCTGTCCTGGAACTGAATCTGTAGACCATGCTGGCCTCAAATTCAGAAATCTGCCTGCCTCTGCCTCCCAAGTGCTGGGATTAAAGGCATGCACAACCACTGCCCGGCTTGGTTATTTTCATAATTTTAATATTTCTATTTATTTTTATTAAATATTGGTTACAGTGTGTTTGGTTTTTTGAAAGGTATAAGTAACAGTAATATAAAACCATTATGGAAAACCATGTGCCTACCATTCAGTTTATAGGAAAGTCTCCTGTATTTTTATTTTTATTTTTTTTGGTTTTTTGAGCCAGGGTTACAGCCCTGGCTGTCCTGGAACTCATTCTATAGACCAGGCTGGCCTCGAACTCAGAAATCTGCCTGCCTCTGCCTCCCAAGTGTTGAGATTAAAGGCGTGTGCCACCACTGTGGGACTCCCTTTTGAATCTTATTCTTGAATTTTATTTAATGGAAATATGGATGTTTTGCCTATATGTATGTATGTGCACCAAATGTGAGCCTTTTGCCCACAGAGGCCAGAGAAGTGTTGGATCCTCCCTGGAACTAGAATTACAGGAGTTGTGAGCTACCTGGGAATTGAACTTGAGTGCCCTGGAAGAGCAGCCAGTGCTCTTAACTGCTGGGTCATTTCTCCAGCTCCATAATTTACTTAAAAAACAAAACAAAACAAAGCAAATCAACAGGCTAGTCAACTAACCTGGATCCCTGAGAGCTCCCAGGCTGATCCTAGGCTCCTGGCACATATGTAGCAGAGAGCTGCCACTTCTGGCCTGTGGGAGAGGATGCACCTAATCCTGCAGACTTGATGACCCAGGGTAGGCGAATACTGGGGGTGGGGTGGGTAGTGCTGTCTTCTCAGAGGTGAAGGGGAGTGTGGAGGAACTCTGAAAGGAGGGGTCAGGGGAGGGGCAACATTTAGGATGAAATTAATTAATTAAAAAACAAAACAAGAAGGTCCAGTGACAGGCCCAAAGTGGGATCCAGTTCAAGGGGAGGTCCCAAGGCCTGACACTGATACTGAGGCTATGGAACACTCACAAAAAGCATGATCACACTCCAGAAGACCCCATAAGCACCTGAGAGAGTCAGAGGCAGATATTTGCACCAACCAATGGACAGAAGCAGCTGACACCTGTTGTTGAATTAGGGAAGGCTGAAAGAAGCTGAGGAGAAGGGCGATCCTGTAGGAGGACCAGCAGTCTCAATTAACCTGGTCCCCTGAGATCTCTCAGACACTGGACCACCAACCAGGCAGCATACACCAGCTGATGTGAGGCTCCCAACACACATACAGTAGAGGACTTCGGGGTCTGGGTTCACTGAGAGAAGATGCAACTAACTCTCAAGAGACTGGAGGCCCCAGGGAGTTTAAGAGGTCAGGTGTGGTGGAGGGTAGGGACATCCATGTGATGACAGGGGCATGGGGAGGAGGAATGGGATGTGGAACAGTCAGAGAGTGGTTGGGGAGATTAAAATATGGAGTGTAAAAATGAATTAATTATAATAAAATAAATAAATAAAAACAAAAAAAAACATTTTGATTCCTTATCTATCTGTGTTGGTTAAGCAACGTTGCTGTTTATACACATTTGAATTGCATATTTATGGGGCATACCTGTATATAATTTTGTACATCTTAGCCTTTTGGCTTAGTAGTAGTTTTTTGAAATTCTTCCTGAATTTTGTATGTGACTGTAATTGTTTTTTATTTTTTATTTTGTTGAGGCAAGGTCTCACTATGTAGTTACAGCTGGCCTGGAACTCACTGTGTGGATTACATTGGCTTCAGACTAGCGGAGGTCTGCCTGCCTCTGCATCCTGAGTGGTGGGCTTAAAGGCATATAAAATACTATCATTTCCAGCAATGTGATTATAATTTTTTGTATTTAGCACTAATTTATAATGTTTTGTTGCATGAATATAACCCAGTTTAATTGTCTACTCTTCCCTTGATTAATATTTGAATTGTTTCCAGATTTTTACAGTTAAATTTTTCATAGGAAAGGGCTGGTGAGATGGCTTAGCAGCTAAATGTCTGTACTGGCTACTTTTTGTGTCAACCTGATACAAGCTAGAGTTATTTGAAACCGGGGAACCTCAATTGAAAAAACAATGTTTTCATAAGATCAGGCTGTAAGGCATTTTCTTTCTGTCTTTTTTGTTTTGTTTTTTTTTTTGTTTTTTTTCGAGACAGGGTTTCTCTGTGTAGCCCTCCTGTCCTGGAACTCACTTTGTAGACCAGGCTGGCCTCGAACTCAGAAATCTGCCTGCCTCTGCCTCCCGAGTGCTGGGATTAAAGGCATGTGCCACCATGCCCAGCTAGGCATTTTCTTAATTAGCGATTTATGGGGGCTGGACTAGCCCATTGTGGGTGGTGCCATCCCTCTGGGCTGGTGGTCCTAGGTTCTGTAAAAAAGCAGACAAGTAAAGCATGAGGCACAAGCCAGTAAGCAGCACCTTTCCATGGCCTGTGTATCAGCTTCTGCCTCCAAGCTCCTGCCCTGGTTGATTTCCTTTAGTGATAGACTATACTCTGGAAGCTTAAGCCAAATAAATCCTTTCCTCACTTGCTTTTGGTTATGGTGTTTCATCATAGCAATAGAAATGCTAAGATAAGGTCCTTACCACCAAGGCAGTGACAAGCCACTGGAAGCCACATGGTGAATAGAGAAAACCAACCTCTGCAGGTTGTCCTCTGACCTCCACATGCATACCACAGCACATATGTGCATAATTGTGCATGTACACACACAATTAAGTAAACAGCATTTAATTAAAAATGTCTAGGATTAAAACTAATGTGTACAAACCACATCTGCAATCAGGAAGAAGAGGTGCGAGATCATGAGTTTGAGGCCATTTTAGTATCTTGAGCTATAATAGGTTGGACTGTATAGTGAAGCCATGTCATATAAACAGAATGCAAAACAATGCTCTGGGTCATACTATATGTGATGTCACTTGATTCTATCCTCCTAAAAGTTTCTATGTTCAGTTTATCATATATCTATAGTTTAGATTCTATAGACAGTTTTTGCTGTTTTTAGAAGGAAAGTCAGTGATGATTCCTATTTTGACACTGGTGAAAGAGGCAGCCCAGTTTTTTACACGAACTTTTCTTGTACCCCCAGCTCCCCATATATACTGCACCAACCCTCCATTCTAAATATGTTGAAGAACAGCCTGGTAATTTACAAAGGGGCTTTGCATCCATCCGTACTACAACCGTGTATTATATTGGCTGGTGCAAGGTAAGTCTGTTTTGATAGTAGTTAAATATCAGTTTTTTATTAATTGTTTCAGGTATTCATAGATGTGAATTAAAAAAAAAACTATTATTCTTCTCTTATACATTGTATTCCAACTGTTTTCCCTTCCTTCTACTTCTCCTAGTCCCTCCTCTTCCTGCATGCCCTCTCCTCCAGATCAACTTCTCTGTCCCCACCTCCAAACAAACAAACAAGCAAACATCAGACCTCACAGGGATAGCCACTGAACATGCCCTAACAGGAGAGAGTAAGACTGGGCACAAACCCTCATATTCAGGCCGGACTAGGCAATAAAGTAGGAGGAAAAAGGTCCTAAGAACAGGCCAAAGAATCAGAGATAAACCTAGCTCTCAATGTTAGGAGTCCCATAAGAACACCAAGCTATACAACCATAACAAAAATGCAGAGAACCTATATCAGACCCATATGGGCTCCCTGATTGTCAGTTTAGTCTCTGGGCTCCTATTAGCCCTGGTTAGTTGATTCTATGGGCCCTGTTCTTGGGCCATTCTTTTTTTTAAGATTTATTTATTTATTATATGTAAGTACACTGTAGCTGTCTTCAGACACCCCAGAAGAGGCATCAGATCTTGTTACGGATGGTTATGAGCCACCATGTGGTTGCTGGGATTTGAACTCCGGATCTTTGGAAGAACAGTCAGGTGCTCTTACCCACTGAGCCATCTCTTGGGCCATTCTTGACCCCTCTGCTTCCTACAGTGCCTGGTCTCTGCATCTGCTACCCTGGTTGCTGGATGATGCCCCTATGATGACATTTGGGCTAGGCCTTGATTCATAGATGCATTTTTTTTTTGAAAAGAGAAGAAACTACCTCAAAATTTAGTGGCTTAAATATTCCCATTATTTTGAAGCTAGGAATGTGATGAGAATTCAAATAGATGATTCTTCTGTTTGTGTGATATTGTCTGAGGCTACTCTGTGGCATTCATCAGGCAAATGAGCTGTTCTAGAGAGGTCAAAACAGTTTAATTTGTAACTTGTCAAGGGTGGCTGGATGACTAACTTAGCTGAAATTGTTGACTGAGGTAGAAGCTGATAGATAACACACTGATGTTTTATTAGCAGCACCATATAAATTTAGTTGTGTGTAGTCAAAATCTCCACTGTGAGGGTCTTAGTAATAATGGTACCAATATTTTTCTAATACTGAACTAATAATCGGTTTTCACTCCATCAACAAATGTAGCCTGATTATAAACCTTTGTGTAATTTAACATTTTATTATTTTTCGATGATTTCATACTTACACACATGAATATTGACATTATTTCCACCTCAACCTCTCCCATCCTTCACCTCCTCCTGTGTTCCCATTGTTGCCTCTCAATTTCATAACCCCTTATTTATTATTGATAAACACACACAGAAACACACACGCATGTACACCACTGAGTCCATTTAGTGTTGTTCATATGTATATGTGTTCAGGGTTGACTACTTGGTATTGACTAACCTATCCGGGTTTGTTTCTAGAGATTACTCATTCCCTTTCTCTTATAAACCATTGATTAATTGCCTGTGGCTCTTTATCTAGGATTGGGCTTTGTGAGATTTCCTCATCCTAGTTGGAATGTCACCTGGTGGTATCACTGTGAAGGTCTTGTGTAGGTGACCATGTTGTTAAGATTTGGAGATGCAGATTCTCTGTCATATATAATTCTAATCTATTCAGTTAAGGTGAGGCTGGTGAGATGGCTCAGTGAAATGCTTGAAATTCGAGCTGGTGTCCCAAGTTTTATCCCTAGAACCCATGTCCCAATAAATGTATTAAAAGATAGCATCCTTAGGTGAAATATCTAATTAGTGAACTCTGATCAATCCATGAGATATTTCAAACATGTGATGTGGAGTTATTTTTTGAAAGTTTGTGTTTGTCATACACTTCCAGGGTACAGGTTGTGCTAGTCACCCTTAATGTGATCCCTGTGGGAAATATCTTAATTATGGTCTGAGTCATGCCCCTCCGGCTACACGACAAGAGCTAGATGATTCAGACTTAGGTCTCTTGAGACCTCATTTTCTATAGTGTACTCAGATGTGTCTTCAGTGAGGTAATTGTTCCTGAGAGATCTTTAAATTGCTATTGTAACTATTACCCAATTTAAGACTGAAAGAACATTTTATTCTGTTAATATGCTGAAGCAAATAGGTTGATGAAGGGCACTTTCAAATGCATTTCATCTTCAATGTAAACAACTTTTCTTCTCTAATTTTCTCCTAAATACGCAATCTATTTTTCGAAAAAAAACAAAAACAAAACAAAAAAAAAAAAAAAAAAAAAAAAAAAAGAAGAAGAAGAAGAAGAAGCCTGATTTAAATGACTTCTTTGTGGAAAGTAGTTTCATGGAGTGTGAATTCAATACAAGCTGTTAGCCTACGCTTTGCTTTCCTGATTGAAATTGATGTCACAGTGCCCCCAAGTGGTAAAAAGGAATTTTTAAATACAGTTAAGGAAAATTTGCCCGAAGACCAGTTAGTTTTCATCTTTGATGATTAAATGGTTCAAACAACTCAGTTGCAGGTGATGTTTTCTAAGACAAATTCCCCCAAGAGAAATGTCCCAGTGACACTTTGTTTTATGCCAGTTTGTAGAGCTTTAAGCCATGATAAACATCTGCTCATGATTAAACTGAGACAGCATTAGTAGACCAAGACATCTTAATAATTTACTTTCATTCCCATCTAATATAGTTGTTTCTGTTTTTCTGCTTTGAAAATATCTGTTACTTTGTTTCTATTCCATGGTTTCATACATAAGGAGGTCATATGTTTAGATTGCGTTTTCTAGCTTGTACAGTAGAATTCAGCATGGGAAAATCAGCAAGATTCTGAGAAAAAAATCACTCATATTTTCTCTAATATAAGTGAGATAACATCCACCACTCAGTTAATGTAATAGTATCTTTGCAGCCAAGTATGTTAGAAATAGGTAAACAGAAAAAAAATCCATTGCTTTAAAGCTTTAATCCCTTCAGTGGGTTAATATAATCTTGATTTATGGAGAATTTATGTTACTATTTAAAAATAAATGGCTCATTTATTTTTTCTCATTGTAATTGCACACTAAGATAAAGGGAAGAGATAAAGCGCTTTTCATTAGGCCTTCCTGATTTTGTTTTTTCTCTACAAATCATTACACCTTTGCTATTGCATTCTTATTAGTCAGATGGTTTTGTGTGTGTGCTGAGCTATACCTCCCGTCATGATTTATTGACGATGCATTTCCTTTTTTTCCAGGTTATTATAAAGTAAGATGATAAATCTTTAGAAAATTTTCAGTATCTTTTCTGTAAAATCACTTGATTATTTTCAAGGCATTACATTACTCACTTCTATGAGGAAAATAATACAGAATAATTACTATGTTAAGTGAAATGGAACACAAGAGATGAAGGAACAATACAGTAAGCAAGTATACTCCTAGCAAATAGGATTTTGATTTTAATGTAATACTAAATCAACAGCTAAATGTAATCTCAGAGCTGTACTGATTAACCCCTCAAAAATTTACATCTTTTTTGTATACCCCCTTTTTGCATAGAACATTTATCTCTTTATGAAGAATGGGGTTATGGATACAGTACAGTTTGGAAAAGGTAGGTGAGTAATCCATTTATAATTAAAAATATATTATGGTTTTAAGTTGTCTTGTTTAAAATTTAAGAATGTAAACATAGTATATTACGCATTACTATTGTTATACTGATGAAGAAGATAAATTCTGTACTTTATTTTTAATAATAACAAAACAATAGTATGTACTGTTTCTTTCACAATTTATTATATGCTAAGGCTTCATCACATTGCTGAGTATTGCTACTATAAATACAGACTTCTCTTATAGATTAGGAAACTAAAGTTTAGAAAGTTTAACTAGGTTCACAAGGTTACTAAGAGACAATGCCCAGGTTCAAACTCAAACCATTTTTAACTGAAAGTCCACATTGTAGATTTAAAAAGTGTTAGGTGAAGATTTATCCCCTTTTTTGCTAATTGGTTTAAATAAGTGTTATTATCTGTTAAAATACATTATGCTTTTCTATCAATTGCTGGGAAATGACATAGAATCACACATCCTGAACTGTCTCAGCTAATGTTGGAAAGTAATTGCACTTAAGTTTCTTAATGGTATTTGGCAGCAGACATAACTTCCTGATATTTCTTGCCTAGAGCAGTTAGCAAAATAAACATGTATGGAAAACAAAGAAAAATGAGCTAAAATTTTAGGTATCTTCATAAGCTTAATGCAGTTTATTTGAAATATCATTATTTAATATACATTAAAATTTAGCATATTTATTAATATTTTTGTAGCTTAGTTGAACCTGGAATTCTTATTTCTGTCTTTATCTTCCTGTCTTATCATCCCAAGTTCTCGGTTAGCATATGCACCAATATACCCAGCTATCCCTCATCAATTTTGAGAACCATAATTATGTATGTGATTTTTATCAATAACTATGATAGAAAAGTATATTTTTAGAGCTGGAAACAATTTAAATGTATAAAACACTGAAGCATCTGTACTTTTGATTATGCTTTATATGTTTTTGACTATTTTCACCTCTTATCTTGATCTTTGGTTTTAGCTAATGCCTAGTGTGAGGTTTGTGGGAGATAGTGACAAGAAATGTCGAATTTCAAAATTCCTTTTTAAACAGGTAACAGCAGAAGCCTGTTCATTGTAGGGATGTAAAACATACACAAGTAGAACTTTATTTTATGGTAATCATATTTAAGCTGTACTTTCTAGCACCATAGCTCTTTTAACAATAATAATAACTAACAATAATAGTTTATATCATAAAGAATGTAAGTATTAAATGATCTATGGAAGATACATTTGATTTTGTAGTTAGTATTATGACAAAAGTTTTAAGTTGCTGTCCATATCAATTTTTTGTATAATTTATTTGATATGTATTTAAACTACCACTATTACCATATTTTTGCTATTAATATTCAAATCTCTAGCTTGTATTGCACTGTTTATAATGTCCAATTGGAGTCATTCTTATTCATTCTTAACTGGTCTCTTCAGATGCATATGTCTATCTGAAGAATCCTCCCCAAGATTTTCTCCCCAAAATGGGAGTGATTACAGCTTCGGGACTGGCAGGTTTGGTTTCAGCAAGAAAAGGTATGCTTTTAAGATATATTTTCTCTTTCAGTGCTATTACACTAGATTCTAAATTTTACCTTCATGACATTTAGTGAATACTATCATCAGATTAAATTAGTGTAAAAATGTTTTGATTCTTGACTATTCCATATTTATATTTAAAGATTATGCTTGACTATACTAATTGTAGTAAAGAGTGGAGAACAACTAAAATTCTTTTATTCTGTTGGTAATATGTGAAATGATATAAGAATTCTGGAAAAGAGTTTGACTAATTCTCATAAAGGTAACTATATACATATCAAGCAACTTAGGAATGGCATTCCAAAGTATTTACTTACTCAATATGTGCTGACTAGTCTTGTGTTACTTGACAAAAGCTAGCGTTATCTGAAGGGAGGGAACTGCAGTTGAGAAAATGCCTCCATTTAAGATCCAATTGTAAGGCATTTTCTTAACTAGTGATTGATAGATTTGGGCACAGCACATTATAGATGGTGCCATCCCCTGTGCTGCTGGCCCAGGGTTCTGTAAGAAAGCAGGCCAAACAAGCCATGGAGAACAAGAATAAGCAGCACTCCCCAATGACATCAGCTCCTGCTTCCAGGTCCCTGCCCTGTTTAAGTTCCTGCCCTGACTTCCTTCAGTGATGAATAGTGATTTGGAAGTGTACGCCAAATAAACCCTTTCCTCTCCAAATTGCTTTTTTGGTCCTGGTGTTTCGTCGCAGCAATAGAAACCCTAAGAGTCTAGAGAAATGAAACACCCATACACAAATGTTTATAGCAATTGTAAATAATCATAAAAGGCTGGAAACAGGGTAAGTATTTCTCCAAGCAGGTAAATGAATAAAGAGACCAGTGGCCCCACAAAGAAACACTATTCAGTGTCATGCCATAATATTTTGAGGTATTGGTACATGTAACATTGGTTGTGAAATTCATACTACCAAAAGAATCTTGAGAATTGTATGTTAGTATAAAGGTATACACTAACCACTCGAAACTGTTTTCCTTAATCGTGCTACTCTAACACTGTACATGATGTTAAGGTAAAATCTGGTTAACTTTTGGTTTCAACCTCACCCAGGTAGTTGAAATCAACATTCATCAGATAGGAATGGAGTTTTCAGAATTATATATATATATATAGATAGATAGATAGATAGATAGATAGATAGATAGATAGAAAGGGCGAACTTTTTTTTCCCAATAGTTCATCAAAGAAAAATGCCATATGTCACCATAATTGATCAGGGAATTTTTGGAGTTAAGATATTCTAATCCTGACATTAGGATTGTTAAATCAAGAACTAAATAAAGAGCCAGGCATTAGTGGTGCACACTGCACACCTTTAAGCACAGCATTCAGGAGACAAAGGCAGGTGGATCTCTAAATTTGAGGCCAGCCTGGTCAACAGAGTGAGTTCCAGGACAGCCAGGGCTACACAGAGAAAAGAGCCTCAAAACATAAAAACAAACAAATAAACAAAAAGAACTAAACAAAAATAGTGATGAGGAAGGAAGAAAGCTGAGATTCACTTTTGGATATGCTTTAATTAGCCCAGACATTCTCCATACCATATAAAGCAGCCTTCTTACCTACCATCTCCAAGTTCAGGCTATTGTAGACCTGACTTTAACAGGCTCCTTTACAAATAATTAAACCAGGCAGAAAAAATACAAAGTTTGTAACATGTCACAAACTGCCAGTCTCCAGCAAACATTATCGCATATTTTTTCACCTTAATATATTGCTATTTCCTTTTTAAACTAGGGATCAACAAGCTGTTTGAAAGAGTTAACAGTTCTTACTCCCTTTGGAAGGAAAATATATCTGATTTCTTAGTCTCATTCAAAGTCCAGCATAGCCAGACAGATGTTTAAGATGCATATAATTTGGAATCCGTGGTCTTATGGGTCTAAGCATTAGGTGAGAGTGCTGTGTTTGTTCCCCACTGCTCTACAGCATTGTTCTGGCTCTGTGGAAGTGCTTAGGGGGAGTGAATGGGAGGATAAAGCTATGGTGACAGGGCTTGATACAGAGCTCCTTATACCCAGGTTAATCAGAGCAATTTCAAGTTGACAGGCTCCTAGTGTGAACCTTGGGAGTTCGTAGTAAGATTCTCGTTGGAATTTTTTTTTAAAAGAGATTTTGCTGTCAAAAAATGATATGAAAACGACTCTTAGATGCTTAGTCAAGGCACTTTTGAAAATGAATTAATTATGTCAAGCTAATTGCAATTAGTATTACTTCAGTATTCTGAATCAGTGACATGAAGGAGTTATGTACCTTCTGAGGTCCTTAGCTGATTGGTTAGTTGGGTCCTTCACCTTTCTAAGTGTTAATCAGAAAGGGCATATAGAGGAGAGTCCATTTCACTTTAACCTGCTTTGACAAACACAGTAGCTGATTAATTCTCTGTTATCATGCTTTGAAAAAATGTAATTATAATTTTAAGTTTCTTAGGACATAAAAAATAATCTTTTAAAAAAGAAGATAATTACTAATCCCTTTGTGTAGATAATTATTAGTATTAGATTTAGAACATTTTTCTTAAATTGGACATGATGGCTAAGGGACATTAATTGAATTGAGAGCCTTAAGGGCATTTTAGGAAGCATCTTGATTGATACTGCTAACTAAAGAGCAATTGAACAGAGGGTGATAACTTAGAGGAGTGAAGAAAAACTACAGTATAAAAACATCAAATCTCTGGTGGCATGTGTTTGAAATGAATAATTTGTTTGAATTTCATAGGTTCTAGGTTCAAGAAGATCGCTTATCCACTAGGACTAGCCACATTAGGAGCAACTGTTTGCTACCCAGCTCAGTCAGTAATAATTGCAAAGGTAAGTTCTGTTTAAGTGAGAATAGTATTTCAGTGTTTGTTTAAATTCCTGGTGTTACAATATTTAAATGTCATACAACACCTTAAACATTTGATTTTCAGAAGCATGGAGTTGGATCAACTCTTGGGTTAGCAAAATTACATTAGCATTTTGACATGGAAAATGCCATTCTTAATTTCATGATCATCACAAATAGGATAAATTTGTTTAGCTGTAGTTCAGCAATATAAAAGCAGGTTGATGGATCAAGTTTAGTGACAGAACTAGAATTTATGGGGAGAAATACTGCTTCCTAGTTGAACTATCTAAAATTCAAAAATTTTTTGTTTTTTAATAGCAGAAAATTATACCTGCTGACAGTTGCTCAGTTCAGAAGATTAGCACAGTACAACAAACATCCAAATAATAGATTGCAGAGACTTTTTCTTTTTTTAACATCTTGTTTATTGGTGTATTATTATTATTATTATTATTATTATTATTATTATTATTATTATTAATTTACACTCCAGATTTTATCCCCCGCCCCATCTACCCTCTGACTGTTCCACATCCCATATCTCCTCCCCAGCCCTCTGTTTCCATGAGGATGTCCCCACCCCCACCCCCACCACCCCCAACCAGACCTCTAAATTCCCTGGTTAGGTGCATCATCTCTAATTGAACACAGACCAGCAGTCCTCTACTGTATGTGTTTTGGGGGCCTCATATCAGCTGGTATATGCTGCCTGGTTAGTGGTCCAGTGTTTGCGAGATCTTGGGGTGGGGATAGGGAGTCCAGATTAATTGAGATTACTGGTCCTCCTACAAGATTGCCCTTCTCCTCAGCTTCTTTCAGCCTTCTCTAATTCAACAACAGGGGTCAGCTGCTTCTGTCCATTGGTTGGGTGCAAATACCTGCATCTGACTCTTTCAGCTACTTGTTGGGTCTTTCAGAGGGCAGTCATGTTAGATCTCTTTTTGTGAGCACTCCATAGCCTCAGTAAAAATGTCAGGCCTTGGGACCTCCACTTGACCTGGATCACACTTTGGCCCTGTCTCTTGACCTTCTTTTCCTCAGGCTCCTCTCCATTTCCATCCCTGTAATTCTCTCAGATAGGAACAATTATGGGTCAGAGGTGTGACTGTGGGCTGGCACTCCCTCCCTCACTTAATGTCCTGTCTTCCTGCTGGAGGTGGGCTCTATAAGTTCCCTGTCTCGTCTGTCTGGCATTTCATCTAAGGTCCCTCCCTTTGAGTCCCGAGAGTCTCTCACCTCCCAGGTCTCTGGTGCATTCTGGAGGGTCCCCCCAACCTCCTACCTTCTGAGGTTGCCTGTTTCTACTCTTTGTGCTGGCCCTCAGGGCTTCAGTCCTTTTCAATCACCCAAATCCAGATGTCCCTGTCCACTCTCCCTCCCAGGTCCCTCCCTCCCTCCCCACATATGATTGCTTTCTTCTCCCTCCCAAGTGGGACTGAGGAGTCCTTACTTGGGCACTTCAGCTTGTTGACCTTTTTGAGTTCTGCGAACTGTATCTTGGGTATTCTGTACTTTTTTTTTTTTTGCTAATATGCACTTATTAGTGAGTACATACCATGCATATCCTTTAAAAATACACATAAACAGTGAATTTTGAAACCACTGGAGCCAAAAACCAACTTCTAACTCACTATGGTTGCTGCAAATTTAAAATTTTCCTAATAATTTGAACAATTTCTGTTGATTTTTTTTCTTTTTGCAGTGATAGTCCCAGAGTGCCAGACACAATTCTAGTCAAGCCATAACTAGATCCTCGGACCTTGTATTTTTATCACACAGTAAGATTCAGAAGCAGAGATTTGTAACATGCTGATTTTTCTTCTTTTCTGCCTTTAGTTATCAATATTTAACATTCTCATTCATACTTAAATATTGTTACGAGAAGGGCCTTCTGTACTTGTATTCTCACTACTACATCTCTTTAATTGTTGATGTAGATAAAACTGCTTTATTCAATATTTTGAGAATGTCAAGGATATTATGAACTCTGCAGTTTGTAATGTGATGAAGCTATAAAAGTTTATAACAGGAAAAGAACATTATTCATTAAATCTAGTTATACTTGAGAAAATTGCTGAATAAAGTGATGAATTTATTTTAAAAGGCTCCTTCCTATGAATTTACATGAGAATTAGCCACTCAAATTAATGTTGATACTGAAAGAAAACTTGAGCTCATTTTACTTAACCTTTATATTGTTCTCATTTCCTGATAAGCAAGCAGTGGCCCAGTGAGGCTTCCCAGGGACTTCGTGATCTAGTCACAGTCAGTTTCAGGTGTGCTACTTTTCTGTTCCTGTTCCCACTGGGTACTGACTGCCATTGATTCTGCACTTTTTCTTTCTACAATAATTTCTTTGTGTGTATATTTGGGGGGAGGGAAGGATTCATTCTTAAATATAAGCATTGCAGAAAAGTTTAGCCTATAAGAAATATAACCACTGAAATATGCTTCCATCCATAAAAAATCAGTGTCAAATCTGTTGAATATTCTTCTAGCTATCTTTACATGATTACATAGAGTTAGAACAATATATGAGTACATATATAGATAAGAATAATTCTCAGTGGGATAATGCTCAAATGGCATAGTATATTATTTTAAATTAAAAAGTGTTAAATTTAATTTTACTTTAATATAGGAAAAAATTTACATTTTTACTTTAACAAAAAAATAATTGTTGAACTTTAATATTAAATTCTAAATTTAATCTATAATAAATCACTAAAATATCTAGCATTGAATCCCTTGCTTTTTTAACTCATGTGTATTGTATATAATTTTTGTTGGATTAGAATAAACATATATCCCTGGCAGTAGTGGTGCATGCCTTTAATCCCAGCACTTTGGAGGCAGAGGAAGGTGGATCTCTGAGTTCAAGGCCAGCCTGATCTACAGAGTGAGTTCCAGGACAGCCAGGGCTATACAGAGAAACCCTGTCTTGACCCCCCTCCTAAAGAAGATAGATAGATAGATAGATAGATAGATAGATAGATAGATAGATAGATAGATATATAAATAGATAGAACATGGCTTCTTAATATGAGACTTCTTAATATGAGATCTATGATAGGATTCAGAAAGTCTCTGACCCCTACACTATCTAAAATTGTTTGGAAATGTGTGTATATAATAAAACCCTGCTTATTTCATATTTCTGTGACTTGTATCTAGCAATTACCTGAAAAATTGAAAGCAGTATACGTCTAGCATACATATATAATACATACATAATCACATGTATGTGGAGACTGGAGAAAAACCTTGAGTATCATCCTCAAGAACACTATGCACCTCCTTTGAATCAGGGTTTCTCATTGCCTTGAAGCTCACCAATTAGACTAGATTGACTTGCCAGTTAGTTCCAGGGATTGTCATGTTCTGCTCCTCCATAAGTGGGGTTATGAGTAGACACTATCACAGTGGACACTTTCTGTGGTTCTGGGCATTGAACTAAGGTTCTCAGGCTTGCAGAGCAAGCACCTTGCCAGCGGAACCACTCCCTCTAGCCCCACTCCCTTTGCTCTATTTTAAAGAAAGATTGTTAACTGAGTATTAGTTTTTTGTTAAGATTTTTGACATCTTTCTCAAAATTACATTTCAATTTTTCATTAAGTTTCTTTCAAATAGGGGCAAGATAATTTAAATCATTAAAAAAAAAAGACATGGTTGCAGAATCCACCTAGATTTTTAATCTATGTCTCCTAGCTTTTTAACTGCTAATCTCAAGAAGTTGTATTTTAAATATTCAGCTTCAAAACTTTATAATGTATTTTAAGCCAATTTTAGCTCATCTTTTACCATATTTTGTTGTAC
This sequence comes from Mus pahari, assembly GCF_900095145.1. NCBI lineage: Eukaryota > Metazoa > Chordata > Mammalia > Rodentia > Muridae > Mus > Mus pahari. Next base: position 97,187,342 of record NC_034613.1, read on the forward strand.
TTAAGTTTTTTAGTTTCAAATGAAACTAATGTGCAATCTTGCAGAGAAAAAGCAAACTTAAAGCTATGAAACAATTTGCAAAGGAAGTCATCATAATAAGTGAAGTAAATGAGACTCAGAAAGAGAAATATTGGCCAGGTAGTGGTGGTGCACAGTTTTAATGCCAGGACTTGGGAGGCAGAGGAAAGCAAATCTCTTGAGTTCAATGCCAGCCTTGTCTCCAAAGTGAGTTCCAGGATAGCTAGAGCTGCACAGAGAAACCATGGCACAAAAACAAACAAACAAACCAAAAAACAATCACAAAAGAAAGACACAAATTGAATGTTTTCTCTAATTTCTGGATGCTAATTTGTATATTGATGCATAAAACAGCATATATATATATAATGTAAATGGATATATGTGCATATACATATATGTATATGACATGAAAGCAGAAGAGAGTCTAAGGGAGAAAGGCTCAAAGTAGGGGTGAGGGAAAGGGAAGTCGATAGGAACAAACATAGTCACAGCACAAGATATACTAGAAAGAAATTGTCTTTATGAAACTATCATGGAAGAAATTTTGCAATAACACTTTGAAAAGATGTATCTTATATTAAAGAGTAACTACTAATGATTGGTATTCAAAATTATATGAGTATTTTTTACTATAAAAATATTTCATTTTGGCTGGAGAGATGCTGTGGTGGTTAAGAATGCTCTTTCAGAGGAGGACTCAGGTTCAGTATCCACATGGTGGCAGCTCATAGTCATCTGTTACTCTGGTTCTAGAGGGACTGATGTCCTCTTTTTCACAAGAATCAGACATGCACACACTGCATATAAGTATATGTAGGCAAAATATTCCAACACACTAGTAATAATAATTATTAGAACAATCAAGTAATAAAAATAAATTTAAAAATATTTTTTAATCAGACAAGTTGCTTAAAGGGATGTTAGATAAGAAATATACTATTATAAGTATATTTTAAGAAGGAGAGAACTGACAGATTTCAAAAAAACAAAATGATAATCCAGAACATAGTTTGCAGAATAAAGGAATACTTAATATGAGACTATTCTTCTTGTAAATAATTTTCCTTATAGCATTTGATCATTAACTTTTATAAATATTAACCAAGTAGCCTATCTTTAGATACATATATATATATATATATACACATATACACACACATACATACATATCTATGTGTATATATAAACTTAAAGCTTTATAAAGCTAACTGAGGCTCACCAATTCTGTTATTAGTACAATCAAACTAGCACATCTGTTAGTGCTCATGCTGTACACTAGACTCCCATAATTGCTTCATCTTATAGTTTAATGTTCATTTCCTTTGACCAGTATTTCCTTTATTTCTTCTAGCATCTTAAAATCCCTTCTCTTTTCTCTTTTATAGTAGTTTATACTTAAAGGAAATTAATGTCTTCATGAGATCTTTACCATTCTAACAGTATTCATAATATCCCAAATTGGAAAAAAATCTCAGTGTGCATTAGTAGATGACTTTAAAGAAATAGTGGTACATACATGCAGTGAATGTTATCTAGCTATAAAGTATTTGTTACAACATAGATGAGCCCAGTGGACACTGAGCTGAATGAAATCAGCTTGGTGCACAAAAACCAACTGCTGCCTGATCTCAATTATATGTGAAAGGATTTTGTAAAAACCTTAAATATGTTTACAGAGATAACATGTTTTTAGAAGAAAAGATTATTGGCTGGTGGCAGGCATTCCAAAATCTAGAATTTTAATTCTTTCAGAAGTCTTAGGTGTAGGTAGAATGTGCAGGTCATTCAACACCGCCCCTTTTTGTTTGTGTTTTTGCTTTTGTCCACCTACCATGTATTGGTCACTATTTTAAACTACAGTACAGATAATAAAATAGATCAAAAGATAAAAGAAAATGCCCTCAAATTCTGTTAAACACATATAATATACATATGACTAATAGTTGCTCTATGATAGTGGTCATACGTCACATTAGTATGTAAAGGAAAACTTAAAAAATGTGGTGGGATACCAGGTACCAAGTATAAGTAAATTCTAGCTGGAATAAAGATCTACTCATAAAATGAAATGCTATTTAAAACTAAGAGGAAAAAGAGAGGTATATTTTAATTATTTTGAAATAAATTAGATCTTTAGTGAACTACAATCTTGAACCCACCAGAGGGAAAATGATGTATTTGACTATATAAAGATGACCATGACAATGAATAGAAGTCTGCAACTGACCAGGGTGTGGAGGTGGGGGCATCTCCAGGATGAGACAGAGACCTGGGATAAGGAAGGTATCCAAGAATCAATGGGGTGACCTTAGCTGTTACAGCATTGGGGATATAGAACCTGAAGAGGCCACCTCCTGTAGCCAGGCAGGAACTCCAGTGGAGCGATAGGGACACCATCTTACCCATAAAACTTTCAACCCAGAATTTACCCTGTCTACAAGAAATGTAGGCACAATGAATGGAGCAGAGGCTGAGGGAATGGCCAACCAATAACCGGACCAACTTGAGACTCGTGGGCAAACACCAATTTCTAACACTATTAATGGTACTCTGTTATGCTTGCAGGCAGAAGCATGTTGTCTTTTGAAAGGTTCCACCCAGCAGCTGACTCAGACAGATACAGACACCCACAACCAAATAGTGGATGGAGCTTGGGGACTCTTATTGAAGAGTTGGGGGAAAGTTTGCGGGCACAGAAGGGGATAGGAATTCCACAGGAAGACCAATACAGTCAACTAACCTGGACCCTTGGGGCTCTCAGAGACTGAACCACCAACCAAAGAACATACATGGGCTAGCCTTAGGCCTCCACGCAGATATGTAACAGATGTGCAGCTTGGTCTTCATGAGTGTCCTGAACAATGGAGAGGGTGCTACCCCAAAAGCTTTTGCCTGCCCATGGGATATGTTCTTCCAGGCGGGTTACCTTGTCTGGCCTCAGTGGGAGAATATGTTCCTAGCCCTGAAGAGACTTGAAGTGCCAGGGTGGGGTATACCCAGGAGGGCCCCACCAACTCAGAGGAGAATGGGAAGGGGTGGGAGGAAGGATTGTGGAAGGGAGGGGACCAGTGAGCAGGATATAAAGTGAATAAGTAAATAAATAAATAAATACAATAATACTGTACAAAGGTTAATAGACACATGAAAAAACTTAGGAAACTATAATATATACAACAAAAGTTAACATCCACAACTTATTAAGAACTTACAATTAAATAATATAGATGAGCACTAGTCAGAAAAGTAGAGAAGGTATAAAGAGAGGCAGTACACAGAATAAGATGTATAAATGGACTAACCAAAGATACTATATGTTTTTATCAGCAATTATATAAGTGTCAATTTAATAGACCATTTATATTTTAATATTGGGAAATTTGTGGGTTTTTTTTTTAGTGTTAAGGATCAAACTCAGTGCCTCATGTTAATTAGATAAGCACTCATTCAACTGAGCATACATGTCTATAGATGCACTAATTATACCTTAAGTTTCACATTTTATTTTCAAGAGCCAATAATTAATTCAACAAATTAAAGTTTTTCAGGGAAGTAGTCATTTTTTTGCCTTTCAGTTTCATAAAGACTTTACATAGGAATCATAATTCTTCTGTTGGTAAAAAGGGTAGGAAAACAGAAGTATGCTTTTGGTGGAAGTGTAAATTGCTGAAGTACATTGCTAGCTTTTTGAAGAACAGTATGATAATATTTTTAAAATCCAAATTAGTATGATTATTAATCCAGAAATTTCACTTCTAGGAATGTATTCTGAGAAAACACTGCAACTCTTCATAATTTTAGTTGTATGTATAAGAAATAGGATGTTAATTTTTCATTGTTTATACCTACTTCCATGCTCTATGATTTCTTTGTTTTTTCTATACTGGGGAGTGAGTGTAGGGCCCCATGTTGTGTAACTTTTAAATTTATTTATTCACTTTACAACACAATATCAGCCTTTCCTCTCTTCCTAGTATCCCCTCATGTAAGTCCTCCCTCCATTTCAAGGGAATGCCCCCCTCTGGATGTTACCCCCCACACACACTAATACTACCCCCTTACCCACCCTTCAATCCCACCATTCCCTAGCCCTCCATCCTCATCCCCACCCCCACACATATCAAGTTGCTGTGAGACTAGGCACATCCTCTCCCACTGATGACGTTTGGCCTCATTTAGGGGAGCAGGATCCACAGGCGGGCAGGCAGCAGGCTCCAGGACAGCCCTTGCTCCAGTTGTTGGTAGACCTGCATGAAGATCAATCTGCTCATCTTCTACATATGTGTAGGGGGCCTAGGCCCAGCCCATGAATGCTCTTTGGTTAGTGGTTCAGTCCTTGGGAGCCCCCAAGGGTCCAGGTTACTTGACTTTGTTGGTCTTCCTGTGGTGTTCCTATCCCTTCCAGGCCTCTCAATCCTTCTCTCAACTCTTCTGTAAAACTACCTGAGCGCCATCTAATGTTTGGGTGTGAGTCTCTGCATCTGTTTCCATTGGCTGCTGGGTGGAGCCTCCCAGAGGACAGTTATGCTAGGTCCCTGTTTCACTCAGGATGATACCTGCTTCCACGCTGTTTTCTTTCTTTCTTTCTTTTTCTATACTGGGCAGTGACTGTAGGGCCCCATGTTGTATCAATTTTTAACTGTAGGTATATAGTGATATCAAAAAACCTTAGGTTGAAGAACAAAATATTGCTTAAAAACAAGTTTGTCAAAAGTGTAATCTTCTAAGGTCCTTTATTGTCTTAATAGTTGTATACTGTAACCATGAGGAAGGATTGAGAAAGAATAAGAAGGAACCAGAAGATATTCAAAGGGAAAGTACTATTAGTAGAGCTTACCTCAGACTGATGGGAACTCAGGAAATCCTAGGTGGGATGTCACAGACATATGCTATCACTCCTAATATTATCTTTCTACCCAAAACAAATGCTATTCTCTGGAGAAATTAATTGATGTCTTTGTTTCCCAGTGAATGAAGCAAGATCCACAAAGTTTTGAGCAAAAATACTCAATAACATCTTAAAAACCTCGTTTTTCTCAGTGATCTAGTTACTCAAAATATTTCTCCTTAGACTTTTGTTGATGTTAATTTCACTTAGTATGAAGTCTTCTAATATAACCTACCTGACCAGATCAGTAATGGTTTGATACAGAGTGACAAATTTTGAGTGATGTCACTTAATGTTGAGTGAGGTTAAAATCCAGAGGAGCAAATTGCAGAATAGCGATTGGTGGGAGCTTGCGAGGGAAAGAAATGGGACGGGGAGTTATTTGTATATGCTGAAAGATATAGGACAAATGTTAGGAGACAAAAAGTTCATGAGGTCTATCTATAGCAAGGCACTCATAGTAAATAAGCTTATGCTGAGTACTTGAAATTTGAGAGCGAGTTGCTCTTAAGTGTTTTCATCCTGGGCATATGGCAGGAAGGAAGCTACATGAGTTCATATCTGTGCTCGTAAGCTTGTCTACAGGAATTAATTCAAAAAGTACACTTATGCTAAAGCCTTGTGTTGTTCATCTTAAACAGATATAACTTTTAGTAACAATGCCGAGAAACCGAATTTGAAAATAATAGCACAAGAGCTAAGGTTTGGTTCCCTGGCAGTGTGCTATGTCCAAGGCCTGGAGTTCTGTCACTAACACTATAAAAATTATGTTCAAATGAATAGATATAATTTTAAATTGATGTCATATTGTGGATGAAATTATATACTTATTAGTTACACACATGGAGCTAGTCATATATATATATATATATATATATATATATATATGTGTGTGTGTGTGTGTGTGTGTGTGTGTGTGTTCATATAATGTTTTGAAAATATTGCTTTATCTTATGTGAATTAGACATTTATATTTCTATTGTTGATTGTGAATTGGGAGTTCATATAAAATACTTTATCTGAACTTAAAAGGTTTTATTTTAGCTTTGAAAAACATGTTATTTGACTCACTTTTTCTTTGTTAGATAACTGGGAAAAAGGCATATGCTACAAGCCAGAAAATTTTTCAAGCCATTAAGTCATTGAGGACACAAAACAGTGAAAACGAATCATTCCCTGAACCAAAGGAAGAAAGCAAGGTAGAGTTTAAATAAACAAGAAGAGTGTCATTGAAGCTTTGCTTGAGTAAGCACTGGCTCATAACTGATGCTCCAAAGAGGTCAGAGATAAAATGGAAACAATGACTCACAGGAACTTGGTATAGCCTAAGTTTACATTCTTATAGTAAAGTGATTGACCTCTGAAGAAAATATCTGTTTTTAATAAACAGGAAGGAAGGTCTGATGAAATCCATGCCAACTTGCCTGACCTGAAACATTCAGTGTCTTTGCCAAAAGAACTTGCCTCTGCGACAGTGATTAAATCAGAATCCACCTCAGGTTTGTTTGGAATTTTTAATTTTGTTTTACTTTTATTAAATAATTTTAAAGCATTGTAGTTGATGCTTTGAACTTATATGTTTTCCCAAATGTTTTTTCTCTCTCATGTGTATGTGTTGAATTTCATTTTTTCTTATGAGGGATCTAGATTCCTGAGATTTTTCTTTTAAATCACCACATAGTTATAATTCATGTCGTCATGTGTGCAGGTCCAGTACTGACAGTATGGTTGAGTGAAGCATTTAATATCACTTTATAAATGTAAGTTATTTTATCAGAAGGAGGGAAGTGTAGCTTCCAGGATTCTGTCAGCTGACAGGTATGAGCCACACCTGCATAAAGCATCCAAGCTTCCATCTCTCATGCTATTTACCTGTCAGTTTCCTGTCAGTCTTAGTTTCCACTCACTGGGCTTTTATTAAATTTGGGTACCAGGAGAAATTGCAGCTTTATGTAATACATTCAACACTATTACAACTTTGCTAGGAATTCAGTATTGGCAATCAATACTCTGTGGGACCCACAAGTGAAACTTACTCCTTTTTAAAAAATCCTACCATGATCAAAAAGAATGGAGCTAAATGTTTAAAACCACTTTGGTTGTCTATTCACATAATAGACATAATGTCTGTCTCAGATTTGCATAGCTGCCTCATTGCAAAGGAAGTATGCTGCATTCACATATGGAAAGGTGGAAATGCTCCTGTTATCTATCCTTTATAAAGCATGCACTATGATAATAGATTACTTATGAGTATTGTTATTCAACCAGCAATACAAAGCAAAACTAAATTCTACCTCTGATGTATTGGTAATTATTCCCATTTCATAATGAAACACTCCAGAGTTTAAACTGCTTCTTTCAAATCATAGAACTTATCAGTAACAGAGTTGTATTTCTAGCTCATCTTCCTAATGCCACAGTCTAACCTCTTCCCACTGTATATAGTTCTTCTAATTGAAAACCAGAAATTCGTCTCTAATTTCCTCTTCCTACTACCCTCTCAATCTCCATCTGGTAGTAGGGCGCAGTGCTCATGCCTGTAATTCAAGCAGTTAGGAAGCTGAAGGAGAAGACTTGTGCACTGAAGGCCAGTGTGTGCTCTTAGCTATTTAATGAGTTTCTAGACTAGCTTGGGATATATATTAAGACCCTGTCTCAAAAGCGCAAGATAGTAATAACAGTAATATTAGTCCAAGAAAAGTCGTCACCAAATAGCAAAACTGCAGGAGGCAAGGGAGATGATCAGGATTAGATGAGGAGATAAAGGTAGAGTTATAGGAGACACAAGAATGCCTTTATAAGAACCTGGCCATGCTTGATCTTTCCTGCTCTTAAATGGAAGCAAAGCAGTCTATGGTATTCAGAACATTTTTCTTAAGTTAGACATGATGGCTAAGGGACATTAATTGAATTGAGAGCCTTAAGAGATTTTAGGAAGCATCTTGATTGATACTGCTAACTAAAAAGCAATTGAACAGAGGGTGATCACATTCTTCTGTCTCCTAAGCAGTTGAGGTCTTGTATCCTCATATGGTAGAGAAGAGAATGGAACATGTTGTCAGGACACTTTATAGGGTACAAATTCCATTCACAAGGACTCTACCTTCTTCGCCTCCTCGAATCCTGATTACCCTCCCTTGCCTCCGAATACCATCATAATATTGGTGGTTGGGGTTTTAGTGTGACAATGTAGTTTTGAGTGTTAATTGTCTCACCCTTAGAACTTAGTACATTTCACATGTAATTACAAGTTCCATGACATGGGAAACAGTAGTGATTATGACCACAGGTTTTAGGAGAAGACCTGAAGCTGAATACCACACTCAGTATTGGAATAGTTCTATTACCTGGGGCAAGATGCCCATCACTATAGATATATTTCCCCATCCACAAGAAAGAAAATAAGAGTTCTCACATGTTTGCTCTTAGGGTTAAATCTCAGTCTCTCTCTCTCTCTCTCTCTCTCTCTCTCTCTCTCTCTCTCTCTCTCTCT
>NC_034613.1:97195918-97197941 GCF_900095145.1 Mus pahari
CCCTCTCTCCCTCTCTCCCTCTCTCCCCCTCCACCCCCCAGATGCACTCAGGCAAACATACATTTCCCCTGACAGAGTCTCAGTACGCAGTCCACATTACCCTTGAACTGCTACTTGTCCTCCTGCCTTATAATGCGGTCTCTTGAGTGCTGAGTGAGGCCTTGAACCTGATAGATTATCAGAAAAGTTCCACAGAAAATTCTGGGCATTCCACATTTTAAGAATTTCAGAAGATTGGAGTTATAAAGATAGGAGGACCTTTCCAATCTAGGAGATTAGAGTAAAGCAAGTCTTTAATCAGATGGTGGACAAGAGTATAAATCCAGGGAATAAGGAAAGGTGTTAGCGGATTTAGGAAATTTATGTACACTGTTAAGCAAGTCTGAAAGCAAAAGATACATAAAATTATTTCTCCCAACCCTACTAATAGTTCTGCTTAATAGTTTCTTAGATGAATGGCCAGTGGCAGATTGCCCTTATCCCAGTGGATAACCCCACAGCCATGCCCATTCGGGCAGCATTAACTGGCTTCATTGGATTATTTAAAAGTGATAGAGACAGAGGGAGAGGAAGAGGAAGAGAAGACACAAAGTGGGAAAGAAATAATATCAGGAGAGGGGCCAGGAGAAGGTGAAGCGGGGGAGTGGGAAGTGGATATGATTAGGATCCATTGTCTACATTGATGAAGGTTAGTGATCGGTTTCTTATATTCCAATAGATGGCCCCATACACATGCCTGTATGGGCAGCAGTTACAGAATATAATAGTGTTTTATCAAAAATAAATTAGGAACACTGGTTGCTCTTCCAGTATAAAAAGGTTTGATTCTTCAGCATTGAATGGCAGTTCATGCCCTCTTCTAGCCTTTGTGGATACCAGGCATATATGTGATGCACAGACATACATGCAGTAAAACATGTACTTTTATAACACTTATAACAACAACAATAATAACAACAATAATAATGAAGTTGGAGAAGGATACATTTGGGAAGATATGGAGGTAGATATGATCATATATCATTGTGCACATAAATGAGATTCTCCCCACCACTAGATGGAGAGCAATAGCCAACCAGTGGCAACTGAGAAGGGTAAATTCTATTTTCTCCTGGGACAAGCCTCATGACAAGTTATTTAATCCCTTGTTGTCAGCCATAAACATGTGGACATAAGAGCAATAATGGATTATACTGTGTGTGTGTGTATGTATGTATGTATGTATGTTTATATATATGTATTTCTGAAGTTTAATAAGAGTAATTTTGCCTTCCTAGAGTCTCTTTAGTCTCCGTGTCTATTTAAGCCAGAACTTTAAAAAATTTACATTCTAGCCATTGCCCACCCTTCCCAGTATCCCTTCCCACAGTTCCTCATCCCATTCCCACCCCCCCTTGCCTCTGAGAGGGTGCTTCCCCCACCCTCCACCAGACCTCCCCCTTCCCTGGGGCCTCAAGTCTCTCAAAGATTAAGAGCAACTTTTCCCTCTAAGACCAGAGCAGGCAGTCCTCTGATGTTAGACTGCTGGTCTCAAGTGGAGGGGGTGGGATTACTAACCCATAGTCAAAATTTCTGAACCAGAATTGTACCTGTCTAAAAGAACTGCAGGTAAAGAAATGGAGAAGAGATGGTGGAAGAGGAGGTCCAGTGACTAGCCCAATTTTGGCTCCATCTCATGGGGATGGGGGATGGGCACCAAGGCTTGACACTATTACTGATGCTATGATATGCTTACAGCAGGAGCCAGAACTTATTTTATTTTATTTTTTTGGGGGGTGGGGCCCGCATAGGGCTGCCCCTTAGGTGGATTATGCCTCTTTTTTTTATTATTTTCTTTATTTACATTTCAAATGCTATCCTGAAAGTTCCCTATACCTCCCCCGCCCCTGTTCCCCTACCCACCCACTCCCACTACTTGGCCCTGGCTTTCCCCTGTGCTGGGTCATATAAAGTTTGCAAGACCAAGGGGCCTCTCTTCCCAATGATGGCCGATTAGGCCATCTTCTGCTACATATGCAGCTAG
>NC_034613.1:97198725-97239506 GCF_900095145.1 Mus pahari
GTGTCTCTAGCTGCATATGTAGCAGAAGATGGCCTTAATCGGCCATCACTGGAAAGAGAGGCCCCTTGGTCTTGCAAACTTTATATGACCCAGCACAAGGGAAGGCCTGGGCCAAGTAGTGGGAGTGGGTGGGTAGGGGAGCAGAGGTAGGGGGAGGGTATAGGGAACTTTCGGGATAGCATTTGTAATGTAAATAAAGAAAATAATAAAAAAATAATAATAATTTTAAAAAAAGAAAACACCTGTGAGTTCTGTTGGCAATAAAACTGTAAACATAGTACTCTGAAGGTTTGTCACCTAGATTTATTTTATAACTGAATAAAATTTCCATTTTTAGAGATTAGTAACAGTATAGACAACTTTTCTTAATCTTACTTGATAGATTATGAATTCTATCATAAACCTCTGAAGTGACCTCAGATTTAAAATTCCTATAGTATCGATGACAGTATTAATATCTTGGATAGTGTTCAGTGCCCTGATTAAGACTTTGGTCGTGATACCATATGTGTGTCACACTTTATAAAGTAGAAAATATTCTAAAAATTATAAATTATTATATTCAAATTTTCTTTGTTTTAATAATAAAACTGAAAATAAATTCTTCTGTGGGAAAAATGTATGGCTCCCCAAAATTATAAAAATCATTTAAAAATAATTCAGACATTGAAAAAAATTAAAAAAAAAAGCAATTGGTGCATGTACTCTACAGAGACTAGAAAATTTACCCTGTAATTGCTGACTAAATGACTGCTTTTGATATCTTAAAACAAGGTAGCCTAACCCCTAAGTTTTTCTAAGCTTCCTTTTCTAAACAACAAAAACATGTCTTTACTATTTGGTTGCTCTTTGCTTACTTATTATGCACAAAGTAGTATATGTATCCTACTGAACCCATTATCTTACCTAATGCTAAAAGAATGTGATCTTGTTACTATACTAACTTCCATTTTCAGAAAATCCTGTAGGAATTGGGCATGCCTATATTCAGTCTGGTTTCCCAAAGTAGCAGTTGAGTGAAATTAGTCAAATTAATCTCTCTAAATTAATTAATAAATTAACCTCCTTATCTGTCAAATGTGAATAATGCAGGTGTGCATTGCTTAATGACAGGGATAAGTTCTGATGAATGTGCCATTAGATGATTTAACCATTGTGGAAACCCCACTGTGTGTACACAAACTAGTTAGCATAGGTCAGTGTGCAGTGTGGCTTATTTCATCCACCTAATCCCAAACATGTGTGGCACATTGAGCTACATATTTTCTGGTACATAATTAACTTGTCAAGGTTACTAAGTCATGTTACCAAATCTAGGGATCAGTTGTCAATCTCAAGTACATGAAATCCATCAATAACCATGAATACAGATTAAACTGCCCCATCCCCCCTTGGCCTCTAAGATATCACTTACTCTTGGTTCTTGTTCATATCTCTGTCTTAATCTTAACCTGAAAAGATTACAGTACTCCAAAGAGTTCCCTTTGTACTTACCTGGCTTTAGATAATGCTACCTTGCTCCATGGTTTTAGATGCTATCTAGTCTGGAACTGTAATAAACCAGTTGGAGCCTCTTATGAACTGTACTGAAAGTTCTAGCTGACTACCCAATATTTCTACTCATATGTTGGGTAAATAATTCAGATTCCACACATCCAAAATTTAACATTTTATTTGCTTTCCCCAAAATCTGCTTGTATGATCTTTTGTCCTGTCTCAGTAACTGTCAGCTCCATTCTTCCAGTTTCTCAAGTTAAACAGTCTCTTTAGGAAATTCTGTTTATTTTACCTTCAGAATTATTCATAGTATAGTTCTTACAACTGTCGCCATGAAGCCCTCAGCATTTCAGGGAGTAATGCAATGACGTTGTATCTGCTATCCTTACTTCTATGTTTGTTCCTCAATGGTCTCTCTTACTTGGGCAAAAGTTCTCTTATTAAGCACAACTATGTCACACATCTACTTAAAAATTGCCTTTCAACTTAAACTAAAAGCTAGATCTTAGCCATGACTGTAAACTAGCCTGCTGTCCTCTCCTGTCACTCATTGACACCCATTTGTCTACTGTATTCCAGCCATATTGGATTGGGTCCTCACATGTTTGGTCAGCTCATCCTAGAAGCCATTCCCCATGGCTAACTATTTACAGAACACATGCCTGCATCTTCCTAAGTTCTTTCCTCAAATATCACCTTTCTAGGAACCTTTTCTAAGCCCCTTATTTAAACTTGGAAATTACCAAAATGCCTTATGTGTCCCTCCATGATTTCCTATTCTGTGCAGCACATAACTATCATAGGATGTGCTATGTATTTCTACTTGCCTTGTTTTCAATTTCACCCATCATATTGAGAGATTTTATGTTTTGTTCACTGCTATATTCCCAATATAAAATATAAATATCTTCTTTTTCACTTTAATACTTTATAGGTACTACACAGTTTATTCCTGACCCTAAGCTCATGGATCACGGACAGTCTCATCCAGATGATAAAGATATGTACAGCACTAGAAGCTGAACTAGTTTGCAGAGGGAGCCTGCATAGAGAACTGCAAGATGTACCAAGTTACAAACAATGGTGAAAAATTACATAATGAATGGGTAACTGACAGAATGTGACTTGAAATTTTTCCATGACATTTTCAAATAAACAGTTTGGCCAATGAAACAAGTGTTAAAATCATAAATTAATGAATGCAACACAAATAATATTAAGTGATTGATGTGTGAACTGAGGTAAAAATACTAGAAGTACATTNCATGACTTGTAATAGAATTTATTAGAAAGCAAAATGAAGATATGTCCATAAGACTGAATTCTATAAACGTATGTATGTATGTATGTATGTATGTATGTATGTATNGTATGTATGTATGTATGTATGTATGTATGTATGTATGTATGTATGTATGTGTCTGCTTCAGTTTTCCCAATTATTGCCAGTTAACTTAGAATGGGGGTAGATGAATGTGTTTTTTACTTGACTTTTTTTTTTAGAGCTGGAATAAATTATCCATATTTTATGGCACATGAGCTTTGTTTATTTATTTTGACTACTCTTAAATGCTTGAAAGCATCTGTTCAAGTGGAATCACTAGGATACTGTGGGATCCTAGTACTGAGTCACAGTTTTGCTGCTGATTCCTGGGTGTTGTGTTTTTCTGTTTCATTCTGCTTGGGCCTTTAAACCCATCAAATTTGCCTGTTTTCGATTTCATAGAACAAAGATGTCCAATTCTTCGATACAACCATTCTCACTAGCCATCTAGCTCCCTGGTTACTCTTTGCAGTCATTCCTTGCATTCCTTCTCAGGTTCCGATTTCTATCTTTTCAGGACTGTGTTTCATCCACTTTAACCTTCAATCTTTGTTTTCTATTTTCACTCCGTTCTCTTCCTCAACTAGTAAATAGATTCACCTTAAAAGAATTAAAAAGCGTAAAACAGGACTAAGCATAACCCAGCCTTTTCCCTCAAGCTGCCTTTTCTTTTGAGCTTCTTCGTAAGATTTCTGCACATCTTCAAAAAGGCATTATATGTAAATGAAGTGAAGTAATTGATTATCAATAATGTTTTAACAAGCATTACAACCAATAGATGTCAGTTATTTAGGAGACAGATAAGTATTGTTAGATCATTAAGGATGTTTCAAACCTAACACACTGCCTGGAATATTTTACATTGCCTCCACCCCCATTTTCTGCTGCATTAGCTTCTGACATGTTGATGAGTTCAGACCTTGTTTTCTACTTTACTGTCAACTACATTTCATAACCAGATACACAGAAAGGCTGGAGAGATGGTGTAGCAGGTAAATGTGCTTTCTCCAAAGCCTGATGACCCAAGTTAGAGCCCTCAGACTCACATGAGAGCTGGATCTTGTAGGTTATCCTGTGGCCTGCATACAAAGGCAATGACATGCTCCTGTGCATACACACAAACGTGCATACATGATAAATGTTTTTAACTAAATATATTCTCTTAATTCTACCATGGTTTCTGCAATATCTCAAAAGAAAACTTAATACAAATAGAAAAAGTACAGGTGAAGGAAGATTGTTTAATGAAAAATAGAACATTGTTTTTTGAGATAAATAGTAAGGCATTCTGCATAATTTGTAGGGAATATGTGTGAGCTTTGGAAGACTATCTTTTAAAAGGGCTATATATGCAAACCATGCTTAAAAAATTGGGTGCATAGCAAGGGTCGTTTAGTAAGGACAAAACAGAACCAAAAATGTCTGTATTTTCAACAAACTCAGGGTTTAAATTATAACTCATATGAATTAGTATATTACAATAGCTAGTACTGTGACAGCTTATTTAATAGCAAATTAAAGCCATTTATTTATAGTAAGTCTTTTAATACATAGAGAATATGACAAATATAATAATACCCTTAAAAACAGAGATCTAAAATGAGTGTATCTAATAAGAGAACAGTGAAGCAAATTTGAGAAATAATAAATTCTATTGAAAAAATTGGGTGTAGAACCACTTATTTTACATTTTATGCTTTGGGGATAAATGATAGCCCAGATACTACAAATATGGTTGAATTTGAAATATTAATGGTAGAATTAATTATGAAATTGTCACTTAAAAAATAATTTCTTTAGTGGCATTAAAGTGTGATACTAAATCAAGAGACTTTTATGAAGCAGTAATACATGTTTTTTTTATTTATTGGATATTTTTCTTTGTTTACATTTTAAATGTTACCCCATTTCCAGGTTTCCCCGCCCCAGAAATGCCCTATTCCATTCACCTCCCTGCCCTGGCATTCCCCTACACTGGGGCATCAAGCCTTCCCAGGACCAAGGGCCTCTTGTATTGATGCCTGACAAGGCCATCCTCTGCTACATATACAAGCCATGGGTCCCTCCATATGTACACTTTGGTTGGTGGTTTAGTCCCTGGGAACTCTGGTTGGTTGATACTGTTGTTCTTCCTATGGGATTGCAAAACCCTTAAGCTCCTTAACTCCTTTCTATAATTCCTCCCTTGGGGACCCTGTGCTCAGTCCAATGATTGGCTGCAGACATCCACATCTGTGTTTGTTAGGCTTTGGCAGAGCCTCTCAGAAGACAGCTATATCAGGCTCCTGTCAGCAAGCACTTCTTGGCATCCACAATAGTATCTGGGTTTGGTGACTGTATATGGGATGAATCCCCAGGTGGGGCAGTCTCTGGATGGTCTTTCTTTCAGTCTCTGCTCTACACTTTGCCTCTGTATTTCCTCCCTTGAGTATATCGTTCCCCTGTCTAAGAAGGACGGAAGCATCCACACTTTGATCTTCGTTCTCTTTGAGCTTCTAGTGCAGAATTCGATCAGACTTTCAAAGAAGACCTAATAACAATACTCTTTAAACTATTCCACAAAATAGAAACAGAAGGAACACTACTCTACTTGTTCTATGAAGCCACAATAACACTTATACCTAAACCACACAAAAACCCAACAACGAAAGAGAACTTCAGACCATTTTCCCTTATGAATATCAGTGCAAAAGTATTCAATAAACTTCTTGCAAACTGAATCCAAGAACACATCAAAATGATCATCCATCATAATCAAGTAGGCTTTATCCCAGGGATGCAGGGATAGTTCAATATACAGAAATCCATCAGCGTAATCCACTATACAAGCAAACTCAAAGATAAAAAAAATCACATGATCATCTAATTAGATGCTGAGAAAGCATTTGACAAAATTCAATACCCCTTCATGGTAAAAGTCTTGGAAAGATCAGGAATTCAAGGCCCATACCTAAACATAGTAAAAGCAGTAATACACGTTAAAACAATTTTCCTTATCCAGTGTCAACATATCTAGTATAGTTAGTAACAGTGTCTCAGAAATGATAGATAAAAGACAGGAATTTGTAAAGTTAAACAAGACAATGAAACTGCTTCCCCAAGGTTACATCTAATGAAATGTCATTACATAGCATACCAAGATATTTTGTGTGCAGAACCACTAAAAATGGGGTTGAGAGATGGTCTAGTGGATCAAAGGCTTGTCATGAATGCATGAAGAGCTGTATCTAAATGTCCAAAAACCAAGTAATATCCAGTGCAGCAGTGAACCTCTGTAATCTCAATGCTTCTATCTTACAGGAAGATGGGATGTGGAGATAGGAGGACCCAAAGAAATTTGTGGGGTAGCTAGCCTGGTGTATGTGAGAGTGAGGACAAGAAATATGTCTCAAACAACTTTTGATCACTAAACCTACTTGTAGCATGAATGTGCCCACACTGACCTATTACTATACAAACAGATATACAGTACACTCATGCACATCACATACACAAATGTTTTAAGTATTAAAATGGGCAGTGTCATAAACAAGATCAAGTCAGTCAAAATTCTAGCATAGGTAGGATAGTTGAGGCTCTAACTCCTATTCAAGGATCTATGGTCCATTGATTGTCTGGTACTGTCATAAGGAGATTCACTCTTTCTTGGGCACATGGCCTGTGGTAGATTGCCCATGGCCCACTGGATTGCCTGTACCCATATAAGAAATTAAGACTCATATAAGAATTAAGTAGACCCAGTGTTAAATACAAAATAAGAAAGAATAACGTGGCATGAAGTTAGGAGGGAGATTGAGTAGGGAACACAGAAGAAGAGTTGGAGGAAGTGGGAGGTGGATGAAGATGGGGATGAAGATGGTCAGAATGCATTATAGAGAGATGTGGAAAACAGCAATAGACATGTTAAACATGGATGGGAAAAAGCCATGCGGTGACAACCCAACCAAAAGAACTACAGGAAACTAAGGAGTGATGAGAGCAGGAGAAATAGTCTTTCCCAGGGAAGAGCATACCAACTGGTTCTCCAACACCAAGTGGTCAGTCCTGATGCCATACATACCAGTAACATAAAGAGACTCAACAGGTTGTACTTATGTATTTAGGATGTGTATATAATAATTAATGAAATAGGCCATAAATTTTAAATAGAGCAAGGAGTGGTATATTGGAGAATTTTGAGGGAGGAAAGGAAAGGGGAACTGATATCTCAAAATAAAAATTAAAAGCACAATAAATTCTAAAAGGATAATATATTTTCAATTATTTAAAACAATATTGAAATTCTAATGACATAATTTCTTCTCCCCTTCTTGCCTACAAATCTTCCCATCCCCCTCCTTGCTCTCTTTCTAAATCATGGCCTCTTTTTTTTTTATTGTAAAGTAGTATGTATATGTGTGTGTATATGTGTGTATTCATGTCTGTGACTGTTTTTAAATACATAAATATAACTTGCTCAGTCTGTATATCATTTTTAAATCCTAGATTTCATAAGAGCCAAAAGATTGTTATCAATTAGCAAGAATTCCTTTAAAGCATTTATATTAACATGGTAGTATTATTTACTTTAAGAAGTAAGGTAGTTTGAAGTCAAATACTGAAAAACTATGATTTGTGAAATATTAAGTCATTTATACTTTCACACGCAAAATTTGTGCCAGAACTTAATGATGAAAACTACCTTACATACTTAGCATTGTTAGGTATTAAATTTCTCTTTTAAGTGAGGCAAATATGTAATTTCAAGATAAAAATCCTAAGTGTTCCAAATGAAATTGAAATGATGCCATGATTCCATGTTGGCAAAACCCAGGCCCTTGAGCTCCAAAATTCATGTAGCCTTTTCTACTTAATACAAAATTTGAAACCAGGTTTCAAGATTTCCAAAAAATATTTTTTTTTGTACATTTGCAACTCCATTTCCAGTCAACATAATTGTTACCTGGCAGCTTTCAAAAGGAAACCAACTGTGGAGCGGAGATTTGATAGTGAACTAAAGGAGAAAAGGTTGTGTCTCTTTAGCAGACGGGTAGGCCCTGCTCTCAGACTCCAGGGACCTTCACTTCAACAAACCACCATCCATCCATGCTGGTGCTTTTTGGTTCCACCTACATTTGTCAACTATTTCAAGAGTGAAGCATTTTAAACGTAGCATCAAAGTCAAGATATCTTATGAGCATCTGAGAACTCACAGAGAATTGGAGCTACTTTGATGCATTATGTTTTCAGATACAATATCACATACCCAACTAGTTTTATGCTGTCATTTTGAGTTTACTATAGAATTAAAGGTTTAATTTTTAAATTAAAAAAAAAATAGGTAACAATTCCCTGTCTAGCTTCCTCTTGTTTAACTTTTCTTAAACTTGGAACACCCTGGTGTCTATTCCTACTTGAATTCTTAGCTAATTAAACTCTGTTCAGCAATGCTTGAAACTCAACTGATGCCTTTGTTTTCTGTAACTCCCACACCTGCTTCCCTTCTCTGTGATCCTTTCTCATTCTCTGTATGCTTTCATTCTTATTCCAGCAGCTTCTGGCTTGAGCAGCCATTTCTATGTTATTATTTATATGATAGCCTCGATCTTGATCTTTTTCCAGTGTTTTAGGCAAACCTACACTTCTCATGAATATTTATATTGATTCAACATTTCAAAGGTATCTCGATGGCATTGTGTCTAAAACTCAATATCTACTACCCTCATTTCCTGTGTTTCAAATCTATTGTTCTCCCTTCGCTAATCCCATCATCCTGTGATATCGTCATCATCACTCTCCTGAGATTAAAATGGCTTCCTGGCTAATCTGCACACCCTCAGTCTCCCTCTCTATCACTTCCTGTGTTTTGTTTGCATGTGAACCAGCTAAGTAGCTTCAGCAAATAAGAATATATTTAAAGCCAGATCAGGTGGCATAGGGTTAACACAGTGTTTCATTGGTCACTTCAAGACCTTGACCTCCTGCACCGATCTCTTTAGCACATTTCAGAGTCACAAGATGATTGTTGTACCTCCAGGGAGCATGCAACCCATTCGAAGTAGGAATATGTAGGGACAGGTGTACAATATGCAATGGATATGCCCTAAGTCCATTTCATTGGAAGAGTAATTGCTTTCTTAGAGTTTCCTCAGAAGATTTCTGTTTATTTTTAAACCAGAACCTATAGAGATACAATCTTCACTTAAACAGAGCAGGTATCTTAATGAAAACTTCAGTAGCTCACCATTGCTTACAGAACCAAATAAAAACTTCTATCTTATATTCTAATGTTTCTTCTCATACACCTTCATTCAAATGTACATTTATGGCATCCCACTTGCTTAATGAGCATGTTTGCTCTTCATGGCCTGTCCTGCTTCCCTTCAGTATGCCTCCTTGTCTTGTTTCACTCCACATTTTTGTATCCTACTCAACCTTCGAATATCATTTGAGCATCACCTTTTCCAATTCTCCAAAGTAAGATTGGTTAGTTTATTATATTCCCCTGTCCTTAGTATCTATAAATATTATAACCCACACAATTTCTTTTAATAAGTATTTTCCCACAGATAAATATCCTTGGTGCATATAGCTGGTATGCATATATAGAGAGCTCACCTTATGATGGTTCTAGATGGTTATATAATTCCAAAATAATTGTACTTCTAAAAAAGTGACATTACCAGAAAGGATGGACTCAAATACAAGTAATAATGTTGAATGTGGTATCTTCAACCACAGAGCTCTAGATGTTCAGGGATGGAATGTTCTTAGGGTACAATAGCGAAGAGGCAATGGGACTGAACACTCCAGATAAGCAATTACTAGTTTTTCACAAGCAAGGTCTTCAGAACTTAGCCTTAATGTAGGAAATTGAGTTTTAAACCTCATACCTACCTCTTTCTATTTAAACATAGCCGTCCTTCATCATGTATAAAATGTAAATCCTTAAGAAAATGCCATGTGAGCATTGTGCTTATCTTAATTTCAGCTATATGAAAATGTGAAAATATCACCATTATGCATTTGATGACATACAGTTACTAAAAACGCCAAGCCCAGTGTAAGTGAGTTTTGAAGGATGTAATCATGTAGATTGTTAGAACTTTTACTAGCCATTAGTGTTTAGTTTGCATTGCATTGATGGTATCTTGAAAACTCTATTTGAAAGTAAAATATCTACAAGAATATTGCGTTCACCTGCTTTATTTTACAACATTTGATGTCAAAGTGATGTTTCTCAGGCGACATTCAAATGTTGAGGCCTATGTTGTGATGAGTTGTTACTATTTTGTTTTATTTTTTGTTTTGTGTTCATTCTTCTTCTGCAAGTTCCAGGAGATCATCCAAGTTAAATCTGAACAAATGCCAGCCTTCCTCACAGGAGAGGTCTAAAGCCCCTAGGCGAGTGTAGTACTCAACAGAATCCTGATTCCAAATGATGACAAGAAACTGCATGCCACAACATTCGGTGTTGATGGCTATCTGTTTTAAAACGAACAAGTAGACATTGCCCTTATTTTGACAGTATAATCATTCACATTTTACTGAAGGTCTACTATATAAATACTATATATGTATAACAATTTTGGAATAGGTATTTTGGGACAAAAAGGAATATTTATATTATTGCAAGTCACACTGTGGATTTATTTTATGAGTAAAATCACCTTATCCTTAATGATAAAAACATTCGTACATAGTGTGCTTATACATTATATAGGAATAAAATTTAATTAACTATAACATAGAATCTGAGCTTTCAGCTTGAAAGCCCACTTTACTAAATATTGGAAGTACATGTTACAAACATCTTTTGAGGTATGTGAATTCACACATTGATGTGGATTTGGCCATATGTCTGCCTGTAGTGGTGGTCAGAGGGCAACTTTGGATGTTATCCCTCAGGTGCTTTCCACTTTTTGTTTGAGAAAAAGTCTTTCACTGGCCTGAAATTTCACCACATAGATTAGGGTAGCAGGCAGTGACCACAAGAGATAATAGTCTGTACCTCTCACCTTGCCACTGCTGGCATAAAAGTGTGTGCTATCATTCCTGGCTTTTTATGTGGGGTCTTGGGATTAAATTTAAATCCTGGTGTTTGCAAGGCAAACACTTTACCAACAGAACCAGTCTTGGTATATTTAATTAATAAGATTAATTAACTAATCTATGTCCCATTAAAAAATCTTGATGATGAAAAGGATAATATATAGACTATCAATACTAACTATAACACATACCTGACTTAGCTTCTTCAGCATGTCAGCCCCAATACCTATACCTATAAAATAGATACGTTAAAGAAAGTCTGTAAGTTGAGAATTTTCACTTAACTATTTATTTTGATTTTAAAGCAATATAAAATCAAACTCTATTTGTGGTTGTCATATATTCTAAATAGCATGTGTTGAAACTCACTCATGAATGCGTTACATTGTCTTTTCTCTAACTGGAACCTGGGAACAATGCTAATATAAAAGAGATTCATTTTATGTTTAAAAGTGATGCTGTAAAAAGAGTGTCACTGTATTCTTTCTTTTTCTTGAGAAAGGGTCTTACCATCTTTTATTGGATGGCTTGGAATGTGAACTCATTGAGATCCACCTCCCTCTGCATCTCAAGCACTAGAATTAAACATGTGTGTCACCATGCTGGCCTTCACTGTTTTCTTACAACAGGGCATATTTCTTATCTATGTCTGCTAAAAACAGACCTAAAATATAAAATTATTTTACAGATAAAAATATTAGTTGGGATAAAGAGATAACTCAGCAGTTAAGAGCACTGAATGTTCTTTCAGAGGTCTGAGTTCAATTCCCAGCAACCACATGATGGCTTACAACCATCTGTAATGGGGTCTGATGCCATCTGGTGTGTCTGATGACAACAGTGTACTCATATACATAAAATAAATAAATTTACCTAAAATATATTAGTTGGAACTGTATAGCTTGCTTGAGTGTGTTGATGAATACTGTTGAAATATTTTCTAACTTATGGTTGAGTCTTCACTGCACTAGGATCCTGATCAGGCTCAAGAAATGGAAATGAGTTATCTAGATAAGTTAAAACTCATAACTCTAGTAAGAGGCTTATCTGTAGCCCTTCCATTAGAATGTAACTTAGAAAAATTTACATGTTTGCAAGTAATATTATGATTGTAGTTTTACCTTGATAGTCTTCAGTGATATAAAAATCCTCTAGGTGAAGCAGTTTGCCAATCCGTGGGTCATAAGTGAAGTAGTACATGGCAAATCCAATGGTTTTGACTCCTGGGAAGAGAGAAGAGAGTGGAGATAGAGGCTAGTGCTTTCAGTCATAAGAAGGTATATGTTTCCAAATAGAATACAAAAGAGTATGTTTGTTTGCTGCTTTAACAATTAAGGCACTAAGTGACAGCATCAGCACATAAATATATAACGCAGAAAGTTCACTTTTCTTATAATAAACCCTCTAAAAGAAAGTGTATACTTTGATACATGTTCTCATAATTTTTATACTTTTATTATCAGAGTGACATAGTAGTGTTATTTAAAAGTACTCTAGGTTTGTACATTGTAGTCCTCTGCTTAATACTAGTTACACGATGTGTTTTTGTTAACTGTTAACTCTGTTTTCAGATACAGAAAATGTATTACAGACTAAATTAGAGACAAAAGATTTACTTTACCTGATTCTGTCTGTTCACTGGGTGCTTCAGCAATCAAGCAGTAGAAAAGTGGATTGTCCCCAAAACCATCCCTGAATAAATCTGAAATATCAATTCACATACAATATGTCAAAGTTTATCAAATTCACTTAAGAGGAGTAGAAGGCAGGAAATAATCAAACTTAGGGCTGAAATCAACCAAGTGGAAACAAAAAGAACTTCAAAGAATCAACCAAACTAGGAGGTGATTCTTTGAGAAAATCAACAAGATAGATAAACCNTTAGCCAGACTNACTAGAGGGCACAGAGACAGCATCCTAATTAACAAAATCAGAAACGAAAAGGGAGACATAACAACAGACCCTGAGGAAATCCGAAACATCACCAGATCCTACTACAGAAGGCTATACTCAACAAAACTGGAAAACCTGGANGAAATGGACAAATTCCTAGACAGATACCAGGTACCAAAGTTAAATCAGGATCAGATTAATGACCTAAACAGTCCTATATCACCTAAATAAATAGAAGCTGTCATTAATAGTCTCCCAACTAAAAAAAGCCCAGGACCAGATGGGTTTAGTGCTGAATTCTATCAGGCTTTCAAAGAAGACCTAATTCCAACTCTCCTCAAAGTATTAATAGAAACAGAAGGTACTCTACCCAATTTATTCTATGAAGCCACAATTACTCTGATATCTAAACCACACAAAGATGGCAAAATAAGAAGGAACAGGTTCAGTTCTTCCCATGTGCACAGCAGCTATGCTAGTAGCAACTGTCTGATGTGGGTATTTTAACATTTACAACTTTTAGGAGATTCTGTCTGGTATCTGCAGTTACTTTTGGCTAAATGTACGTATAAGTGTGATATCACATAGATGCCTACCTCCCTTTGAGTTTTCTACCAGGTATCTGTAAGAATGAGAGCTTGTATTTCTGGAGTAGTTTGTTGAAGCCTGGGTGATCAATAATTATTTTGTCCTTAATGTTACTAGGCCTTGTCTACAAAATGAGTTCCAGGACAAGCAAACCCTGTCTCGAAAAACAAAACAGAAAAACAAAACAAAACAACAACACAAAAAGGTTTTATGTTCTAACAAGACTTCGATTCAGACCATAGGTGTGTGAGTTCATTTCTGGGTCTTCAATTCTATTCCATTGATTTGCCTGACTGTCTCTGTACCAATACCATGTAGTTCTTTTTTTAAAATTACTTTTGTTCTGTATTACAGCTTGCAGTCAGGGATGGTGATTCCATCAGAAATTGAGGGAATGGGCTATCTGCCCATCTAAAAATTGTTAACCCAGAAATGTTCATGTCCAAAGGAAAAACAGGGACAAAACATGGAACAGAAACTGAAGGAAAGGCCATCCAGAGATTGTTCCACTTAGGGATCCATCCCATCTGCAGACACCAAACCCAGACACTATTGCTGATGCCAAGAAGAACTTGCTGCCAGGAGCCTGGTGTGGCTGTTCCCTGAGAGTTTCTACCAGCACCTGACCAATACAGATGCAGATACAGCCAACAGTTGGACTGAACCCAAGGACCCCAATGGAAGAGCTAGGTGAAGGACTGAAGGAGCTGAAGGGGATTGCAACCCCATAGGAAGAATAATATCAACTAACTGGACTACCCAGAGCTCCCAGAGACTAGACCATCAACCAAAGAGTATACATAGAGGGATACTCTATGGCTCACATCAACATAAGCAGGAGACAGAGACAACATCCTGGGAATGGTATGAGTCTTTTGAAACCTCAAACCTCAAAGCTTGCCCCCAGTGGCACAGTTCCTCCAATGAGGCCATATCTCCCAATCCTTCACTAAAGAGTTCTACCAACTGGGGACCAAATATTTAAACATATGAGCCTATGGAGACCATTCACATTCAAACTACCATGAAAATGTACAAGACAGTGTACATGAAGACAAACTTTTTCCCAAGTGTCTAGGATAGAACATATATACGTCTTTAGATCAAGTCTTTATAAAAGTTAAAAGACTAAAATAATGCACAGTATGTTTTCCAGTCACAAAGTCATGAAACTGGAAGTCAATAGGTAAAAAATATACACATTCAGAAATATGTGGAAATTAATGCTTACATTTAAACATACAACGAGTGAAGAAAGAAATCAAAGGGCTTGGAATGTGACTAAATTATGGAGCACTTTCCTGATATGCAAGAATCCTAGGTTCTATTCCTAGCATGACAATCAGTTAATGAATATACGCAAATAAATATTGTTGTAGTTAATTTAAAAATAGTCAAGATGCAATTTTGTTGAAACTATTGATGTGTATAATATGCCCGCAGGAAGAAGATATAAATCATAAAAAAGACATGCTAAAATAATTAGAAATAATTGAAAATGAAAACATCACAAACAAAAATTTATTGAATGCAGTGATAGTAGTGCTCACAGAAATTAATAGTTGCAAATTCCTATATAGTAGAAAGAAAATATGTCAGAAAAGAACTTAATATATGCCTTAAAGGGACATAAAACAAAGTAAGCCCTGATGTCTCCTATGGAAGGCAAAAAAGTTTAACAGATATAAATGAGAAAAATACAGAAAACTTAAGGACCCCCAAAACTGGTTATTTGAACAAGTCAGCAGAACTGATGGCTAGATTGAAGAAGAGCAAGAAAGAGTACAAATATTAAGATCAGAAATGAAAATGGGACTTTTACTATATGAAAGTCAGAATATATCCATGCTGTAAGTGATATTGATCTACTAGTCAGTTATGTTTGTTCTATTACATACCATTATTTTCTGTCTAATTTTCATTAAATTTTCTTCTAAGTCCACCTAAGGAAATATAGAGTGCCTTTATCATGTTTGGTACTATCTACATGTTAGGCATCCATGGTCCTTGGAACGTATCACCTTGGATGAAGGGGTGATATTATCTATTCAAAACCATAAAGTGTCATTAAAATACATTTCAGTAGACTTAAGTTAGTTCAAGTACTGTTATGAGTAGTAAGATTTAACAGTTATGATGTAATATTTACATAACTTATTTACATATTCAATGCAGTCCATTAAAAGTACACAGTCTCAGTTATTGTTTTATTGCTGTGAAGAGACATCATGGGCAAAGGTAACTCTTATAAAGGAAAGCATTTAATTGCAGGCTTACAGATTCAGATTGGTCCATTATTGTCATGGCAGGAAGCATGGCAGAATTCAGGCAGGTATGGGGCTGAGAGCTTACATTCTAATCCATAGGCAGACAGAGAGAGAGAGAAAGAGAGAGGGACACTGGACGTGGCATGGGCTTTTGACATCTCAAGGACTGCCCCACAGTGACAAACTTCCTCCAATAAGTCCACAAGGCCTAATCCTTCTCAAACAGGTTCACCAAATGGGGACAAAGTATTCAAGCATATGACCATGTGGGGACCATTCTAAATCCAACTACCAGATTCCACTCTCCGGTCCTTGTAGGCTTGTAGCCATATTATAATTCAAAGGCTTGTAGCCATATTGTAATTCAAAATGCGTTTAGTCTAATTTCAAAACTCCCCCATTGTCTTTAAGTCTGTTTAAAAGTACAATGTCTGTCTTGAGACTCCAAGCAATCTCTTAACAGTAACTCACTGTAAAATCAAAATAAAAAGGCAGATCACATACTTTGAACCTATAATGGCACAGGACATACACTAGCATTTGAAGTGGGAGAAAAGGGAAAATATTGAGGATCTGCTGGACCAAAGCAAGACTGAAAACTAGCAGGGCAAACTTCAAATTCTGCACAAATACAAGTAGTAGTGTTGAATGTGGTATCTTCAACCAAAGAGCCCTAGATGTTCAGGGATGGAATGTTCTTAGGGTACAATAGTGAAGAGGCAATGGGACTGAACACTCCAGATAAGCAATTACTAGTTTTTCACAAGTAAGATCTTCAGAACTTAGCCTTAATGTAGGAAATGAGTTTTAAACCTCATACCTACCTCTTTCTATTTAAACATAGCCGTCCTTCATCATATATAAAATATAAATCCTTAAGAAAATGCCATGTGAGCATTGTGCTTATCTTAATTTCAGCTATATGAAAATTCTGTAGCTTTTCTTAGTCACAGCGGGAGATTCCAGAATCTTCTTATTATATTCTTTGTGAGTTTTTTTTTTCTTTTTGAGACAGAGTTTTCTATGTAACCCTGACTGCCTGGAACTCACCATGTAAACCAGGATGGCCTTGAACTCACAGAGAACTACATGTATCTGCATCCCAAATGCTAAGATTAAAGGTATGCACCACCATGGCCAGTCTTGCTATATTCTTCTTGACTCTAAATTAAGAACCATGTGGGCAAAGCTTCTAATTTCTGCTTACTATGCTGGAACCTGCCCCCCTCATTCAATTATATCTGCACGAGTTTTCTGCAATTGATAGATTCTTTTATTGCCTAAACTTCAGTTTTTCTTTTATTTCTATGGAAAAATTAGAAGCTTAGCTTGTGGGGATACTATTCCCTTTATTCCATTTCAGATCACACCTTTCTTTAAATTTCACATCTCCTTGAGCATAACACATGGCTCCAACATTATATTTCTGGGTGAGACTTTTCTCTTCAAACAGCACATTTTGTATTTCTCTTTGCCCCACTTAACTTTTTTTTCATTTCAGGTCTATGTGGGGCAGTGGGCTGCACACAAGCAGCCTGGTCTCCAGTCGAGCAAAGATCTAGAACCCCGGGGGACTCGATGGGTGGTGATTTCCACCTACATGGGATGAAAGGTGTTTGATCATGTTTCATGCTCCTGTCGAAGTTACTGTCCCTCAGGAGAAGTGTGTGGCTATAAGTCACGCAGGCAATGTCACAAGCTCCTGACATTCTGACTAGACTCCACCTTCACAGTTACCTGACTGTAGCCAGGTATGCTCCTCCCCACAGTTAATTGATAGCCCAGCCCACTATAAAGGGGCTGCTTGGTCCCTCCTTGCTCTCTTTAAGCTTTCACCTTTCTTACTCTCTAGCTCTCCTTCTCTTTCTCCCTTCCCTCTCTCCATGTGGCCATGGCCAGCCTCTCTCCTTTCTACCTTCTCTCCTTTGCCCCTGCCTTTCTACCATAAATCTCTAAAACCATAGACTGACTCTGCTCATCAAGGCCCATTGTGCTTGAATGATGTCAAAGACTTTCCCCTAATGAGCTGTGTCTAACCTCCTGCAGGAAGCTTTTCCTGCACTTAAGCCACCATTGACCATGACCGGACCAAGGACTCTCACCCATGTGGGAACCACCCAGTATCCCCCTCTCCCCCTGCCCTCTTCTCTCTTCATCCTCAGGGCTGACTGATCTCCCCCCGGGGCCCCCATTTGTTCTCAGCTCATCCGTGGTATCCAGTGTGAGATGCCTGAGACTGAGAACCTGACACCTTGGACTGCCCCTTGTCTACCACTCACTGAGCTGGGGTCCATGGCTTTCCACAGGCAGACACCCACCTAGGGCCATGTAGAAAGCATGTGACAGTCCTTTCGTGTCCGCCCTCCCAGAGCACTGGAACTCTGGCAGAACACAGGTTTTCTCCCACTCCCTTTATTCCCCCAAGCTCCCTGCCCTACAGGTCTACATAAAAGTGATCACCAATAACCCTATGACACAGTCAATATTAGGCTGTTTTGAAATCTCCTTCAAGGCCATTAGTCCAAAACTCCTCAATTTAGTCTTAGGCAGATTCTTAGGACAAAGGCAAAAAGCACCCATATTCTTTGTCACAGAAGCCCAAGAAAAGTTTCTAGGCCAATTCCTAATATTCTTTCCCTCTGAAGCCTCTTAATCTTGGCTTACATAGTCTAAATCACCTTCTGCAGCACACTCTTCCTACTGTAATAGCCTATGTGGCTCCTGTCTTAGTCATTGTTCCATTGGTGTCAAAAGACACACTGATCAAGGCAACTCTTACAAAAGAAAATATTTAATTGGGGTTTATTTATGGTTTCAGAGGTTTAGTCCATTATCATCATGGTAGGGAGCATGCATGGTTCATGGCATGGATGGCATTGGAGCAGTAGCTGAGAGATCATCATGATCCTCATTCAGAGAGAGAGAGAGAGAGAGAGAGAGAGAGAGAGAGAGAGAGAGAGAGAGAGAGAGAAACAGACAGTGTGTGTATCTCTCTGTGTTTCACTGGGCCTGACATAGGTTTTTGAAACATCAAAGCCTACCGCCAGTGATATACTTACTCCAATAAGACCACATCTCCTAATTTTTCTCAGTAGGCCACAAACTAGGGGGTCACTGTCATTCAAACCAGCACACCCACCATCCTTTTTCTTAAATTTATACATATTCCAAAGAACTCCAAATACCCCAAACAGCTTTAAAAGAAAAAGTCAGAGGATACTCAATGCTTAATTTTGAGATTCACTATAATGTTATAGTAGTTAAAACTGTATGATACCGGAAAGAGGCCTGATATGTAGACAAACCAAACATAAACAGGGCTGTAAAGTAAATACTCACAAAGCTATATGGCTAACTGATTTATTATCAGGGTATCAAAGCCATTTAATACAGACTTCCCTATCTTCACCATCTTTTAGCCTTATTACTGTGTAAAATTCTAATTCATAATAATTCTCTACATTCTCCATTAATATTTTTGGCTACCAAATATAAAAAACTAACTTTTTCAAAGCTCCTACCAAGATATTGCATATAAGGAACACTTCAGACATGCCAAACCGCTTTCTCTCTGTTTTGAAATGCATTTGCAGCCTACTGAATCTGTAAAGGCATGTACTGTTTCATATTAAAAAGATGAAAAATGAAAAATATTGGAACACTGAAAAGGTGATGGAATTTGTGTCTTGTATATGTCCATATTAATAATAGGAACCCTTTTTTTTTTAACAAGGACAGCTGCTTCTGCATTAGGTATTTGTCCTGCGTGCATGCATCCACACTGTTTTTACCTGCAGGAAGATTACCACAAAACATCTTACCCCGTTCTGTTAATGACACTTTTTCTTGCATGCCTTCATAGGAAGCCAGTTCCTGTCAAAGTAGAAAAAACAGTTTCAGCTGATGATTAGGTAAATATAATCATTAAAGTATTTATTGAATATTTATAACACAGAAATGCTAGGTTGTACTAAAAAGAAGTCAGATTTGATTTCACTTATATAGAAATTTGAAATCTGAAACAACAATGTAAAACAAAATAGGTAGATAAGTAGTTGGTAGCTAGATGATAGATAAGCATGTTATAGGGAGATGATAGACAGATTATAGATTTGATATCTCAATCACGTGCATGTTAACTTTCTGGATTTGTAGGTCTGAATTCAGCAGGAACATGGAAAGTAAAAATAAAAATTTTGTTTCTGGGCAGTCACAGCATTTACTTATCATGACTTTACAAAAAATTTTGTGAAATGTGTTTCCTTGGGGTTTGCTAGTAATTTTAAATAATTTTAAAATTGTAGCCTTGCAGTCTGAGCTGGTGCCCTAAGCAGACCTCGGGCACAAGCTCTGCACTCAATCCCACAACACCCAGAAGGAGCTTGACTCCAAGTTGCTCTAGCATGCCCAGAAACAAGGAGGCCACAACATCTACCCCAACACCAAGAGTAACTGGGAACCCCAGGATTCAAGGACTAAGGAACCACTGCCCAACCAGTTACACTGGCTCCTTCCCATCTGAGCCAGGGCCTTGAGCAGACCTTTGGCACTATTACCACACCAAGTCCCAAAATAACCAGAGGAAGTTCAAATTCCAGGTTGTTGAACATGCCCAGGATCATAGGATCACAGGATCTCAGGATCTTGGTCACACCAGGATTTCAGGATCCTAGAGGTAGCTGGACTCCCAGGTGCTCTTATACCCAGGATCTCAGGATCACAGGATCATAGAGACAGCTCGACTCTGACACAGCCAAGATAACAGGAGGGACAGGCTCCAGTCAGAGACAGTGAGTGTAGATAGCACTAGAGATAACCAAATGGCAAGAGGCAAGTACACAAGCCACAGAAACAACGGTTACTTAGCATCATCAGAACCCAGTTCTCCCACCATAGCAAGTCGTGGATACCCCATCACTCCATAAAAGCAAGATTTGGATCTAAAGTCACATTTTATGATAATGATAGAGGTCATTAAGAAGGACATAAATAGCTCCATTAAAGAAATACTGGAGAACACAGGTAAACAGGTAGAAGACCTTAAAGAGGAAACATAAAAATCCCTTAAAGAATTACAGGAAAACACAATCAAACAGGTGAAGAAAATGAACAAAACCACCCAGGATCCAAAAATGGAAGAAGAAACAATAAAGAAATCACAAAGGGAGACAACCATGGAGTTAAAAAACCTGGGAAAGAGGTCAGGAGTCATAGATACAAGTGTCACCAACAGAATACAAGAGATAGAAGAGAGAATCGCAGGTGCAGAAGATACCATAGATAACATTACCACAACAGTAAGAGAAAATGAAAAATGGAAAAATCTCCTAACCCAAAACATCCAGGAAATCTAGGACACAATGAGAAGACCAAACCTAAGGATAGTAGGTATAGAAGAGAGAGAAGATTCCCAACTTAATGTGCCAGTTCAACAAAATTATAGAGGGTCAGGAAATTGAACAGAGGTGTGTAGCAATGGGGTATAGGGAACTGGGGGGAACAACCAGAAAGTCCCAGATGGCAGAAAAGCGAGAGCCTTCAGGGACCCAACGGGGATGACATTAGCTGAAATATCCAACAAAGGGGAGGGAGGACTGTAGAGACCATATGCAGAGGTCAGGTGTAGTCCCCCAGTTGCTGGATGGGGCCATCTGCCCATCTCAAAAATTTTAACCCAGAATTGCTCCTGTCTAAGGGAACTATAGGGACAAAAAAGTAGAGTAGAGACAGATGGAAAGGCGATCCAGAAACGGGCCCACCTGAGGTTCCATCCCATATACAGTCACCAAACCCAGACACTATTGTGGATGCCAAGAAGTGCTTGGTGGCAGGAGCCTGATATAGCTGTCTCCTGAGAGGCTCTGCCAATCCCTGACAAATACAGAGGTAAATGCACACATCACAGGGTCCCCAATGAAGGAGCTAGAGAAAGGACCCTAGGATCTGAAGGTGTTTGAAGCTCCATAGGAGGAAAAACAATATGAACTAACCAGTACCCACAGAGCTCCCAGGGACTAAACCACCAACCAAGAGTACGCATGGAGGGACCCATGGCTCTATCCATATATGTAGCAGAGGATGGCCTTATCAGGCATCAATGGGAGGAGAGGCCATTGGTCCTATGAACACCTGATGTTCCAGTGTAGGGGAATGTCAGGGTGGTGAGGTGGGATGTCCCAGTGTAGGGGAATGTCAGGGTGGTGAGGTAGGAGTGAGTGAGTGGGTGGGTAGATGGGGGAACACCTTCATAGAAGCAGGGGGGGAGGAGTTATGGGATATCCAGTGGGGGAGGGGATCTGGAAAAGGGATATCATTTGAAGTATAAATAAAGAAAATAGCCAATAAAAATTTCTAAAAAAATTATCTCACATTTAGAAAATAGAAACTGTGACATTACATTTCCCAACATTGTAGAACAAGAATTCAACAGAATATTTCATTTTTTTATTTATTATTATTTTCTTTATTTACATTTCAAATGCTATCCTGAAAGTTCCCTATACCCCCTCCAGCCCCTGCTCCCCTACCCACCCACTCCCACTACTTGGCCCTGGCCTTCCCCTGTGCTGGGTCATATAAAGTTTACAAGACCAAGGGGTCTCTCTTCCCAATGATGGCCGATTAGGCCATCTTCTGCTACATATGCAGCTAGAGACNCGAGCTCAGGGGGTACTGGTTAGTTCATATTGTTGTTNCACCTACAGGGTTGCANCCCCCTNCANCNCCTTGGGTACTTTCTCTAGCTCCTCCATTGGGGGCCCTGTGTTCCATCCAAAGCTGTTACAATCTCCTTCTGTGTTTGCCAGGCACTGGCATAGCCTCACAAGAGGCCGCTATATCAGGGTCCCTTCAGCAGAATCTTGCTGGCATGTGCATTAGTATCTGGGTTTGGTGGCTTATGATGGGATGGATTCCTGGATGGGGTAGTCTCTGGATAGTCCATCCTTTCANCTTAGCTCTAAATTTTGTCTCTCAACAGAATATTTCTTACTCCTAAATAAAAACTTACTGATGTATATAACCAAAATAAATTTAAATTCTTCAAAATAAATCAACATGTTTGCTCATTTTATGCCAATTTAACACAGATTAGAGTTATTTGAGAGAACAGAACCTCAACTGAGACAATGCATTCACTAGATCAGGCTGTAGGCAAGCCTCTGCTGCATTTTCTTAACTCCTAACAAATTGGGTAGGGAGTTGGTGGACAGTGACCATTGTGGTGGTACCACCACTGGGCTGCCTGTCCTACCTTCTATAAGAAAGTAGGCTGCGCAGGCCAGGAGGAGCAATCAGCACCTCTTCATGGCCTCTGCATGCTTTCAGTTCCTGTCCTATTTGAGTTTCTGGCCTGACTTCCTTCAATGGACTATTAGGGTATGTAAACCAAATAAACCCTTTCCTCCCCAAGTTACTTTTGATCATGATATTTCATCACATCAATAGTAGCCATAACTAAGACAAATAACTGCTCATTTAAAAAATCCACACATAAGCATGTCTTCATTATAAACATCCTAGTCAGTCCATACTATATTATTTTCATATCAGTTAGCACTCATTTATAAATATGTGTCCTTCATATGGTATTGGTCAGTTGGAATTCAGCAGGAAAAGCAACAGTTCATGAATAACCACACTTTTGCAACATATTCAACTATGTGGTAACTATATTATATGTATCACCACTATATGTATTAGAGTTCTAATCAATGTATATTACCCATAAATCCATGTTAATAATTTTTACTAGTATCTTGGATATTTTGACAATTTAAATATAATGATTGCTATTTATTATCTCCAAAGGAGACTAATTTTTGAAAAATTTGACATAATATTTACAAATTCATTTGTTAGATAAAAAAGTTTCTAACTTGTTGCTAATCTTATACAGTAGTTGGCTTCAAGCAAACATATGTACAGAACATATAAATTTAAACTCTGCTATAAGGTTTGTTTTAAAAATTAGATTTTAACACTAAATGTAGAGAAACACCTTTAGTCTTAGCACTTGGGAGGCAGCGGCAGGTGTATTTCTATGAGTTCAAGGTCAGCCTTGTCTACATAGTGAGTTCTAGGACAACTATGTCTACAAAGAGATACCCTGTCTGAAACAAACAAACAAACAAACAAACAAATGTTACATTTTAAAACCAATCTTTAGTATTTCTGAACTTGGCAAAATTTTATTTAACTTTCAAAACCACAGAATTTTGCCCAGGATTGAAGATTCTGATACAGTCTAAATTTGGACAAAGACATAGTTATTTGAAATATGTAAGCTTAAGTAATAATTGTTTTCTTTTGAAATTACTTATATTTGAAATACCATAGTTCTGTGATTCAGAATGTCAAATTATGGTATATATTGACAGGTTTTTATGGTACAGAGACAATATTTGTTTTGCTATAGAAATTCAAGAAAGAACTTATGTTTATTTCTTGAGAGGAGAAAAAATTTAGAGGTCTCTTGTGTAATACAATGGTCATATGTATATGTTTTTACATATGTAAAAACACAAACACTATATTGTGATTAAGGAATTATGGAGTAAACTTGTAATAGTCTCAGAGCATTAACAAGTCACTTACATCTTAACTTTTTGCTTAGTCCAGAACAGAACAAAGTTACAGTGAGTACACTAGTAATTTTCAAATTACATTTAAATACTCTGGTTGCAGCATTTTATTTTGCAGAATTATTTTTGAGAAACTAACTGCTTTGCTTCGCCTGCTTTAATACTAGAATATTATGGATTTATAATGTAAACATATGTGTACAAACTTTGAAAGATCATACATTTCCCATGAGGGAGCTGCCATTTAGTCTGGTATGTATCTGCAAAACATTTTAATAGTGAAAACATTGCAATTTTTATGATCAGTTATAGGGAAAGGTTTATACTCTGCTACAATGATGTTGATGTATAGCTACACAATGCCTCTTAGTGAAGTCTTTTAGCTAAGGAATTTTGATGGCAAGCTAATAAATTAATTTTAAAAGAATATTTTTATAAACTTGTAAATAATCTTGTGTTGGGAAAATGAACATAAACCACAAAGAGAACCACTACATACACATCTGTGTATCACACGAATGACTGCCATCAATGCATCAAAATTTCTTCATGGTAACTATAGTTATTGCATTGTCACCTTTACTGCACTGGTATGATTTCTAGGAAAGTTATTAAAATAAACATGTGCATAAGAGAATGTTCACTCAGTTCCTTAGGCTCATGGAATATATGTGTTAACAGACTTCTAGATAAGCTTTGCCAACTGAGCCATCTCCCTTGTAGAAATTTCATATTTTCTTAAAAAATTATATTCTGCATATCGAAGAAAACACTACAACCATTGAAAATGATGATTAAAGGGGTTTAGTGAATTTGACATTATGTATATGCATCATAATGAACAGAGCTGCTATTATTATTATTAATTATTATTATTATTATTATTATTATTATTATTATTGTTATTATTCAAACTTAGACTATGCATGCCTTTTGTTCTTTCAGCTCTTCACTAACTTCCAAGTAATAAGGAGATACAGGCTTACTTTAATCAATTTCAGGATATCTGGGCAATCTTCAGGTTTAGCAGGTCTTATGAAGAAGGAGCAAGTATTTTTTTTCCCAGTGGGCCGTTGTGTAATTCTTTGTTGACTTTCATTTAAATCACTCATGCTTGGTTCACCTGGCTCTAATTGACTTGGACCTGGTTGGCTTATGTGTAGTTGATCTGAGTCTGACTGGATAGTGTCTGATGGACTACCTTTCATCTCTGGTTTGCTTGGACTTGGTTCTGATTTATCTGATTGTGTCTTTCCTCCTTGGCTTGACTGGGTGCCATCAGGTTGGTTTGTATCTAATTGGTTTGTGCCTAACTGAGTGGTTCCTCGTTGCCTTGACACTGCTTCCCAATAATTATCTGATTGTTCCATGTTTGGATTGATAGGGCAGGGTTGCCATTTTTCTAATTGTCTTATGTCAGAGAAACTTGGGGTTGGCTGCCATGTGTATAATTGTCTAACACCAGGCATGCTGGGATTTTGCTGCCATGCATCATATTGTCTTGTGACTAATTGGCAGGGGCTTGGTTGCCATAAATCTGATTGTCTCATATCTGAGTGGCTTGGACCCCATGGCCCTGAGTCTGAATATTTCATGCCAGGTTGGACTGGTTGCCATGAATCTAATTGTCTCACATCCAGAGCATTGGGGCCTGGTGACCATTGGCCTGGTTGTATATTGCCTGGGTAGTTGGGACCCCATTGCCATGGATTCATCTGTTGCATGCCTGGTTGGCTGGTGCCTGATTGCCATACATCCACATCTATCATATCTGGTTGACAGCTACTTGATTGCCATGTGCCCAACTCTTTCATGCTTGATTGGCTGGCACTTGATTGACACATGCCGTACCTTTGGCCGAAGCCTGTTTGACATGTATTCAACTGCTCCATACCTGATTGGTTGAGGCCCACATGCCATGAACCTGACAATTTTCTTGCTAGTGGGCTAGGATCTGTTTGCCATGTGACTGAATGTCTCATAGTTTGTTGGCTAGGACCCTGTTGACCTGAGCTTGATTGTGTCTTGCCTTGTTGATTAGGGACTAGTTGCCATGTATCAAGTTGCTTCGTAACAAGTTCAATGGGAACTTCTTGTCTCAAGTCATATTGTCTGGTAGATGAGTCACTTAATTGTGGTTGCCATAAATTTAATTGTTTGCTGCCTGGATGGTCTGGGCCCCACTTCCATGCATCTATTTGTCTCACATTTGTAGGGCTTGATTCCCATTGCCATGGTTCTGTTTCTTTCATTCCTGGAAAACTTGGGTCCTGTTTCCATGTATCTGGTTGTTTCTGTTCTGCACAGCTAGGGTCTTGTTGCACTGTATCTGATTGCCCTGTTCCCTGATTACTTTGGGTTGTTTGCCACATGTCTGGTGGTCCCCTGCCTGAATACTCTGGGTCCCATTGCCATGGGTTTACTGGTTTCATATCCAGAGTGGGTGGGCCTGGTTGCCACATGCCTGCTTGTTTCATACCTGGTTGACTTGCACTTGGTTGTTTCATATCCAGTTGTCTTGGGTCTGACTCCCTCATACTTTGTTGGCTCATGTCTGTTTTGTACATGCCTGGTTGGTTCGTGCTTGACCACGGTTGTTTCATATTGGGTTGGCTCTGGCCTGCTTGATTTATATCTGATTGGCTTGAGTCTGGTA
This sequence comes from Mus pahari, assembly GCF_900095145.1. Lineage (NCBI taxonomy): Eukaryota > Metazoa > Chordata > Mammalia > Rodentia > Muridae > Mus > Mus pahari. Next base: position 97,225,564 of record NC_034613.1, read on the forward strand.
TTGTCACACCTGGTTCATTCATGCCTGGTTGGTTCATGCTTGGCTGGTTCATGTATGGCTGACTTGTCCCTGGTTGTTGCATGTTGTGTGGGCTCAGGTCTGGTGGACTCATAGCTGGTTGGCTTACACCTGGTTGTGTCATCCCTGATTCATTCATGCCTGGTTGATCCATGAGTGACTGACTGGCAGATGGTGGGTTGGTAAACAACTGAGTGGCTTGTAAGAGTCTTGATAGAACAGGATATTTTGACTACAGAGCTGTGGTGAAAAGTTGTCAGCTGTTTCCAGTTTGTCTTAACTCAGACTTGAAGATAATCCTCTCTCATGGTGGGAATGGGAAACCAAGATGACTACCTGAAGAAGGTGATTAAAGCCTCTGATTCCCTGGCGGTAACTTTACCAGATACCACAGCTACAAGCTTGGATGGATTTCAGCCTGCCATCTGGTCTTTCCCTGCCAACAGGGCAGAAGAAGAAGAACAAAATAATCCTGGGAGTGTTACCACTTTGCCCCTCCCCACCACCACACAGAACTGCATCATAATGATGAAGTCACAATGCCAGATTCTCTTTGCCTATGTGCTGCTCTGCCAAGTTGTGAGGTAGGGGTAGGGCAGTGGCTGCTTGACTAAAGATTCATTTCTCTTTTTGAAAAGCAAGTGGCTCGCTCTCCAATCTTACCCCAGCATTGTTGCAGAACTCCACTCACCCTACCTCCATTCTCTGTGAACTTTGCTGAACCTATGTATGGACCTAGTTTTCCTCATTCCTGTGCACGCTCTTAAACCGTTCTATTCCATTTCCATTCCTTTCCATTAGCCAAGGATACCTAGAAACATTCTCTACATGGGACCTCCAGTGATCATACTAGACCTGAGTCATCAGACATGGACTCAAGTCTGGGGATTTTCACTCTGCCTCATTTCCTCCATTATGATCTTCCCAGCCTCTGTCTACTTGCAGGTATGGTGCTTCCTACCTCAACTCCATCCTCTGGAAATCCTAACTCTGAGTACAAACCCAGGATCCCCCTAGCCTTTAATCCATCTTTCCAGATTATTCTTTGTCTTACTGCAACCAACTTGAAAAAGCTATTCCTGCCACAACTCTAATTTCCCAGGGACTCCGACTCATGCTATGAACAGAATACCATTAGTTCTTTCTTCTAGGCCATCTCAGACTTTTCTCCAAGCCCAACTCTATTACTCTTTGCCACCCACCAACCTGTAAAAGCACTCCCCAGCAGACAACACACAGCTACCACACTTTCCTAAGATTCAGAAAGAGGAAAAGAAACCAAGGAATGTAACACCCACACAACAAAGACAATAAAAGATATCCACATCTAGAATCGTCTCAATCATCTTAACTCCAGACGCCTAGACATGAGGACAAAATCATACATCAACAGCCGAGATGATATGTCTCCAGAACCCAGTTACCCCACTATAGTAGACCCCAACAAATATGATTTAGCTGAAACACAAGATAGTGACATCGAACTATCAATTATGAATATATTCAATGACCTTAAAGAGGATATGAATAAATCATTCAATAAAGGATTTGTAGATTTTGTCTTCTCATAGTCTCTCATAGTCTATAAAAACATAATCAGTAGAATGAAATGAAGAAATAGTTCAAGACATAAAAAAGAAATAAAATCACTAAGTAAACCCCAGCTAAGATAAAACTGTAAATGAAAAAAAAAAAGAAGTCAAACAAAAACCTGAGGTAAGCCTAACCAACAGAGTACAAAACATGAAAGAGACAACCTCAGACATTGAAGAAATATTTACCTATGTCAAAGAAAATGATGAGCATAAAAATATACAGGCACAAAACATCCATAAAATCTAAGACACTGAAAAGAACAAATCTACAAATAGGAAAATAGGAAGTGGAAGAAACCAAGTTCAAAGGCACAAAAAATATTTTTAACAAAATCATAGAAGAAAAATTTCCTAACCTAAAAAAGGAAGTATTAATCAAGGTATAAGACACATAGAAAACACCAAATAGACTGGCCCAGAAAATAAAATTCCTCACAGCACATATTAATCAAATCGCTATCTGTATAGAACAAAAACTATAAATTTCAAGGGGAAAAGACCAAGTAACATACAAATGCAGATGGCTGAGAATAACCCTGAACTTCTCAATGGAGACTCTAAAAGCCATAAGGACCTGGACAGATGTTTTACAAAATCTAAGAGACCACATATGCCAGCACAGAATACTATGCCCAGCAAAACTACCAACCACAATAGACAGAAAAGGGAAAAATATTAATACAACTAAATTTAAATAATATCTGTCTACGAATCCAGAATGCACTAGAAGAAAAACTTCAATCTGAAAAGGTTAAGTATCACCAAGATAACATAAGAAATAAACTAATCTAGGACAATAAATCAAAAAGAAGGTGGAAAAACCTAGCGCATAACAACAAAATAGTAGGAATCAAAAACACTGCTCATTGATAATTCTCAATATTTATAATTAATTATTTTATTTAACTACATCCCAAATATTGCCCCACCTTGTCTCTGCTCTCCACTCCCAGAGTTCTTCACCCCATTTCACGTCCCCTTCTCCTCTGGGAGGGTACTTCCCCTCCCCCACCCTGGACAACCCCTTCCCTGGGGCATCAAGTCTCTACAGGATTAGGTTCATACTCTCCTACTGAGGCCAGACCAGGAAGTCCTCTGCTACATATGTGCCAGGGGCCTCAAACTAGCTCATGTTTTCTGGGTCAAAAAATTTGAAGCTAGGTTGGTGACACTATCCCTCCACTGAGGATGGTGGTCTCTTCAGGTTCCAGCTCCCCAATGTTGGGCATTTTGGCTAAGGTCACCCCCCACTGAGTCCTTACACACAGCAGCTGCAGATTTTCATTCATTCTCCTGGCCCTCTGGGCTTGTCTCCTGTTTCCCCCCACCCCATACATAATCCTGCCCTGCTTTACCCCTCTCCTCTCCTACCTACATTCCTCCCTCCAACTGCTTCCCATGGTTATTTTGTTTCTCCTTCTAAGTGGGATTGAAGCATCCTTATTTGGGCCTTTTTTCTTGTTAATCTTCTTACAATCATGGGTATTCTGTACATTTTGGTTAATATCCTCTTATCAATGAGATAAGTTTTATGTTTTGATTAATATCTACTTATTAATGAGATAAGTACATGTCCTTTTGCATCTTGGTTACCTCACTCAGGATGGTATTTTCTAGTTCCATCCATTTGCCTGCAAAATTCATTATGTTCTTGTTTATAATAGCTGAATAGTATTACATTGTATAAAGGAACCACATTTTTGGTATCCATTCTTTCTTTCTTTCTTTTTTTTTTTTTGAGACAGGGTTTCTCTGTATAGCCCTGGCTGTCCTGGAACTCACTTTGTAGACCAGGCTGGCCTCGAACTCAGAAATCAGCCTGCCTCTGCCTCCCGAGTGCTGGGATTAAAGGCAAGTGCCACCACACCTGGCTTTGGTATCCATTCTTAGGTTGAAGGACATCTTGGTTAATTCCAGTTTCTGGCTATTAGAAATAAGACTGCTATGAACATGGTACAGCACATGTCCTTGAGGTATTGTGGGGTATCTTTTGGGTATATGCCCAAGAGAATGTGTCCTGGGTCTTCAGGTAGGACCCAAGGGGTTGCCATTCCCCTTAGGGACTATTTCCAATTTTCTAAGCAACTACCAGATTGAGTTCCAGAGTGGTTGTACCAGTTTGCAATCCCACCAGCAATGGAGGAGTGTTCCTCTTTCTCCACATCCTCGTCAACCTCTGCTGTCACCTGAGTTTTTGATCTTAGACATTCTGACTTGTGTGAGGTGGAATTTCAGGGTTGTTTTGATTTGCATTTCCCTGATGATTAAGGATGTTGAACATTTCTTTAAGTGCTTCTTGGCCATTCAATATTCCTCTATTAAAAATTCTGTTTAACTCTTTACTCCATTTTCAATTGGGTTATTTTTTGTTTTAATTTCTTTTGCTTTGTTTTGTTTTGTTTTTTTGAGTCTAAATTCTTTGAAGTCCTGAGTTATCTATATATTTTGGATATTAGCCCTCTATCAGATCTTGGGTTAGTGAAGATCTTTTCCCAATCTGTAGATTGCGGTTTTGTCCTATGGACAGTGTCCTTTGCCTTACAGTAGCTTTTCAATTTTATGAGCTCCTAATTGTCAATAGTTGATCTTAAAGCCTAAGCCATTAGTGTTCTTTCTGTTCAGGAAAATTTCCCATGTGCTCACATGTTTGAGGCTCTTTCCTACTTCCTCTTCTATTAGTTTCAGTGTATCTAGTTTTATGTTGAGGTCCTTGATCCACTTGGACTTGAGCTTTGTATAAGATGTGCTCTTCTTGCCCCGACCTGCAGGGATAATCAGCAGGAACCCAGGGCAAGGGAGTGAGAGAGTGGGAGGGAAAGAGACAGGAAGAATGAGAGCAAGTCAATCATACTGATCAAGCTCTGAAAACTTTATTCAGGAGTGGCAATATAAGCATAAGCAAGAGGTGGCTCCAAGGGAGGGGGAAGAGCCCAGGGGCTCTCTGAAGGTCAGGTGGAAATCTTCAGCTCCTGGAACCAACGGTCACAGTGTCCTCTTTACCCACAAACATTCTTACTGTTATGACCACAAATGTTGTCTCAGGATTGTTTATGTGAGCTAGAAAATATCCACAAGGCCATGGCTGAGGCCATGGATCCTGTTATCTCCTCCCTATTAATTATTTTCACTAAGGCCCCACAAAACTAGGGTGATCAATAGTCCTCTCATCCTTGGATGAGTGGGCATTAACCAGCAGGGGGAGCATTGACCTGATTCCTCCCATGGGTACCATCATGACCCACAGTCATGGCTCTTGGTATCTTTGGGGGAGGAGAGGCAGAGCCTTAGAAAAATCCTTAAGATAAGGTTGAAAACAGATACCAACCTCCTTGCAAACCAGGTTTGTCTCACGGGGAATTCAGAGATGGCCCCTGTTAGACCTTCCCCTGTGGTGCTTAGCCTTGCAACCTATGCTGGTGCCCATACTAGATTCATTTTATCAAGAATCTGTATGCACGGGTCTGAATTCTAAGCAGCTCCTGAAGGAGAATTATCAACTTCAGGATCAGCAAGGTCTCTGTCAGCCAAATCAAGTCTATGATAATGAATTTGCAAGGGTCTTGATGCCAAGGAATTAATCTGGTGTTTTATAAAACCAGTAATTCTGTTAAAAATAAAAGGCCTCATAAGAGTTTATCTTATGAGAACACTAATGCAACTCCCTGCATCCATCTGGCCATACACAGCGAAGACAGACTTATCTGGATATATTCATCTTTGTGTAGAAATTGAACCCTCATACAATCAGTTTGGCTATGGTTGCTGCCTTGCAGGTGACTTCAGTACAAGCAATGCTTCCAGCATTAAGGTTATAAGGAATGTTTTAAGTATAAATGTTCTTAAGAAAGACTGTCCAAAAATTAAAGGCATGGGTAGACAGTTTAATTGTTCCACTGGATTCTGTCTCACTGCAGAAGGGATAATCTTTGGGCCAGGACTCTGGCAGTATGCTCAGATTAAAAAAAAATTATTTGAGCTAATGCAAAGCTCAGAGCAGCCACATCGAGGCTTGTGTGGCATTTGTTTGGTTTTGCAAATATTGAACCAGCCCTGAATTCCTTGGATGAAGCCTATTTGATCATGGCAAATGTTGTTTTTGATGTGTTCTTGGATTCATTTTGTGAGAATTNTATTGAGTATTTTTCATCAATATTCATAAGTGAAATTGGTCTGAAGTTCTCTTTGTTGGGTCTTTGTGTGGTTTAGGTATCAGATTAATTGTGGCTTCATATAATAAATCAGGTAGTGTTCCTTCTGTTTCTACTTAATGGAGTAGTTAGAGGTGTTTTGGTATTAGCTCTTCTTTGAAGACCTAGTAGAATTCTGTGTTAAAGTCATCTGGGCATGGAATTTTTGGGGGTTGGGGGGGGAGTATAAATTCTCCTATTTCCTTAGGCATTATGGAACTGTTTATATAGTTTACTGCATCCTGATTTAACTTTGGCACATGGTATCTGTCTAGAAAATCATCTATTTCATCTAGATTTTTTTCAGTTTTGCTGAGTAAAGGCTTTTGTAGTAAGATCTGATGATTTTTTAAATCTCCCCAGTTTCTGTTGTTATGTCTCCCTTTTCATTTCTGATTTTTTAAAATTTAGATACTCTTTCTGTTCCCATTAGTTAGTTTGGGTAAGGTTTAATGTATTTTGTTGATTTTCTCAAAGAACCAGCTCTTGGTTTTGTTGATTCTTTCATTATTTTCTATGTTTCTACTTGGTTAATTTCAGCCCTTGGTTGGAATATTTGCTGTCATTCTCTCCTCTTGTGTGTGTGTGCTTCTTTTTGTTCTAGCGCTCTCACCTGTGATGTTAAGTCACTATGATAGGATCTCACCAATTTCTTTATAAAGGCACTTGGCACTATGAATTTTCCTCTTAACATTGCTTTCACTGTGTCCCATAAGTTTAGGTATGTTGTGCCTTCATTTTCATTGAATTCTAGAAAGTCTTTAGTTTCTTTCTTATTTCTTCCCTGACCCAGTTATCATTGAGTAGAGAGTTTTTCAGTTTCCATGTGTATGTGGGCTTTCTGTTGTTTTGGTTGTTATTGACATCCTGCCTTAGTACATGGTGATCTGATAAAATGCATGGCATTATTTCAATCTTTTTGGATCTATTGAGGCCTGTTTTGTGTCCTATTATATGGTCAAATTTGGAGAAAGTTCTATGAAGTGCTGAGAAGGAGGTATATTCTTTTGTTTGGGGATGACATGTTCTGTAGATATTTGTCTCAAATTTCCTGGATGTTTTGTGTTAGGAACTTTATACACTTTGCATTTTCTTTGACCAATGTGTCAGTATCTTCTGTGCCTGAGATTCTCTCTTCCATTTCTTGTGTTCTGTTGATGATGATTGCATCTGTAATTCCTGTTCTTTTTTCTAGGTTTTCCATCCCCAGGATTACCTTATTTATAATTTATTTATGGTTTCTATTTCCATTTTATGTCTTGGAACATTTTGTTCAATTCCTTCACCTGTTTGCCTATGTTTTCCTGTATTTCTTTAAGGGAGGTTTTATATCCTCCTTAAAGGCCTCTATCATCTTCATGAGATGGGATTTTAGGTCAGAATCTTGCTTTTCAGGTATGTTAGGGTATTCAGGGCTTACTGTAGTAGAACTGGATTCTAATGGTGCCAAATTATATTGGCTTCTGTTGCTTATGTTCTTCTGCTTGCCTTCTACCATCTGGTTATCTCTGGTATTAAATGACCTGGGTGTCTTGAATTAAAACAGGCCTCTTTTGAGGCAGGTAGAACTGTGTGACCTGGGTTAGAGCTGTCCTCCTAGGAGGCAGGCAGTACTGGTACTGGTTAGGACAGACCTTCTGAAAGATAGGCTGTGGGGTGGCAGTGGGGGTGTTCAGGCATCCCACTCTGCTACAGGTTCAGGAGGAGGTATAGACTGGAAGGGTGATGGGGATCAGGCAGTGCAGGATAGATTCCAAGTCTGATCGACTCTGTGGGTATCCCAGCCGATGTGGGGGTCTCACCAGTGTGCCTGGTTAGGGCAGACCTCCTGGGAAACAGGCAGACTATGGGATTTGGGTGGGGGCAGACACACCATTATGCCACAGGTGCAGACATAAAGGGCAGATGCAGACAGGAGGGACAGCAGGGGCAGCGTCAGCAGAGGTAAAATTGGCCTCATCCAAGTAGGGAGTCTCTCCACCAACCATTGACATATGGTGATATATGACATCTAATCTGCATGTCTGCTGGTCTCCTGGGTGTGCTTGGTCCCATATACAATGTTTTTAATGAGGTAGAGAGTGCTGTGACTAGAAGTCCCCACTGGGGGTCAGCCCACATCAAAAGTGGGCCATTTGTTCTTGCAGAAGATAGTTTGCTGGGACAACAACAAAACCCGAGACTTTCAAGGCTGTGACAGTCCTCAAAATGACTTAGGACCAAACTTAAAGGGGTAGACTGTGTCTGGCCCATCTTAAAACATACATAATAGGTGAAAGAGAAATATTGTAAAGAACAGAAGGCACAGAATACACACAACCAACCACAATAGGACAGTCCAGGGAAAATGAAGCAAAAATGCAAAAGCATTTTTGTTCTCCCTCTTGATCTGTGAGAGAAAAGGAGACTGACAACTGGTTCAAAAATCAGATGAGAATGGTTGGGTTCTCAGGATTCTGGAAGGAATTTGGGGGCATACTCCGTAGTTCCTGGTCTGGTAACAAAATATGCATCTGTTTGCCCCTCTCGACTTCCTGATTGACAACAGATACAGATAGAGTCACAAATGGAGCACTCCCAAAAATCAGTGGGGAGAGAAATTTCCCCCCAAAGCTCAACTATTTGAGTGGGGAGTTTCCAGTGAATCCTGAGTAAGCCCCCACATGTGAGGGTTTGAGAATCTCCAAAGAATGATACCCCAGACTAAAATAGTATGCAAAAGCAAAGAACATTTATTCAGCAGAATTTCCTGCATGAAGGGGTCTTCCCATTAAGGAATGGAGACACACAGTGAACTTGCAGGCCCAGCTTTTACTGTCAGTTAGGAGAATACCAGGGAGGGGAGGGTTATGTGCCCTTTACCTTGATTGATTAGTTTTATCTCTAGGGATCTGACGGAAAATATTTTTAAATGGTTAGGGATTTGCTGTCTTTCCAGTGTCATTGTTTGTTCATTCTAGCTGCCTATTTTTGCTTCAGGCCAGATGACAATGCATCCTCAGAGGCAGCCCGAGGCTGTGGTTGGAGGACCACATGTTCCTGGATCTGTGTTCTCATTTCTGGGAACCAACAATTTAGGCCTACTCTCCTGAATTACTAAGTTGTAGCCTGTCATGGAGTCAGCTTAGCCTGAGCTTAGTCTCTTCAAAATCAAAGAAATCCAGACAATAAATAGGACAGACTTTAAAAATCTGTATTCCATCAAAACAGAAAACCTAAAAGGAATGGGGAAATTCTTGAAATATATGACTTACCTCTGTTTAAGTCAAGATAAGTAACTGAGACATGTGACTCCTAATAAAACAGAAACAGCAAGTAAAAATCTCCCAACAGAAATCAGCTTAGGGCCTCACAGATTCAGTTCATAATTAGACCAAACTATCTAAGAAAAATTAATACTATCAAACCTCAAAATATTCTACAAAATAGTAAAAGAAGAAACATTGTCTATTTTTATTTCTATTTTATGAGACCCAAAAATGAAAGAAAATTGCAGACCAATTTCTCTTATGGATGTAGATATAAAAATTCTCAATAAAATACTTGCCAAACAAAAACAAAAACACATCAGAAAGATCATCTACCATAATCAAGTAGACTTTATCTCAAAGATGAAGGGTGGTTCAATATATGTAAGTCAATAATTGTAATCTACCACATAAACAAACTGAAAGACAAGAACTACATGATCATCTCATTAGATGTAGATAATGCCTTTGACAAAATCTAACATCCTTTCAAATCTCCACCAGAAAATTCTACAGCTCATAACCATTTTCAGCAACATAGCAAGGTACAAAATTAATACTCAAAAAACTGAGTAGCTTTTCTGTATACAAACATACCGAGAATGAAATCAGGGAAACAATACCTTTTGCAATAACCTCAATAATATCTTGCAACAACTCTTTCCAAGCAAATGTGAGCCTTGCATATTAATAATTTCAAACAAGACCTTTAAGACATTGAGGAAAGAAGGTATCAGAGGATGGAAAGTTCTCTTATGTTCATAGCTTGGTAGTATTAATACAGTGAATCCTACAAAAAGCAATATACAGATTAAATCCAACCCCCATCAAAATCACAACACAATTCTTCACAGAATTTAAAAGTACAATTTTAGTCTTCATATGAAAACACCCACCCACAAAAGCAGGATAGCTAAAATGATCCTGAGTCTGCTGGAGGTGTCACCATCCCCTGTAAAGTATCTTTTATTTATCTGATGTAATTGTTGTCTTAGTGGAGCCTTACTCCTGAATAACTCATCCTTTTTAGCTCTTTCTGAACTCTGGCTGGCTGCTTTGACTCAGCTGTTCTGGCTCAAACTCCTCTCCAAACGGACTGATTCAATTTGGCTTCTCTAGCTTCTTGTTCTTGGACTCAAACAAATTCTAGCAATCTGTTCTAATCTTTTGGCTCCTTCTCATTCACGATCTCATTCAATCTTCACTTGTGTTTAGATTGTTCTTTCTTCAACCTGTGTGTAAAACTATCCAAGCAAAGCTGCCTCCTCTCTCTTTGCCTGCTTTTAAGTAAACAAGTAGACTCTCTTTCTGGTCTGTCTCATGAGAGTTGGGTATATCCCATCTCTGAATCATTTTGTCAAATTTTTCTCTAAATCATGTCTTTGACTACTGCTCAGAAGTCACTGTCAAGCATGGCTGCTTCTTTCTACCAAATAATTTATAGTGTTTGGGATTAAGGGTGTGTACTAAGGGTGTGTCTGTATTTCAGCCAGAGTAGCAATGCTTCTGGGTTAAAATTCTTCAACAATGCCCTATCTCTACTTATACAACAGAGCTATAGCAATAAAAGCATCATGGTATTGGCATAAAAACAGACACATTGATCAATGGAATTGAATTGCCGACCCAGATATCAGTCTACACACCTATAGACACTTGATTTTTGATGAGGAAGCCAAAATTACAGACTGCGAATAAAGACAGGATCAAACTTGATGGTTGCATATAGAAGAATCCATATAAACTCATACCTATCACCCTGCACAAAACTCAACTTTAAATCTATCAATGACCTGAACATAAGGCCAAACACCCTGAATCTGACAAAAGAGAAAGTGGGGAATAGCCTTGAACTCATTGGCACAGGAATAGACTTTCTGAACAGAATACTGATAACACAGGCGCTAAAGAGCACCAACCAATAACAGGAACCTCATGAAACTGAAAAGCTACATTATAAAAAAGGACAACATTATTTAGTCAAAGCAGCAGGCTACAGACTGGGAAAAAAAGTGTTGCCACTGAGGCAGGAGTCTTGTTGAAGCGGGAACTCAACTTTATGGCACCAGTCTCTCGATTATACAGGTTCAGAACATAGGGAGGGGGAGTTTTGGTGGGGTAAGATGATGTAGGAGGCAGGGAAGGGTGATAAAGGGTATGGAGTGACTGACAGGGCCAGTGGCACAGCTCTACGTTAGCAATGGCGGGACAGAGGCAGGGCCAAACAGGTCTTGCTAAATCACCCAGATATGGAAGTGAGTGAGACAGGTCTCAAAACATGAGCCAGGCTCGAGTTTGCCCTCAAGGCCCAAATCAGGGGCAAAATGGGGCCCAACAATATGGGAGAGGGCACCTAGTACTAAGGGCGATTTTTCCTTAAAGATTTATTTATTTATTTTATGTATCTGAGTACTCTGTAGCTGTCATCAGACACACCAGAAGAGAGCATCCGATCCCAATACAGATGGTTGTGAGCCACTGTGTGGCTGCTGGGAATTGAACTCAGGACCTCTGGAAGAGCAGTCAGTGCTCTCAACTACTGAGCCATCTCTCTAGCCAACTAAGGGCCATTTTAGAAATCATCTGAAAAACCTACTATTTTAGAAGCTTCTTAAAATACATGCAAACATAAAAGACATTTGCCAGAGACTGGATGGACCAGGGCAGGAAGATGGGTGGGGTGCTCCGCCCTCTCAAATGGGAAGAAGAGAGGGGAAGGGGGAGGGGCCCTGGGAGTGAGGGACCAGGAGGGGAAGCGGCATTTGGGAAGTCAGTCAGTCAGTCAGTCAATCAATCAATCAATCAATCAATTTAATTAAACAAAAAAGAAAGAAAGAAAGAAAGAAAGAAAGAAAGAAAGAAACAAAGAAACAAAGAAACAAAGAAACAAAGAAACAAAGAAAGAAAAGAAAAAAGACAAAGAGGCTAAGAAGGTTCTCAACGCTTATTCTCACCAATAACCCTGAGTGTTCTCATTAATTTTACTAATTCCCCAAGTGAATAATTTATTTCATACTTTGTGTTTTTTTTTTATTTCACATAAAAAAAAAAACTAGAATGGTCTAAAGGCTCACCCTAGTAAGGTAATCAGATCTTAAATGCGGAAAATAGCCATTTCTTTAAAAATAATTACTTCAGGCAATGTCTTAGGTACTTTTCTCTGGTTATGAAGAGATAGCGTGACTAGACAACTTATAAAATGAATTATTTAATTGGGGATTCATTTACAGTTCCCGAGGGTGAGCCCATGACCATCATGGTGGGAAGCACGGCAGCAGGCACGGAAGCATGGATCTTTCATCGAATTCGCAGGTGAGAGACAGAGTCAGCCACTGGGCCTAGCTAGCATTGACTTCGGAAATTTCAAAGTCCACCCTAAGTGACATACCTCCTCCACCAAGACCACACCTTCTGTCTTATTTAGGGTTTCTATTGCTGTGAAGCGTCATCACACCAAGGAAACTCTTTAAAGGAAAATATTTCATTGGGGCTGGTTTACAGTTTTAAAGGTTTAGTCTATTATTATTATTATTATTATTATTATTATTATTATTATTGCAGAATCATGGTTGCATGCAGGTGGTTGTAGTGCTGGAAGAGAGAGTTGTACATCTTGATCTGTAGGCAGCAGGATATTTCGTCATGGCTTAAGCATAGGGCCTCAAAGCCTGCCCCGACAGTGCCATATTTCCTTCAACAAGGCCACACCTCCTAATTATGCTATGGGCTAAGCATTCAAACATACCTATTCAAACTATGACTCCTAATCATTCCTAAACAGTCCACCAGCTGCAAAACAAACATTCATTATGAGCCTATGTGGGACATTCTCATTCAAATTGCCACAGCTAATATTTCATTTCTTTTATGACATAGGCTTAGTGGGAACCACTTTGTATTTTCTCACCCCTAGAGTAGTCCTTTTATCCTTGATTCTGAAGAAATTTACTAAAGGATTTGGTAACCTAAATTAGGCATCATGGAAACTGTCAAAAGGTTGAAATCAAATGTAGGTCTCTCTTATTCCTTTTTCCAGGTTCTTTGCAATCACACTTTCCTTATTCTTGTACACTATCTATTCTTCATATTCATGTCTGTGAGGCCAAACATGTCCTATCACCCTAAATCTCCACAGTAGTCTCTCTATTATCACATAATATACTGGATTACTACTTCAACTGTGCTTATTATATAACAGGTATTAATACCATCATAGATGGGACTTATTTTTTTCATATACCACAAAAAGGTACTTCACATAATTTTAAGCCTCACACTATGCTAAAAATTGTGTGTGCATTATCCCAATCATTAAAGCAAGCATTTGTTAGATATACTGCTTTTATGTTGTCAGTAATCTAAAACTTAGGAATATTAACTGATTTACACAAGTCTAGTATATGCTAGAATGAGGCTAGGGGTCAAGGCTCATTTTATTAATGGGAGAGTTCAAATAAAACTAAAAGTCCAGGCATCATTAAGCATATGCTGGTAGTCTGGGAAGTTAGTCAAGTCACAGTACAGAACCATGTGAAGCGCAATACACATTACATATTAGTACATTACTGGTATCCATCTATTTTGTTTCTTACTATCTTTATAATGTAAATAAGAATTCAAATGAAACATATTTCTTGTGCTTTCAGGCACACCTTCACTACATTATCACAATCCAATATGTAGCCAATATTAGTATATGCAGTGTTAGGGTAACAAAGTTAATATTCAGAAATATTAAATAACTTGATATATGTCACACAGCTGAAAGTGCAAATAAAATAAGAGACATCCAGTTAGCTTAGTTATGTTTTTCTCTTTTTTTTTTGTTTTTTTTTTTGTTTGTTTTTTTCGAGACAGGGTTTCTCTGTATACCTCTGGCTGTCCTGGAACTCACT
>NC_034613.1:97239636-97244337 GCF_900095145.1 Mus pahari
CCTGCCTCTGCCTCCCAAGTGCTGGGATTAAAGGTGTGCGCCACCACACCCGGCTAGTTATGTTTTTCTTAAAATTCCAGGAATGATATAAGTGGTTTTGTTGTTTGTTTTACAAAATGAAAATATTTATGCAACCTATTTTATAAATAGATGACATATGGATTTTGCTTATTAGAGGAGTTATATGATGTTTCTAGTTGATACATTTATGGGTAAGATTTAAAATGCAGTTTGGTGATAGAGAAGTAGTTTGAGAGTTTATTAGATATTGGATCATAAGTGTTTACATAATTTGAAGACATTTTAGTTATCACCCCTTGTCTTTTTTCTTAGAAAAGCATTGGATTTGAGTACTGTGCAACTGAATACAATTGAAAGGGACACAGATGTTTTCACACAAGGTTACTTAGTGCAATTTATCCCACCTTAAAAATACTGAGTGATATTGTATCTGTCAGTCATTAAAAAAACCCACTGCTAGGGATACACCATCAGATGAAAAACAGTTTTTAGCTTGCTTAAACGAAAGCTTCCATAGCCAGTCTCTGCCACAAGGTGACAGTATTGCTCAGTTTAAGAATCAAAGGTCTTTATTTACATTTCAAATGCTATTTCGGGATAGCATTTGAAATGTAAATAAAGAAAATATCTAATGAAAAAAATGGGAAAAAAAGAATCAAAAGTCTATAGTTAAATGCTGTAAGCTTGTATCTTACATGGTTAAAGTTTGAGCTCTTCTTTTATATATAGACTCCACAAATCTCCAAATGTCAATTGTAATTTTTTTATTTATTAGCCTGATAAATATGATGTACAAAATACATTATGGTCAACAAAATATTTCTCATACTTTAGAAATTTCTTTTAAATTTTAATTTTTATAAGGTACACTTATTTTATGTATATGTTTTTCTGGCATGTATATCTGTGTATCATGTGAGTGATAGTATCCACAAACGTCAAAAGAGAACTGAGATCCCCTGAAACTGGACTTATACATGGCTGTGAGCCATCATATATGTGCTAGTAATCAAACCGAGGTCTCCTGCAAGAATAACAAGTGCTCAAAATAGTAAATCCATCTCTCCAGACGCCAAATTTAATTTTTATTAATCCTTTGAGAGTTTCCTACAGTGTATTTTGATTACATCCATCACCTTTCCCAACTTCTAGATCCATGTTTCTCTTCTCTAGCCACTCAAATTTGCACCTCCTTTTTTGTCACCTACAAATTCAGTTAGTGGTAGAAAGGTATTTTTAGATAGAGCCTTCTCCTGGAGTCAGTCAACTTACCAGGGGGAAATGCTTTTTTTTTAAAATAGAAAAGAAAGAGAGAGAGAGAGAGAGAGAGAGAGAGAGAGAGAGAGAGAGAGAGAGAGAGAACAGACTCTCTTTCCAAGAGCTACTATCAATTAACTACCAATAGCTTCTCAAATTAGTCTTACTTGGTAGTGAATGCTGTGAAGAACAATAGAAACTGGACTGTTCCTGGAATTGGTTCATGAACTAGAATCTAGGGAAGTGATTCCCCTAGAAAAAGGAGCAGTTATACTGTTACCTGGGGTGGGAATGCAAGGCGTTTTGTTCCTGAAAGGATTACCCAAGAATGAAGAGAATAAAAATGAAAAAAAAATGTTTAGAATATTGTCTAGACATAACTATTCTTTATATTTAAATGGCTATTCTTTTATTCTTTTCTTTTTGAATAGACAGAATTTTAAATTAAATTGGTGCCAAAGTGACTATCTTTATCACTTAATAATGTATTGTATTCTAAAATATAGTCAGGAGAGTAGAAGCAAAGTATGTTGCTAGGACAAAAGAGTGCATGAGATTAAACTTGTTAATAACTTCAATTTAGCTACTCTGCAATGTGTACATATTTTAAAATAGCATATATAGCTGGCAGAGATTTCTGCCATTTCCCAAGGCCTCCTCCTCACTCAGCTAACTACATACTTTGCTTTACAAAGACTCTTTAAATTTCATGACACCACTTGTCAATTATTGGTCTTTCTTCCTGAGTGAACAGAGTCCTATCCTGCTTAAAGTCCTTACTTATGCTTATGTCATGAAGTGGTGTTACTGTTTTTAACTTAACAGTTTCTGAGTTTTAGGTTTTATATTAAGATCTTTGCTCCATTTGGAGTCACTTGTTTATACAAGCTGAGAGATAGTGATCTTGCTTCATTAATTTTCATGTAGATATCTAGTTTTTCTAACATTGTTTATTAAGGAGGCTGCCTTTTTCTCCATTGAGTGTTTTTGACACTTTTGTATTTTTCAAAACTCAGGTGACTATAAGTGCATGGATTTATAGCTAACCTGGATCTCCTACTCTGTTCCACTGATCTACATGCCTCTTTTGTGCTAGTATGATACTGTTTTTGTGAGTATGTCTTCCTGATAGAATGTAAAACCGGGAATGATGATACCTTCAAGTATTATTGTTATAACTATTACTGATATTATTGAATTGGATATCTGAGTCTTTTGTATTCTTCTATATAAAATTTAAGATCATTTTTAGAAGAAAGGTCCTGACATTTGATTGAGATTGTATTGCATCTATAGATTGCATTAGGTAGGACAGCTATTTACACAATGTTGATCCTTCCACTCCATAAACATTGGAATTTTTTTTCATTTTCCAGAATCTTCTTCAATTTCTTTCTTGGCTCCTTTCAAGTTCCCATTATAGATATCTTTCCTTTCCATGGCTAGGTTTATTTCAAGGTATTTTATATTTTTTGTGGCAAATCTAAATGTTATGACTTCCTTGATTTTTCTCCAGCAGCTTTGTTACTGATACACTGGAAGACTTCATGGACTAATTCTATACCTGTGACTTTGATGAAAGTGTTTATTAGCTCTAAACATTTGCTTGTGTCTGTAGCGTTCCTTATGAATGCAATTGTATGAACTGCAGATAAGACTATTTTGGCCCTTACAGTCAGTGCCAGCTCTGGGTCACCTTGTTTTCAAACTCAGCAGATGGCCCCACAGTCCCTAGAGGACTCTCCACGCAATCTTTGGATCACTGCTGAGTGGAACACAACATCGGTTCAAATCCAATTGTGACCCGCCCGTGACAGCAGGAGCAAGGACATAGAAAGCCCTGCCTGACCAGGGTTCCTTCTGATAGGTACCAATATACCTTGCTTTCAAACACACCAGATAGCCTCACAGTCCTCAGAGGAGACATAACTTCCAGGCACTGTACCATGCCCAGGATCTTAGGATTCCAAGAACCCAGGATAACAGGAGCTTCGTCATACCAGGATCTCAGAGGAAGCTTGACTGTCAAGAACTCTGACACACCCAGAATCTCAGGTTCACAGGAGCCGGGAATCACAGGAGCACAGAGAAAGCTGCACTGTGAGGAGTCTTGAATCAACTTGGATTATAGGAAGGACAGGCTCCAGTCAGATATATTGAGGGCAGCAAGCACTTGAGGTAATCAGATGGCATGAGGCAAGCATAAGAACAGAAGCAACAGAAACCAAGATTACTTGGCATCATCAGAACAAAACTCTCCCACCATAGCAAGTCCTGGATACACCATCACACCAGAAAAGCAAGACATGGATCTAAAGTCACTTCTCATGATGATGATAGAGGACTATAAGAAGGAAATACAGGAAAACACAGGTAAACAGCTAGAAGCCCATAAAGAGGAAACACAAAAATCCCTTAAAGAGTTACAGGAAAACACTACCAAACAGGTGAAAGAATTGAACAAAACCATCCAGGATCTAAAATTGGAGGAAGAAACAATAAAGAAAGCAAAAAAGAGAGATAACTCTGGAGATAGAAATCCTAGGAAAGAAGTCAAGAACCATAGATGCAAGCATCATCAACAGAATACAAGAGATGGAAGAGAGAATCTCAGGTGCAGAAGATTCTATAGAAAACATGGACACAACAATTAAAGAAAATGCAAAATGCAAAAAGATCCCAACCCAAAACATCCAGGAAATCCAAGACACAATGAGAAGACCAAACCTAAGGATAATAGGTATAGATAAGAATGAAGACTTTCAACTTAAAAGGCCAGCAAATATCTTTAACAAAATTATAGAAGAAAACTTCCCTAACCTAAAGAAAGAGATGCCTATGAACATACAAGAAGCCTACAGAACTCCAAATAAACTGGACAAGAAAAGAAATTCCTCCAGACACATAATATTCAGAACAACAAATGTACTAAATAAGGATAGAGTATTAAAAGCATCAAGGGAAAAAAAGTCAAGTAACATATAAAGGCAGACCTATCAAAATTACACCAGACTTCTCACCAGAGACTATGCAAACTAGAAGATCCTGGACAGATGTNATACAGACCCTAAGAGAACACAAATGCCAGCCCATGCTACTATACCTAGCAAAACTCTCAATTACCATAGATGGAGAAACCAAAGTATTCCATGACAAAACCAAATCCACACAATATCTTTCCATGAATCCAGCACTTCAAAGGATAATAACAGAAAAACACCAATACAGGATGGAAACTACGCCATAGAAAAAGCAAGAAAGTAATCCTTCAACAAACCTAAAAGAAGACAACCACAAGAACAGAATCCCAACTCTAACAATAAAAATAACAGGAAGCAACAATTACTTTTCCTTAATATCTCTTAATATCAATGGACTCAATTCCCCAATAAAAAGACATAGACTAACAGACTGGCTACACAA
>NC_034613.1:97245547-97259642 GCF_900095145.1 Mus pahari
AAATGAAAAAGGAGACATAACAACAGATCCTGAGGAAATCCAAATCATCATCAGATCCTACTATAAAAGGCTATACTCAACAAAACTGGAAAACCTGGATGAAATGAGATTTGATGGAGACCTCCCATTTAGAGCTGAATGTTCCAAGGCCTCTCTCTCTCTCTCTCTCTCTCTCTCTCTCTCTCTCTCTCTGTGCGTGTGTGTGTGTGTGTGTGTGTGTGTGTGTGTGATGTGTTTGACTGTGGCTATCTATATTTGTTCCCATCTGCAACAGGAGGAGTTTCTCTGATGATGGCTAAACAAGGCACTGATCTATGAGTATAGCGGAATATTGTTAGGAGTCATTTACCACTATTAAAAAATAAAAACCTAGTATCATAGGTCTCTGGGTTATCTAGTTTCTGATTCTTTGTCACAGAGGCATTGTTGAGTATGGTTCCATGTTATGGAGTGGGCCTTAATTCAAATCAGAAATTAGTTGATTATTCCCCACAAACTTTGTGTCACCATTGCCCTTTGAAGGCAGGGCAGCATTGTAGATCAAAGGTTTTGTAGCTGAGTGTGTGTTTACATTTCTATTTTGGTAGCCTGCAGAGTAACTCCCCATAACAAAGACATTTCAACATGGGGGTTAGGTATTCTGCATATATTATAGTTTTCAGTGTATGTATGTCCACTCATCCACTTGGCATTGGATATCCCATTAAGAATTTATTCCTGGAGAAGATTGATCTTCTCTTGCATATAGCTCTTCATCCAGGGGTGGTATCTTGTGAGATTTCTCACATCCTGGTTGCAATGTCCACTGGTGAGGTGCATTTTAATAGTTTCCAGAGTTTTTGAATTAAATGTTGTTTCAGCAAATGTATTTGTGTAAATAATTTAAAAATATATAACTAAGTATTTCTGGAAATACTAAAGACACATGTGGGAAAATAAAAGTTCAAGAATTCCATATAAATTCTCTATTTAAGGTGTTTAATTACCTTCAGCTTAATATATAGGTCACTTAGGTAAATGAACTGATCATATTGAGTGATGTTACCCAGACCCAGAAAGATAAGACATGTCTCTGTCCTCTGTGGTTTTAGTTCCAAAATTTTAAATGAAAGTATATAACCTGATGTAACTATGAAAAGCAAGAACATAAAAGGGGCATGGGGGTCTCTAAAGAGGGGAATAGCAGGGTACAGGTGTCATTAAGGGGGAAATTAGATAGTCCTAGGGATGGGTTCTAATTAGAGAGGCAGGGGGAAAACATAGGAAATAATTATTTAATATTAACTGAACTTAAAATTGCATGTAGGAAACACATGTATAGGTTAGAGAAAGTTATGCTACTTGGGGTTAATAATACTCCCTCAAAGAGCCCTAGACTAACAAAACCTCAGTACCAAGCAGAGAGATGTCCTTTCAAGTCAGAAATTTCCATTTTCCAAAAACAATACAAGCTGTTGCTATTACCCTTCACTGCATTTAAGTCCCTATTGTTGAAGACCACTCTGGGTACCACATGATTTCAGACAGAAGGCTAGGGAGACACATGCTGGTCCTGACCTGAAATCTTCCTCCCAGAGCTTTAACTTTCACAGTACAAGAAGGTGACATGCTACATCCATGAAATCTCAACAAGACCTTGTTGACCCAGGATGTTTGGGAGACTTCTTCATTATCAGAGGATATTGTAGCTACATATTATAGTTTCTTTTTTAGAACAATAAGCGATAAGAGGAATAGACTTGGTAAAACAAGGCTATTTGAAAACTATTTAGCTTATACCACATATTGCTTTATCAACCGGTGATACAGGCACAAAATCAATATGGCAACTGAACTTAAGAAGCCACCAGTAGAATGAACAAGACAGACAAGTCACCCAGTGGAAAGGTCTGTTGGATGCAGTGAAGAACAATGAAATATGAGGAGAAAGTGTAAGAGAATTGTTTTATTTGGTTTTGTTTTTGCTTTAGTGTGTTAAAGTAGATTCTCTCCCTAAGGAATATCAAGTTGTCTTGGCAGAATATAAAAATGAAAGCAAAAATAACAAAAAAAAACCCCAACACTTTAAGTACCAATGTGTGTGTATAGAGAGATAGAGAGAGACAGAGAGACATAGAGAGACAGAGACAGAAAGAGAGAGATTGAACAAGAGAGAAGAGGAATAGTGTTCTGTGTTTTATGTAAGTGCTAATATCACTTCTGAACTCTGAACACATAAGAGCATATCTCAAAGTCAATCTGTAATAAGGCCATGAGAATTTGCTTAACTAAGTAGTTCCAGTATCATAAAATTCACTGGAGAGAATTCAGATGGATAAGAATGTATATATATACAAACACACATATGAAAAACCATAATTGAGTGTGCAAGAGATTTTATTTACCAAATTATATATTTTGGAATGCATCAGTTATCAAACTTAGAATAGTATAAATTTCTTCTACTATCCACTCAATTTATTCTCAAATTCTTACTTTAATGATCTTACCAAGTTTGAGATTCATTGTTAAGCAATGTCCTATATTTCAATATCTAATTTACAAATGTGAACTACTTGTTGAAATATTTTGTAGCCTTGAGATGTAAAGGATAGATTTTCCAGTGATTTCTCTAGCCCTTACAACCCCTAACATAAGATTAGACACTTAATAACTTGGCAAACATAGAAAAGAGCTTCCAGAGAAGGAAATACCCAACAGTGACCTTTATTTCTTTGATAACAAGTTTACCTTCCTGCTTTGGTTAGGCTAATATATGCCATTGCAAGAACTTTATCATTTACTGCAATTAAAATGACTCAATAGTCAAAGGTCAACAGCATTTTGAAGCATTAGATAACTGACGTGGGGAATACTTTTATTTATCCAGTCAACTTGCTTAAAATTTTCCATTACATAATTTCAATGAGTCATTTTGAAAAAAGGGGGATAAAACAAAATATAAAATTATATTTATGTTTATAAATTAATGACTTTGATTTTTAGGCAATGTATTGCTATTTAGTACAGAAATTGAGTTAAAATTCTTGAATTAGATTTCTAGTTCCAAGACATTTCATATAACATTAATTGCTTATGTAATCTCTCTGAGTCCTGTCTGCCACCCTCCTGTCTTCCACTTCTGTTTTCTTCAGTCTGAAAAGTTGGAAACAGTATTTGCCTCACTGCAAAGATAATTTTCACAATCAAATAAGAATGTGTCCATTTTAAAGAGCTACACAAACATAGGCTTTATTACTCACAATATCAAATCTGAGAACAGAAAAATGTTGGTTAAGAGTTTCTCTAAAAATTTCATGATGTCATTGTTTTTAACAGCCGAGTAGTATTCCATTGTGTAAACGTACAACATTTTATTTATCCCTTCCTTGGGACAACTAGGTTGTTTTCAGTTCCTGGTTACTATGAATTTAGCCATATTGAACATAGTTCAGCAAGTATCTTTATGCTAAGATGGGACATTCTTTGGGTAAATGCCCAAGAGTGATATAGTATAGCTGTATGTTGAGGTAGATAGATTCTCAATTTTCTGAGAAAACTCCATATTGGTTTCCATATTGACTATTCTCTTCACTTCACACCCTCACCAGCATTAGCTGTCACTTGTGTTTCTATCTTAGGTTTAAGATGGAATGTCAAATTCTGAAATTAGGAAAAAAAAATCATCCTGAGTGAGATAACCCAGACAGAGAAAGACAAACATAGTATGTACTCATCTATATGGAGATAATAGCTGTAAAGTAAAGGATAATCATGCTGTAAACAATAGGCCCAGAGTGGCTAAGTAATGACCAGGATTTAAAGGGGGACTTGAAGATCTCCCTGGAGGGGAAACTAGGAAAGGGGATAACATTTGAAATGTAAAGAAAATGATAACATAAATACTCTATAAACATACACAATATCCACACATTTAAATTTTTCAATAGAAAAAACTCAAGGTAGTAGTTTTTAAAACTCATTAAAATGATATTTATGTGATTCATGAGAAAGAGAAAGTGGATAATATAGAAATTTGGAATCAATCCTAAGAAAGTAAAAAAAAACAATTCACTTAGGCTTTCACTAAAGTGATGAGCAAAAGGAAGAAAAAGGATGTATTCGATAACTTAGAAAGAAGGAGATGTAAGGGAGGGGGAGACTTGGTGACTTTATGTGATGACAATGCACACAGAAGGAAGTGGAAATGTATTTTAAACAGGGTAATTTGATGAAAATGTCATATAGGAGAATGTGCAGATATATGGGTGTAACATTATGGATTTAAATTGTTATATCAAATTTGAGAGGATTTTTAAAATTTCTTCTGTGTGATGTAGGTATCATATCAGGTTCTTTGGAGATGAACAAACAGATAAACCTCTGTTCTCAATGGTTTTAGTGTTGTTGAAGAGAAAGTCCTGAGCTGAATTTAAAGTGTGAAACTGTAGTTATTCATTGTAGAGAATAGGATGTATTGTTGTCATTAGTAAAAGTTGTTTGTGAAAGCAAGAAGGATTCTGGAGGCTGGTTAAGTGGATCCAATGTCTAGAATGTTAGGGAAGCAATAGCAATCAATATGGCCAAATGTGTAGGCAGGAACTTTGAAAAGACTTGATGTGCTTTGCTAAGAATTCTGATTTGAAATGACTGAGAATCACGAAAGGACTTTAAAGAAAACAATTTCATGATAACTTTTGTGCTTTAAATAGGTAAATGAAATGAAAAGGAAGAACTGTGTGATTACCAATAGCCAGGCAAGTGGCTGAAGCAGGAGGATCACTTGAGCCTAAGACTTCACGACCTGCCTGGGAAACATAGCAAGACTCTAAGGACAAGGAAGAATTCTGTCTTGAAGTAAAGTGATGAGCAAAAGGAAGAAAAAGGATGTATTCGATAACTTAGAAAGAAGGAGATGTAAGGGAGGGGGAGACTTGGTGACTTTATGTGATGACAATGCACACAGAAGGAAGTGTGGAAATGTATTTTAAACAGGGTAATTTGATGAAAATGTCATATAGGAGAATGTGCAGATATATGGGTGTAACATTATGGATTTAAATTGTTATATCAAATTTGAGAGGATTTTTAAAATTTCCAATGACAGATATCTGGACTGTATACAAACATGCTTTTAGAGAGGTGGTAGTTGAAGGCAATCACAATGACATAACCCAACAGAGAGTTCCAGACATGGCATCAGAATGAAGAAATATCACTGCCTCTTGACTAAGGGGAAGGAGAACACCCATGGAAGACAGAAAAATTGTTCATAGCAATACAGGCAAAAATGACTGCCATTTTCATAGAAGACAAAGGAATTGAGTTTACTGAAGGGAACACTTTTGTCAAATACTGTAAACACTGAGTAAAGATAAATACATGGAATTACACAGTAGGCTTAATAAGTAATAAGTCATACAGAACTTTGGTGAGTACTGTTTCAGTTTCAATAAAGAGAATAGAATTATCTATAGTGGTTTCTGGGCCTTCTTAGTGTTTTGTTCAAAATTTCTCCTGGATTTGTGGGTTAATACAAGTCATTAACTATGGACAATTTTCAGCCACTGTTACTTCAAATATATCATTTGATCTTTTCAGTCTGTCCTCTTTTACCCATGTTCCCATTATGTATATGTCACATGTTTTTGGTATAAGTCTTAGATACTATGTTCTTTCCCATGCTTTACAGTTAGGTTTAGCAGGTTTCTATCGATTTATTTTCATGAATACAATTCTTTTGTAAGACAATATAAAATCTAATAAGCCTATTAAAACTATTTGTCCTTCATCTTAAAATATTTTAGATATAGAATTTCATTTTTATTCTTCCCTTGGATGCTTATCTCTATACCCAAGCTACCCACATATTATTGAATGCTGTCTTCTTTTTATGTTGGGAGCTTTATTATGTTCATCATGGAGATTTTAAATTCTTGGCTTGATAACATCAAAATCTATGTCATATCTTGTTAGAATTATGATAGTCACTTTTTCTATTCAGATCTTCTTCTCTAGTCTTTCTTCGTGGCTTATAAGTTTTCATTGAAATGTAGACATTATATCAGGTAAAATTTCCTGTTGTGTGACTGTTTTTCTATAACCTAGTATGAGTTTGCCAAACACTCCTTAAATCAATTCAGTGTCATACAACTCAGATAAGTAATTTATTACTCTTACACTGTGACCCTATTAATGAGGTATCAAGGTATTGAAAGCATGATCTGCCCCCCAAACAGGCTCTGAGGTTCCCAAGATTTCTGGAATTGACACATTATACATGCATAATATAATATTTAACAAATATTACATGTTATGTAAAATAACAAAATTAGAGAAATTCTCATGTTTATCACCACAGACGTTTACCATGATGTTATGTTAAAAACATTCAGAGCATTTTTCAATTTATTGTAAAATCTCTACCATATTTTTGACTATTGTTTCTACTGTGCTGTACAATTCTAGGCTCTGTTCCTCCTAAGCTCTACTCACTAACCCGTTCTCTTGTCCCTCTGCCACTCTCACATTCTAATTCTAATTCTAATTCACTTTATCTTTTACATCACACAGATGAGAACATATAGTGCTTACCTTTTAAAATATTATATATTTTTATTGAAAATACATATTTCATACAATATGTTCTGATCATGGTTTTCTCTGCTCAAACTCATCCCAGAGCTTCTCCACCCCCAACCCCGAACCTACATCCTTTTTTCCCCTCTTTTATTATAGATAAAACATGTATTGAAAAAATAGAAAAAAAAGCCAAACAAATTAGAATGGGACAAAGCAAACAAACAAACAGAAAAAAGAACCAAAGAAAAAGCACAAGAAATACATACAGATGCATAACCACCCTTGAAATTCCTCAAAAACAAAATAAGAAAGAAAAAAAACAAAAAAAACACTAAGTGAAAGGCCTGTGAAACTAAGAAGACTCCCAGAGAAAGCATTATGAGACAACAAACAGACATAAAGTATGATTGAGCTTGTTTTGTGTTGGCCCTTTACTGTCGAACATACAGCCAGCTCTTAAATGTATACCCAGTGAGACTCCTTTGAAGAAAATTAATTTTTCCATTGTGATCAGTTATCAAGTGTTCACAGCTTCTGGGTTAGGGATGGGGTTCATATATCCACTTCTCCTTTCAGCACTTGGACCCCATCTGGTGAAGACCCACATGGGCCCAGGGCATGCTACCACAGTCTCTGTGACTTCATATGTATATCAAGCTAGTAGTTTATAGATTATTTCCTTGGTGTCCATACCCACTAGTTCATACAATATTTTCATCTCCTCTTCTGTCAAGTTTCCTGAACATTTAGGGGAGGGGATTGATAGAGATCTCCCACTTAGAACTGAGTTTTACAAAGTCTCTCTCTGTGTACATTTTTCAGTTGTGGGTCTCCGTATTTGTTCCTATCTGCAGCTGGAGGAAGCTTCTCTGATGGCAAATGAACACTTAGCAACAAGTATAGAAGAATGTCTTTAGGAGTCAATTATGACTAGATAGTTTTTAGCAGAACGGTAGTATTTTAATTTTTGTAGGTCCATAGACTATCTGGACTCAGGTTTTTGCCCACCAGAGCATTGTCAGGTATAGGTTCTATTTCATGGATGGTACATAAGTCACCATTGTACATATAAAGCTAGATTGGTGTTTATCTTTCTCCTGGTAGCATGGAGTGTGCCTTCCAGTACCAAGAACACTAGTCAGTAGCTGTGAAGGCTCCAAGTTGGCACCAGCTCAATTTCTCCAGTTCAGTGAATTATATAGGTGTTGTCTTCAGCAGTAGGGCCTTGATGTCAGTTTGTAGAGAGAAACCATCAGCTTTAGCAATAGCTAAGGTTGCTTGGGGATTTCCATGGGGTCCCTTTGGTCAACAACTCAATTAGATGCAAGATTCCTGGAATTTGGGTTTTCATTTGGTAGTTAGAGATCTCTAGTTGGGCCTTTGGATTTCCCCTAACTTGGTGATTTTATTTAGTTTTTGTTCCTCAAATATATATTCTAAGAATCTTCTACTGCAGTTGGTTTTTCTGTAACAACTCAAATGATTTTTGGTTTTAGATGTCCTTCCCCATATTCCCTCTAAACCCTTCTTATTTTTTGTTCATCTTCATTTAATTCTCCCATTTTATCTCCTCCTATCCCTGTCCATGAAAATATATTCTATTTCCTCTTCTTCAGAAGGACTTTCCCTTCCCTTTAGTACCTTATTCTGTACCCAACCTCTGTAGTTATATAGATTGCAGGTTGCTGATTTAAGGCTTAACGTCTGACATCTATATGTAAACAAATAAACAACATAATTTGTCTTTCTGGGTCTGTGTTACCTGACTCAGGATGATTTTTTTTTCTAGCTCCATCCATTTTTCTGCAAATCTCATTATTTCATTTTTAATGTTCAAGTAAAATATATTCCATTGTATAAATGTATCACATAAAATACTTGTGTGTGTGTGTGTGTGTGTGTGAGAGAGAGAGAGAGAGAGAGAGAGAGAGAGAGAGAGAGAGAGAGAGAGAGAGATCAAGTATATGCCATGCTATTCACAGGGAGGTCAGAGGATGACTTGTGGGAATTGATTCCCTCCTTTACAACATGTGGGCCACAGAAATGACCTTTAGCCATTGAGAAATCTTATATGACCTGACTTCCATTTATATTCTGGATATCAGTCCCTTAGCTGATGAATATTTTGCAAATATTTTCCCCATTATCTAGGCTGTCTCTCCATAGCTGATAGTTTCCTTCATTATACAGGAACTTTTAAGTTTGTCTTTCTTCTTTTTTGTTACCTGTGCTTTTGGATTTTATTCAAAGAAATTATTGCCTATATGGTCAGTGGAAGTTCCCAGGAAGAAACTTTGCCATTTAACTTAATGAAATATTAAGTAAATAGAACATCAGTGCTTGCAAAAAGGCTGGACTAGTACAGGCCCTGAGCCTAGTTACAATCTTGTGCTATCTTCAGTACTCTCATTTGTCATTCTTTTCTTTCCTTTCCTCTGTAAGTATCTTTGTAAGTATCAGAAAAAAAAAAACTATTTCAAATGTGTTAACTTAGCAGACCTTGAGCTTTCACCAAGCCAGAAGCTAAGAGTATCATCAGCTAGAATAGAATCTAAGAATAATAGGCTCTCCCATTTTGCCGTAAGCTGTCTAATCCATGCATCAATCAATGTATTTGAAAATTTTCTTGATTTATGAATGACATAATTTGTTCTGTTACTAGAAAAACTGTACAAAATTCATGATGGAACAAGAATTTTGAGATAACTTGTCTTAGTTAGGGTACTACTGCTGTGAACAGACACCATGACCAAGGCAACTATTATAAAGGACAACATTTAATTGGGGCTGGCTTACATGTTCAGAGGTTCAGTCCATTATCATCAAGGCAGGAAACCTGTCAGTGTCCAGGCAGGCATGACACTAGAAGAGTTGAGAGTTCTATATCTTCATCCAAAGAAAGCCAGGAGCAGACTGACTTC
Source organism: Mus pahari (assembly GCF_900095145.1). Classification (NCBI taxonomy): domain Eukaryota; kingdom Metazoa; phylum Chordata; class Mammalia; order Rodentia; family Muridae; genus Mus; species Mus pahari. The sequence goes on from NC_034613.1 coordinate 97,255,030, forward strand.
CAGGCAACTAGGAGGAGGGTCTCAAAGCTCACCCTCACAGTGACAGTCTTCCTCCAACAAGGCCATACTTTTTAATAGTAGCACTCCCTGGGCCAAGCATATTCAAACCACATCACCTAAATGTGTTCCCAGTCCATGCTAACTCATATTTGGTCCCAGGAAAAACTATCTCTTTTGAAGTAAGAGTTGTGTTGGGGGTGGGAGGGTTGGCAATATCCATGTCCTGAGAGATTTTGCTTATGTTTTTTTTCTAGGACTTTTAATTTTTCTTCACAGAATACTATAGTAGTTATTTTTATCAAAAAAATCTTAAAATTACATTTATTCTTGGGTGGGGGAATTGTGCTATGGTATGTGGATGTGTAGGCAAGTGGACAACTTTCTGGAGTCTGTTCTCCTTCTACCATATGGGTCCCAGGGATCAAACTGAAGTTGTTATGCTTGGTAGCAAGCACATTTACCCATTCAGCCATCTCACTGAATGAAAATATAATATTATTGAGCTGAAAAAATAGTCAGGTCTGAGGTTCTTTATGTCCTGCACACTGACTGTAACCACTGAAGACCCTGAGGCAGAGGTTGGTCTATGTGGAGTATACAACAGTATAGTATAGTGTTCCACTTCCTGTTCCCCCAGGTAGACTAGTCCTATTAGTTCCACTTGAGTTAAGGTTGTTACCTCTGCTGGCAGGTACATTCATTGAGATTCCACTCAAGCCGTTCTTCCCAACAGTTTGAGTAGATGATGAGTTTGTTAGTTTAGAAGGGGTCTAAAGAGTTTTTGTAGCCAGAATGCCAGAAGTGCGATTTGAAGGCAACAAACTCAGAGTGTTCTGAATTGAAGAACCAGCAATAAGGCCTGAAGAAATACCAGTATGAGCTAAATCCTGGGGTTTCTTTGGAACTGGCCCCGTGTGACCAGCAATAAGACTTGATGAGTGAGCAGTCTGAGTAGAATCTAGTTTTTTGTTTGTGTGTGTGTGTGTGTGGGGGGAGTAACCAGTGGTAACTTACTCATGATACTTGCTAGCTTTTCTTCTCTCAATCCTGGACGAGGTTTTGTAGTTGGCACATGTACTGGCTAGTTTTGTGTCAACTTTACACAGCTGGAGTTATCACAGAGAAAGGCACTTTAGTTGAGGAAATGCCTACATGAGATCCAGCTGTAAACTATTTTCTCAATTAGTGATCAAGGGGGAAAGGCCCCTTGTGGGTGGGACCATCCCTGGGCTGGTAGTCTTGGGATCTATAAGAGAGCAAGCCAGGGGAAGCAAGCTAGTAAACATCCCTCCATGGCTTCTGCATCAGCTCCTACTCCCTGACCTGCTTGAGTTCCAGTCCTGCATCTTTTGGTGATCAACAGCAGTATGGAAATGTAAGCCGAATAAACTCTTTCCTCCACAACTTGCTTCTTGGTCATGATGTTGTGCAGGAATAGAAACCCTGACTAAGACAGCACATTTATCCTTGAACTGAGGGGCCCTTGTTCCCATTGTTGATGACAGCTAATGTTTCAGATACAAGATTCAGTGAGGCTGAGGGGAAAGAAAGGTCTTCATCGAGGGAGTCATCAAGGCAGATGGTTTCTTAGGTTGGTGCTGAGCGAGAGCTGGCTGAGGCACCAATGGATTGCCAGAGCTTGTGGAAGGACCATACAGGAGCTTTTCGGTCTCTTTGGGGGCATAGTGGGGAAAGAATGAACAGGAGGCTCTTTACCATCACCTTGACTTTCGGTTTTGATGCAGGAATCACCTTTTTCTTTGCCAAAGCACAAGTAAGTTGATTATGTACACTCTGTCTTTCCTTTAAAAAGCATTCTTGCCTGCATCCAGTCCTTAGGCCACAGTGGCTTCACCTCTGTCTCCATTAAGGATTTAAGATAATCCTCAGCAGACTGGCTGTTATTTGGCTCTAATTCATAGCATCCCAATTTGATCTCAATAAGTTTACATAAAAAAGTTATGATGGTGTTATCCCAGTAGAATTTCTTTCGTGGGCCCATGATGACTCGTTTCACTGGTTGATCATCATCATCATGATCATCATCACCATCATCACCACCATCATCATCACTACCACCACCGTCATCATCATCACCACTACCAACACCACCACCACCACCACCTCCATCATCGTCATCATCATCATCATCATCATCATCATCATCATCAGATCCATTTTTTTCCCATCCTTCATCTACTTGCAACTTGGCACATTTGGCTTCAGTGCGATCCTGGCAGTCCTCCTGGTATTTAAACAGCTGTTCAGGCATGACGTTGCTAACAGCCAGCTTCAGTTTCTGCAGAGGTTCTCTTAAACAATCATCCATTAAGATGTAACTTGTTTAGACGTTTTACCAGTATTTCCTTATTTCATAGCACAAATGCTTCACGATGGGAGTAGACACCACTACGAATGACAGGACCTAGTTCTTGTAGCTGTAACTTGGTGTCCGGAAGAATATCACTCATCTCTTGTGTAAAGAATTTTTTCCTTCCTTCTTAGTCAAAAAGTTTGGCAGCTACACGAAGGTCCTCAATGCATTTCTCAAGAAGCACAGGTAGACCATCTGGTACCACCTTAGGCACAACCTGACAGGGGAAGGTGGGTTGGGTGGTATTTCCATTTCCTCCCCCTGACTCAGAGAGGGGACTTCCATCAGAAGTAGTATCCAGTAATATGTCAAAGTCAAAATCATCTAGCATCTCTAGGGCATTTTCAGCTTCCTGAAACAGTTCGTGTTCATTTGTGCTAACAAAAATAGGGAGGTCTGGATCGGCACTCTCACCCCCCCCCCATGGCTGTTGCAGCACAAGGGGACTCAGGCAGAGAGGAAGTTGACAGGGTCACTGAGACTTTAGGGGTAGGTTCCTTCAGTGCACCCTTCTTCCCCCCCCTTTTAATTGGATGTTTATTTACATTTCAAATGCTATCCCCTTCTTGGTTTCCCCTCCACGCCCCCCAGAAACCCGCTATCCCTCTTTTGAAATCTTATCATGGCCACCAGAGAAAGGGAATCTTTATAATGCTTTTTCATTTTTTCAGACTTGTGGGAATTGAGAGCCACAACTCCCAGTTGTTTGGGAGTTATTTTCCCCTTGGCTTCCTTTCTTTTTTCTCTTCCTCTTTCTGCTTCTGCTTCTTTACCTCAATATCATCTTCTATTATTTTGGAAACCTTGGGTGGCTTGTGCTTTTGGTTATCTGTAAAATCATCTTCTTCAGTATCTGAAGCTTGGTGAAACTGCAAAGTGCCAGTGTTGATATAGAAGCATCCATATTTTGCTGTTAGAGAAACAGAAACTAATTAGTCATAAACCTCTGAGTTATCAATAAATGGATCTGTCTCATCATGGCCAAAGCCTGTATCAATTAAATCTTGTAGCGGATCCTTCCGGTGTTTACGGGTTTTCCCACCATATTTCATTTCAAACTTCTTAGCCAACATTTCCACTTCTTGCTTCTCCTTATGCTCATCAATAAATGGATCTTCTGTATGAACAAGTTTCTTCTGTTATTCTCAGCACAGCAGCATCTCCGGGCAGCTGAACTCCACTCAGCTTTTGAGCACCAGCTCCTCTGAGGGGGAATCTGCATGGGCAGTAGAGGCTGCTCAGGGCGCTGGGGCTCGCGATGCAGCTCCATGGGCGGCTTGGCGCTGCTGATCTTTAATTTTTTATCATATAATTATTTCCGTGAATTCTGAAAATCTATTACATTTTATTTCTTTTTTAATTTTATTTGTAATTCATTTTTTACACTCCATTTCCCGCCCCCCATCCACCTTCCTACTGTTCCACATCCCACACCTCCTCCCCACCCCACCCCATCTCTATGTGGATGTCCCCACCCCCCACCTCACCTGACCTCTAAACTCCCTGGGGCCTCCAGTGTCTTGAGGGTTAGGTACATCATCTCTGAATGAACACAGACCTGGCAATCCTCTACTGTAAGTGTGTTGGACGCCTCATATGAGCTGGTATATGCTACCTGGTTGGTGGTCCAGTGTCTGAGAGATCTTAAGATGGGGGTGGGGGTCCAGATTAATAGAGTCCTCCTGCAGGATCACCCTGCTCCTCAGCTTCTTTCAGCCTTCCCTAATTCAACCACAGGGGTCAGCTGCTTCTGTTCATTGGTTGGGTGCAAATATCTGCATCTGACTCTTTCAGCTGCTTATTAGGTCTTTCAGAGGGCAGTCACGATAGGTTCCTTTTTGTGAGTCCTCCATAGCCTCAGTAATAGTATCAGGCCTTGGGGTCTCCCCTTGAGCTGGTTCCCACTTTGGGCCTGTTGGTGGACCATCTTTTCCTCAGGCTCCTCTCCATTTCAGATAGTAACAATTACAGGTCAGAGATGTGACTGTGGGATGGCAAGCCCCACCCCGCACTTGATGCCCTGTCTTTCTGCTGGAAGTATGCTTTACAAGTTCCTTCTCACCACTGTAGGACATTTAATCTAGGGTTCCTCCCTTTGAGTCCTGAGAGTGTCTCACCTCCCATTTCTCTGGTACATTCTGGAGGGTTCCCCCCTCCCCAACCTTCTACCTCCTGAGGTTGCCTGTTTCCATTCTTTCTTCTGGCCTCCAAGGCTTCAGTCCTTTTCCACCACCCAATA
>NC_034613.1:97259653-97285581 GCF_900095145.1 Mus pahari
TGAAGTCCTTGTGGGTGTTCACATTACAATAATGTAGGGGAGGAGCATGTTGGGAAAGGGAAAATGGCTGAAGCTGGCTGTGCTGCACAGCCTCATAGAGCAGTTGGACTTTGGTCTAATGAGTCACAGTGAACCTCTTCTATCCATTCAGAATATAGCAGTCAGTGCCCCTCTATTACTCAATACAATAGTTTTGCTGCAATTTCTATATTTTTAGGGTGAACACACTATGGCCCTTAATTTTATGTTTCCTAAGGATGATATTATCTAGTATGAACAACTTTAGAAAATTTAATGCTGCGATAACATTGCTTAAAATAACTATCAGTTAATTTTTTATAAAAATAAATATGAATTAAAAACTTCAAAATTTTAACTTTGAAATTAAAAATGTAACTTTTAATAAAAATNTGGCAGAAACGGGGAAGAAAAAAAATAAGACCTTGCTATGGCTTGCATTATTTGTAAGCAATAAATGTAATGCCAATACAGCTGTTATAGCTAATTTAATAATGGGTAATATTGCTCTTAATTTTTAAAAAACTTCTCCTGTATGAAAAGTTCTCTAGGAGTCAGGCAGTGGTGGTGCACGCCTTTAATCCCAGCACTTGGGAGGCAGAGGAGGCAGATTTCTGAGTTCGAGGTCAGCCTGGTCTACAAAGTGAGTTCCAGGACAGCCAGGGCTATACAGAGAAACCCTGTCTCGAAAAACAAAAACAAAAACAAAAAAAGATTCTTTTCTTAAAATTAAAGTTTTCACCTTAGTAGTACGTGACTTTCTGTGGTGATAATTAGAGGATTTTTTTTTGCAAGCAAAACCTTTCATACTTTTATATTATGGGTTTGATCTTTTGGCAATCGCATTTTCAAAGGTACCCAGAATGAAAATATCATTCTAATAAAGATTAGTTAATTTGGGGCCAAAAGGAAAAAAATAATTGACAGACGATTCCTTTGGGAAGCTTCATTTTTGCCTTATGGTTTCAGAAAGGCTCAGTCCATCATTTAGGGGAAGTACAGGGAAGTTCATAGTGACAAACACCTCAGTTTGTAATGGATTAGGTAGCAGAGTAACCACAAACCAAAAGCTGGACAAGAACCTTCGAATCCTACTCTTCGTGACCTATGTCTGCAAGTTAGAGTGTGCATCCCTAAAATTCTACAGACTCCCCACATGTTATCGTGCACTAGAGAGCAAACATTAAAAGTGTCATCTTGTGAGGACATTTAAGAATTACCATAGCAAGGAAAACCCCAAAAACTTTCAAGTGATTGATACAGCACTTGAGCTGGACAACTGATTGCCTCATTTTCTATGTTTTGTTTTTATTATTCAGAACAGTAATATTGATTTTTGTATTTCTTTTTTTTCTTTACACGCCAGATTTTATTCCCCTCCCAGCCCAACCTCTGAGTGTTCCACATCCCATACCTCCACCCTGCCCCCTGTCTCTAAGAAGATGTACCCATCTCCACCCCACCCCCCACCTTACCAGACCTCTAAACTCCCTGGTGCCTCCAGTCTCTTGAGGGTTAGGTGCATCTTCTCTGACTGAACTCAGACCAGGCAGTCCTTTGCTGTATATGTGTTGGGAGCTTCATATCAGCTGGTGTATGCTGCCTGTTAGGTGGTCCAGTGTTTGAGAGATCTCAGGGGTCCATATTAATTGAGACTGCTGGTCCGCCTACAGGACTGCCTTTCTCCTTAGCTTCTTTAAGACTTCCCTAATTCAACCATAGGGGTCAGCTGCTTCTGTCCATTGGTTGGGTGCAAATATCTGCATCTGACTCTTTCAGCTGCTTATTAGGTCTTTTGGAGGGCAGTCATGATAGGTCCCTTTTTGTGAGTGCTCCATAGCCTTAGAAATAGTGTCAGGCCTTGAGACCTCCCATTGAGCTGGATTCCACTTTGGGCCTGTCAATGGACCTTCTTTTCTTCAGGCTCTTCTCCATTTCAATCCCTGTAATTCTTTCAAACAGGAACAATTATGGGTCAGAGTTTTCACTGTGGGATGGCAACCCTATCCCTCACTTGATATCCTGTCTTCCTATTGGAGGTAGGCTCTATAAGTTCCCTCTCCCTACTTTCTGGCATTTTATTTCTCTTAGAAGGGTAATGTGGGCACATTTATACAGGTTCACATGTGTAGATCAGGGGACAATTTGCAAAAGTCCATTCTTTCTTCCACCATATGGTTTCAGGGATAAAACGTACACCATCAGAACTGGTGGCAAGCATCTTTACCCCCTGAGCCAACTTCCTGGCTCTTTGGTATATGTTGCATTGATAAACTTTGAAACTGATATAAGAAATAGTTTCAATTTCACTCTTTTTCTTTTAGATATATTTTTCTTACACCATTTATTATACATATTGCCCTTTCTATAATGTATGCCATTTGAGCCTTTGTTGGTTGGATATGAGTTAACTATAGATATATACATTTATTTCTGGGTTTTAAATTCTATTCCATTGATCTACTATTTTTTGAGTTATGAGTATTGAACCCAAAGTCTGGTACATGCTAGGCAAGCATGCTATCCCGGAGATACATTCTCACTTATGTGTTTGATTTTGTGCTTGCCATCCTATTTTGATTACTATCATTTTGAAGACATACACTGTGATATTATCAAGTTTCTTGTTTTTCTTTGGAGTGCTTTAATATTTTAGTATAAAGTTTAGGATGCTTTCTATTGTGAAAAATGTCTTAATATTTTGATGGGTAGTATCAATTTTTACTTTGGGAAGTACAACCATTAAAGCAATATCAACTCTTTAAATATAAATTAATGTCAACATTTGAACAGTATTAATCCTTCCAACAGAGGAACCTAGCTCAAATTATGCAGATCTTCCCCTCAGTATATTTTTCCTTCTCTAATGCCCATATTTACCCTTCTGTGAATAACCACTTACATTTAATACAGCATTACCCATTGATAACTCCAGTGATTTATTCTCTTGAAAAAAATCATCTGGACTATGATTTGTTTTGTGGTAGTAGCAATTTCGTAAAAAGAAAGTTTGATTGAAGTACAATGAATACATGTTTGAAAAAATTACAGTGAGACCCATTTTTTTGTACAAATAACACATCATAATAACAGAAGACAGAATGGGAACAATATTAGAAATAAAATTCATCTGTTGTTCATAAACCCTTATATAAAACTGTGTTGCTGGTACTTTTGTGGAGTCCATAATAGTTTTGCCACCAGAACACAAGTGTTCTGAAAAAAAATCATTGCCAATTTGATACCAAATGAGAAAGGAGAAGACTTATAACATTGTAATCATTGAACACATAGATTTGGGCAAGTCCACCATTACTGGCCATCTGTTCTACAAGTGTGGAATCTATAAATGAACCATTGAAAAGTTGAAAAGATAGTGGCCAAGGTAGGAAAAGTCTTCTTCAAGTATTCCTTGGTCATAGACAAGCTGAAAGATGTATATGAACATAATATCACAATTGCTATCTCCCTATGAAAAATTAAGACCACTAATACTATGTGACTATCACTGATGCTCCAGGGCACAGAGACTTTACCAAAGCGTGGTTACAGGCAAGTGTCAGGCTGGCTGTCCTATCCTGAGTATTGTTGCTGCTGTTGGTGAATTTGAAGCTAATATATCCCAAAATACACAGACTCCTGAGCATTACACAGGGGCTTACACACTGGATGTGAAAGAGCTAATTGTTGGTATCAACAAAATAGATTTCACTGAGCCAACCTACATCCAGAGGGGATATGAGGAAATTGTTAAGGAAGTTAGCACCTATATTAAGAAAATTGGTTACAATATTGAGACAGCATTTGTGCACATTTCTGGTTGGAATGGCTAAAGCATGCTAGAACCAAGTGCTAAAATACGCTTTGGTTCAAAGGGTGAAGAGTCACCTGCAAAGACAGACGTGTCAGTGGGACTATACTGCTAGAAAGTTTGGACTGTATCCTGCCACCAACTCATTCAACTGACAAGCCTTTATGACTGCCTTTCCAGTATGTCTATAAAATTGTGTTGTCTTGGTACTGTCCCTTTGGGCCAAGTGGAAATTTAGGTTTTCTTTGTTTCAGTCCATGTCACAACAAAAGAAAAGTGTTAAAATGCATTATGAGGCTTTGGTTGAAACTTCTTGGGGACAATGTGGGCTTTCCATGTAATAAAGAACGTGTCTGTCAAAGATGTTACAAATGGCAATGCTGTTGGTGACAGAAAAAAATAAGCCACCACTGGAAACAGCTAATGTCATTGATCAGGTGAGTTTCCTTAATCATCTAGACCAAATTATTGCTGGCTATGTCTCTGTATTGTATTGTATTATCATATGGCTCACATGGCTTGCAAATTTTCTGCACTTAAAGAAAAGACTGATCATTGTTTTGGTAAGAAGGTAGAAGATGGCTTCTAATTCTTGAAATCTAGTACTGCAGCTATTGTTAATATGGTTACAGGTAAGCCAATTCAGGTTAAGAGCTTCTCTGACTATCCTCTGCTATTTATAACATGAGGCAGACAGTTGTGTCATCAAAGCTATGGATGAGAAAGATGCTGGAAAAATCACATTTGCCCAGAAAGCTCCGAAAGCCACATAATATCGTGTATTACACTTGCCACTCCAGTCTTAGTCAGTGATGTAAGGTCACAAAACTGTCTTGATTGGCCATTCAAGTTTAATAGTAAACAACTGGTTAATGGTAAGAATGAATGATAAAGCTTTCAGAAGGATATGAGAATATTTTGTGGACATTCTCTCTCTCTCTCTCTCTCTCTCTCTCTCTCTCTCTCTCTCCCATGTGTGTGTGTGTGTGTGTGTGTGTGTGTGTATGTGTGTTTCTGTGGGAGTGTGTCTATGGGAGTTTCATGCTATTGGTTTTTAAAATTAGTGCTTTTTCATGGAAACAACTTGACCCAAAATTTGTCACAGAATTTTGAGGCCAATTAAAATAAGTTTAATGAGATAAAACTTTGTAAGGCTTAATGTCAGGGTATTTTTTATTTCAGAAAATATAGCTTAGATAAAATAATAGTCTGAATCCTGGAAAAATATGAATCTCATAGTGTTTAAGAGGAAGTTTAAATAGAGGAAGGGCTGTAAAGCATGGTAATAGTTAAAACTTGCTTTGCACTACTATTTGCCAGACATTGTTCTAAATAATATATATGTATAGGTATACATATATATATATATTTACATAAAAAGAAATAGGTATAGAAATTTAATCATTATAATAATTCAACAAGGAAAATGGTATGTATAATCACTTCCATTTTATTGAAAGGTAAATTGACATTCACTGCTAGTATCAAGGGAACCAAATATGCTATCAGAACATTATGGAGACAGAACATTGGATACTACAGTGGAGTATATACATTTTTCACTATTAGTCTTGCCTCCTTTTGACTAGGCATTCATTAAATACCTTGGTGATCATTTCAAAGTATGCAAAACTTAGTTAACTCTCTAAAGAGAAAATGAAAGCTAAAGTTCCTTACTGTAGTCTTGGTGTATTCTCATAAATTGTTTATTGAAAGATTTCATAAATCTTTTAAAAATACTTCTTAAATGCCCCATGCCCCATTATGATTTATTTATTGATTTTCTTGTTAATATATAAATAAAGTGAAAATTAAAACTATATTCATATCCTTAGATCAACTCAAAGTGTATCACAAAGCCTTAAATACCCGAGACTGTGGAATAGTTAGAGGAATGTCTTACTGGATAGGACTCTATTAGCACTGACAAATTGGCTACATCAAATTAAAAGTCTTTATTCCCTGCACAGCAAGGGAAAATAGAGTTAAGAGAAAATCTTCTAGTTATAGAGAGTCTTTGCTAGTTATCATATATATATATATATATATATATATATATATATATATATATATGTATATGTATATGAGCTAAACAGAACTTTTTCTGAGAAACTAATTGGGGATGGAGATATTGCCACACCTGATTTTAAGTGATATTATAGATCTATGGTAACCGAACAGCATCATACAAATGCAAATAATCAGACATGTAGATCAATGGAACAGAATAGAAGGTTGAGATACCAACTTCTGTAGTTTGAGTCACATGAGTTTTCACAAAGTTGCCAATAACACACATCAGTGAAAAAACAGCTTCTTCAATATATGGTATTGGGAAAACTAGATATTGTTTCATAGAAAAATCAAACTAGATGGTTTTTCCCATAACAGCAGACCTGAAAATCTCTAGTTGTTAGAGGAAAAGTAGACAGTGTACTTCAAGACACAGATACAGATACAGACTTCCTGAATAAGAGCCCTGTAGCTCAGAAGCAAGGCCAACAATTGAAATTTGAAAGTGAAGTATAGCAGACAGTCTTTAGACAGTTTATAGGATGAGATAGAATTTTTGCCAACTAACTATACCTGTGGCAGAAGATTGTTATCTTGAATATACAAATAAAAAAAAAACTAAAGCAAAAAGAAAATAAAACCTGACAACACTCAGAAGAACAAGTGACTGAGCCACCTGTCTGCTGATCTGCCCCACTCCCCAGATTCAGCTCCCAAAGAATAATTCCAACTCTCTTTCCCACCCTATTGATCACACTGGTGCTGGACCTCATTCCCAATTCCAGAAGTCTTCAGCTGCCCATGTGCCAGCCACAGCAGTCATAAGAACAGAGACACTTGATCCACCAAAGCACAAGCTAGATGTGAGAAGTCTAGCCTCCAACCTAGATAGAGACTCCCTACTTGATCAGAGGTCACACCAACCACCAGAAATCCAGCCCACAAAGACCAGAAGAACAAAGAAGAAACAGAAAACAAGGAAGAAAACACTCATCTAACAAAGACAAATTCAGAAATTACCACCTAGACCTTTAATTTTCCCAAACCAAGTGCCTAAATGTCAGTATAAGAATATAATCAAACTATGTCTTTCTGTTCATCTTTTCTCCCTGCCTAAAGTTCAATTATTAGTTTCAAATTATTCTTGCACTTAAAATGTAATCCCGTTGGATAAAACCAATATATGTAACTATCAGGAAAAAAAAAGAATATAATCAACAAACCCAGGGCAATATGGAATCACCAGAACCCAGCTATCCTATGACAGCAAGACCTCAATATTCCAATGCAGCTGAAACACAAGAAAACTACTTCAATACCAACTTCATAAAGATGATAGAGTTCCTTAAAGAGGAAATAAAAAAAATCCCCTAAAAGAAATTGAGGAAAAGACAACCAAAATTCGAAGACATCAATAAATCCTTGAAAGAAAGCCGAGAAATACAAACAGGTGAATGAAAGACTTCAAAATGGAAATAGAAGCAAATCAACAATCAAACAAACAACCACTACCACCACCACCAAAAACAAAACAAAACAAAAAAAACAAACTGAGGGAATTCTGAAAACGAAAAATCTAGGTATGCAAACAGGAACTACAGACATCACCCACAGAATACAAGAGATGAAAGTGTTGAAGATGTGATAGAAGAAATTAATACATCAGTAAAAATGTTAAATCTAAAAACTTCCCAACACACACACACACACACACACACACACACACACGAGAGAGAGACAGAGAGACAGAGAGACAGAGACAGAGACAGAGACATACAGGCAGAGACTACAACTACCTCCACCACCAACAAAATAACAAGAATTAACAATCATTGATAATTAATATCAATGGACTCAATTCTCCAATAAAAAGACACAGTCTAACAGAATGGATACAAAATATAGGATCTATCTTTCTGTTGCATAAAAAGGCATTTCAACATCAAATATAGGTATTACCTGAGAAACAAAGGTTGGAAAGAGATTTTCCAAGCAAATGGACCCAAGAAGTAAACTGGTGCAACTACTCTAATATCTAACAAAATAGTCTTCAAACCCAAATTAACCAAAAGAGATGGAGAAAGACATTTCATACTCATCAAATGAAATATCCATCAAGATGACTTTTCTTGACATCTATGCCCTAAATGCAAGGGCACCCACATTTGCTAGAAAAAAAGTACCCAAATCTTAAATCATGCTTTGAACCTCACAACTAAAAGAGACCAAAGTGATGGAAATTATAAATGAAAAAGTCAAAGTATCATTATTTGCTTCTGATATGCTAGTATGCATAAGTGACTCTAAGAGCTCCACCAGAGAACTCCTACATCTGATGAACACTTTCAGTGAAGTGGCTGAATAGAAGATTAATTTTTAAAAACATCAGAAGCCCTGCTATATACAAGTGACAAAAGGACTAAGAAATGAATCAGTATTTTTCCCAATAGCCCCCAAATTCACAATAGTCTCAAATAGTATAAAATATCTTGGCATAACTTTAAGCAAGCATGTGGATGACTTGTATAATAAAAACTTCAATTCTTTGGAAAAAAATTTAAGAAGATACAAAAGGATGGAAAGATCTCCCACGCTCTTCACTTGGTAGGATTAACATAGTAAAAATGAACACCCTACCAAAAGCAATTTAAAGATTCAATGCAATCCCCATCAAAATTCTTATATACCTTGAAAGGACAATTATCAATTTCATATGGAAAAACAAAAAACCCAAGATAGCTAAAACAATCCTGTACAGTCAAAGAACTGCTGGAGCTATCACCATTCCTGATTTCAAGCTATAGTTTAAAATAAAATAAAATAAATATATATGGTATTGGCATAAAAACAGACACATTGATTTGTGGAATCCAGTTGAAGACCCTGACATAAATTTATACAACTATGGACTCCTGATTTATTTATAAAGAAAATAGAAATACATAGTGTAAAAATACAGCATCTTCAACAAATGATGCTGATCAAACTGGATGTCTACACGTAGAAGTATGCAAAAAGATTCATATTTATCACCCTGCACAATACTCAAGTCCAAGTGTATCAAAGACCTTCAACATAAAAACAGATACACTGGACCTTATAGAAGAGATAAGTAAGGAATAGCCTTGAACAAATTGACCCAAGAGATGACTTTCTGAACAAAACATCAATACTTCAGGCACTAAGGTCAACAATAGTAAATGGACCTCATGAAATTGAAAAAGTTCTGTAAAGCTAAGAGCACCATCAATTGAATAAAATGGCAGCCTACAGAAAGAAAAGAGTTTCCCCAACTCCACATCCAATAGAGAACTAATATCCAAACTATATAAAGAACTTGAACTCAAGAAACTGGGGTAGAGATCTAAATAGAGGTCTCAATAGAGGAAACTCAAATGGCTGAGAAACACTTAAAGTTCAACAATCTTCAGCACCAGGGAAATGCAAGTCAAAGATACTTTGAAATTCCATCTCAATAGCACAAGTGACAACTCAGGCTGGTGAGGATGTGGAACATGGGGAACACTCCCCCATTGCTGGTGAGATTGCAAACTTGTAAAACCACCACGAAAATCAATATGATGGGTCCTCACAAAATTGGGAGGAACCTACCTCAAAGCTCAACTATACTACTTTGGGTATACCCAAAGTACACTCCATCTTACCACAAGGACACTTGATCAACTATGCTCATAGAAGCTTTATTCATAATAGTCAGAAACTGGAAATGACCTAGATGTCCCTCAACTGAATAGTGAATAAAGAAAACATGGTACAATTGCACAGCTGAGTACTAATCATTTGTTTAAAAAAATAGCTATATGAAAATTACAGGCAAATGGGTGGAATTAGAAAAATACAGACTGAGTGATGTAACCCAGATACAAAATAACAAATATGATATGTATTTACTTATAAGTGGATATTAGCTATTAAGTAAATGATGACCAAGGTACAATCCATAGATTCAGAGAGGTTCACAGAACAAGAGGGCTCTGGCATGGAAGTATGAATCTCCCAGGTAAAGAGAAACAGAAGATTTTGCAGGTATACTAGGGGTGGGGACAAGTGTAGGAGGGACAAGTTTTGGTGATGGGATAGGGAGAAAAATTGCAAGGATAGATAGGTGGAATAGTGGAGCCTTTTGGGGGCTTTTTGGAATCCTAGTGAAGTGGAAACTTCCTATGTATGGGTGTGACCCTAGTCGGAACTCCTAGTAATGGGTGGTATGGAGTTTAAACTGGCCATCTCTTGTAGCCAAGCAAGGCTCCCAGTGGAGGGACTGGGTTGCATTTGTCTGAGTTGTTGAACAAAGGGGTCCTGTGGAGATCTTACAACAACCCAGGCTGCTGCTATGACAGAGGCCTGCTCTCTACAAGCAGATAGTGGAGCCCCATTCCCAAGGACTAGATGCAGACAGCTCATTGAATGTGAAGAGATTGAGTTTACATCTTCGTGGAGGCCCAGTGTAGGAGAATGCCAGGGTGGGGAGGCAGGAGTGAATGGGTGGATGGGTGAACACCCTCATAGAAGCAGGGGGAGGGAGGATGGGATAGGGGTTTCCACGGGAAAAACTGACATTTGAAATGTAAATAAATTAAATATCCAATAAAAAATAGGCTTACAAAAATAGATGATTGGAATGCCGTTGTTGTGATTGGTTCAAGTGAAATGCTTATAAAACAATCTTGTCCTTGAAATAATCATTAGAACACTAATGATCACTTCCTTAAATACTTCTGAGGTGATTATTTTTAGTGATTTTTTTGGACTTGATTTTGATCTCTACTATAAAAATAGAATTTTCTTTTCATTTTTCTTGTCAGTCCTTCAGAATTCACTATATTCTTCACATTCTCTTATCATTAATCATTTAAACATTTTTCATGGTCTCCTATTCTCTTAGTTTTTTTCATATTTCATCATCATTTTTCTACATTAATCTCTACTGTCACTGGCAGCTAAGTACCAGTAGGGTTTACTCCAAAGAGTGCTACATCAAGACCTGTCCTCGTATAATAAAAGTAATAAAGGAGAAATAAGAACTGTTCTAGGAAAACAGATTTTCATTTGCTGTAAATCTTATATTTTTAACAACCCTATGTGTCTTAGGGTTTCTATTGCTACACTGAAACATCATGTGGGAAAAGCAAGTTAATAAAGAAAGTGTTTATTTGACTTACACTTCCACATTGCTATTCATCAGTGAAGGAAGTCAGGGCAGGAACTCAAATAGGGCTGACACCTGGAGGTAGGAGCTGATGCACAGGCCATAGAGAGGTGCTGCTTACTGGCTTCCCATGACTTGCTCAGTCTGCATTCTTATAGTACCCAGAACCACATGCCCAGGGTTGGCACCACCCATAATGGGCTGGGCCCTCATTCATCAATCACTAATTCAGAAAATGCTTTACCGTAGTTGAATCTGATGGTTCCCTCCTTTCCGATAATTCTAGTTAGGTCAAATGTTATTACATAAGACTGGCTATAGTGCTGTGTAAATACTAACCCACTCTCCTCAACTATTCTATATACCTTTCAGCAAAATCAAAAGGTTTACTCACCTGAAGGTGAGTCCTGTCTAAGAACTCCTGCAGAGTCTTGAAATTCTCCCCTTCAGTGCTACTATGTGTCTTTATTTTCATAGGGGTTAGTTCCTTTTCTGAGATAACACCCACATAAAGTTAAGGTTTCTCGCTTTATTGTTCAGCATTCTTGTCCACATTCCCATCGATGTTCTGTAGATACCTCATTCTAAGGACAAATAAAAATACAAATAAAATCCAATGCCAAAGCACAATGATCCTGAAAAAAAGAACGTGAACAAAAAAGAACTATACAAAACTTAGAGTAATAGGAGTACCATGCTAACGGCCTTCAGAAATTACAGAAATAGATGTGAGTTCACTTCTTCAGTGAAAGGTGTTCATGATTTTTAGTGAAAAAAAAAACCCCACATGATTGACAATTTCTTTTCCTTAGCATATCAACTCACTAACTTCTATTTGTAGAACAGTATACATTATAAATTAAATGTAGTTATTTTATGTTCACTACATATATATTGGGTCAATAATATGAAGTTTCACATTAATGCTTTAAGTATTACAAAATAAGAAACAATGATATTTAGTGACTTCTCAAGAATCTACAGGAAGTTTAGGACGGGGCCAGAACTTGAGCCCAGCTGTGTGAGCTTTCTCAATCCTAAATCAATGCAGGGATAAAGCACCAAACTGTTGAAAACTGGGTCAGAAAACTCAACAGAGGCCTCCCTACAGGTTAATTAGAGGTAGCTGAGGAACATCGAAATACATTGTCTAATGCCCTTAGGTTTCATGAAAATGTGAATTAAAATTTGGAGATTTTTATCTCATCCTATCAGAATGGCTAAGTTACAAAAGTGATGACAAAACAGAGATATGGGTGAGAAGGAAAGAGTACAAGTTTAAACTGGAAATCATGTGGAGGCTCCTCAAAATACTAAAAATAGATCTACCATACTATCAAGCTATACCATTTCTGGCCACAGACTCAAAGGACTCCCACCCTCCCGAGCTATCTGCTCATCTCTGTTCATTATCATTCAACTCACAATATCCAGGAAATGAAAATAGCCTCGAGGTCCATTAACTGAATGAATAGCTATTGAAAATGTGGTTTTCAGAAAAATGAAATTCTCTGAGTGAGGTAACCCAGACCCAGAAAGACAAACAACATTTTTTTCTCATCTGTGAATGTTAACTTTGAATCTTTGGATATGTATATTTCATTTGGAATTCCCATAGAGGTCAGGAAATTACTAAGTGGCAATAGAGAGGGAGTTTGGACAGGGGGGAGATAGAATGCACTGGTATAAAGGATAAAAAAAGGAATATGTAATTAGAAAGGGTTAAACTGGGTTGGGGAGCACAGAGTAGAGCAGAAAAGGGAGTATGAGGAGACATACGTAATACTAAGAACCTTTCAAAAAAGACATAGAAACTTCTTAGTGCATAGTAGTGTGTGTGTGTGTGTGTGTGTGTGTGTGTGTGTGTGTGTGTGTGTAGAGTCAAATTAAAGATACCCTATAAGGAACATTAATACCACTACTATATACCAGGGCTTATCAAGAAAAAGCCCAGTGCCAGAAATTATTTATTTCTTTAGGAGTTGCCCCGTGACAACATACAGACTCTCAAACATTACTGTTTATTGCCACTGCCCTTTGGTTACCCT
This sequence comes from Mus pahari, assembly GCF_900095145.1. Taxonomy (NCBI): domain Eukaryota; kingdom Metazoa; phylum Chordata; class Mammalia; order Rodentia; family Muridae; genus Mus; species Mus pahari. Next base: position 97,272,714 of record NC_034613.1, read on the forward strand.
CCAGAACTTGATGGTCAAACCCTATGGCTGAAGGAACCATATTATTGATTTGTAGAATGTGGCAAAATCAAGCTGGCACATTCCTGGTACCTTCATTCTTATTGACTAGCCTTCATAGCGTTAGAAGGTGCTATGAAAGCTACCAGAGGAAAAAAAAAAGCAACCATCAGATATACTCAGCTATGAAACATCTGAGCTATAATAATGATTGGTCTGGAAGACATGTCCACTGTTGGAATAGAACAAACACGAAGGGAGTAAACTACTACTTTATCATTGGATTTAACTTTTACAGTACAAGGTGAAATGCATACCTGCCATCATTGTTGGAGCAAGAATCTGTGGCTAAACAGGACTACCACCGTTGTTCTGCTAAATGGATATAGTATTAAACCAACTCCTTGTGATTTATTATATTCATAGATCAATGCATCGCTAAATCCCCATCTGAGAAGCTTCAGTTTGTAGTAGATGGTGATTAACAAAGTGACTCACAACTAACCAAGGTGCAGAGAATAAGAGATTACAGAATGCCAAGCCTTAAATTGAACATATATACCAACCCTCTCATCCAATGCCTCATGGGTCATTTTGGAAAACGTGAAGGAATGAGTGTAAGAGGTAGAGGAGGATGACTACAAGAAAACATTATATTTTGAGTAAGGCAGTGCAGGTGTGCATATGAATCCCCAATGGTTGTAACCATATGTACAAAACCTGTGCAAAATCAACCCTGATACAATCTCAGTGTAGAGGAGTGAACTGGGTTCAAAATCACACCCAGATCCCTGGAGACATTGCCAGTTGTTAATTTCTTAGAAAGGGAAATACAGTTTTCTCTAAGAGTATAACCCATGGTAATTTGACTATGGTACAATAGCTGACAAAACACCAAATTACTATTGTACTATTTGGGGAGTACAAATTTGTCTTAAAGGATTTACAAATATAAGGACAAAAAGATGTGTGGATAAGGAAAGGGGGTGGATTTAGGAAGAATCTGGGAAAGGAGAGGAATATGATTACATTGCACAAACCTCTCAAAGAGTTAATTAAAATGTAAAGTCATAGTACATTTTCAAAGAAAAATATTTGATTTTAGGCTACATTAAACTGATAATATTTCTATGAGGAATTTCAAGCCCCATTTTAAAAATGAATTTCAATTTAAGTTTTACATTGAAAAACTATGTATTCACACATAGATATTTTTACACAGGTGAAAACCCAATCAAGAAACACATTATTAACACTTTCTTGTTCTTTGCAAGTCCTAAGTGAATACCCCCTCCAAAGGTTAGCAGCATTTGATGTATATACTTTTGAACTTATATTTGCCCTACATTTAATTTTCTCTGTTCTCACCTACAATCTAGATATTTGTTGCCTGAATTTGATGTTCAGTTCATTTAATGCCAAAGCAAAAAGGCACTATATGTTTATTCCAATAGAAAACATTTGTTCTGAATTGTATTTATTATATTTATTTCATGAAATAAAAATAACAGTAGCAGCCACACTCAGTGAGCACTTAGAATGTTCCTCATAAGTGTAATATCACTTCTTTAAGCATCTCAGCAATTTATGGAATAGTAATGATAAATTGCACTTTTATTTTATTTTAAAGAATACTTTTCAACATAGTACTATTCAATATAGTACTTGAAGTTCTAGCTAGAGCAATTAGACAACAAAAGGAGATCAAGGGGATCCAAATTGGAAAGGAAGAAGTCAGTGAAAGATCTGTATGATAAGAACTTCAAGTCTCTGAAGAAAGAAATCAAAGAAGATCTCAGAAGATGGAAAGATCTTCCATGCTCATGGATTGACAGGAAAAACATTGTGAAAATGGCTATCTTGCCGAATGCAATCTAAAGATTCAATGCAACCCCCATCAAAATTCCACTGCTTGTGGACGTTGTACATCGTGGTGCGGAGCCTAGTGCGCACCACGATGTACAACGTCCACAAGCAGTGTGAGGTTATGCCAGTGCCTGGCACACACAGAAGTGGATGCTCACAGTCAGCTATCGGATGGAACACAGGACCCCTAATAGAGGAGCTAGAGAAAGTACCCAAGGAGCTGAAGGGGTCTGCAACCCTATAGGTGGAAAAACAATATGAACTAACCAGCACCCCCAAAGCTCATGTCTCTAGCTTCATATGTAGCAGAAGATGGTCTAGTCAGCCATCATTGGGAAGAGAGGCCCCTTGGTCTTGCAAACTTTATATGCCCCAGTACAGGGGAACACCAGGGCCAAGAAGTGGGAGTGAGTGGGTAGGGGAGCAGGGGGGCAGGGTATAGGGAACATTGTGGATAGCATTTAAAATGTAAATGAAGTAAATACCTAATAAAAATGAGAAAAAAAGACAAAAAAGAATACTCTTTCCATTTATTTATTTATTTATTTATTTATTTATTTATTTATTTATTTATTTATTTATTTATTTTACAGATTTTATTCCTCTCCCGGTCCACCCTTCAACTGTTCCACATCCCATGCCTCCTCCCCAGCCCTCTGTCTCCATGAGGATGTCCCCACACCAGACCTCTAAACTTCCTTGAGGGTTAGGTGCATCTTCTATGATTGAACCCAGATCTGGCAGTCCTCTGCTGTATATATGTTGGGGGCCTCATATCAGCTGGTATATGCTGCCTAGTTGGTTGTCCAGTCCAGTGACTGAGAGATCTCAGGGGTCCAGGTTAATTGAGACTGCTGGTCCTCCTACAGAGTCTCCCTCCTCCTCAGCTTCTTCCACCTTTTTAATAATGCAGCCACAGGAGTCAGCAGCTTCTGTCCATTGGTTGGATGCAAATATCTGCATCTTACTCTTTCAGCTGCTTGCTGGGTCTTTCAGAGGGCAGTCATGATACTTTTAATTCTTTGACATTTTCATGAATTTATATATGTATATTGATTATATCTACTGCCATCTTTCTTCAACTCCCCTTAGTTCCCACTCCCCAACAATTTCATGTTCTCCTTTTTATTTTATTTGTTATCAATGTTGACATTGATGTCATCAATTTATTTGTTATTCCTGAGTCTAATTAATATTGTCTGTATACACACTGATGTGTGTCCATCTGTTGTGCCAAAAGCAACCTACCAGTTTGTCACATCCCCCAAAGAAATATATTTTCTCTCCTTGTAGCCATCAATGGCCAATAGTTCTTTAGTGAGGTACAAGTTCTTATGATTCCTTTCCCCACTGAATTTTGACTGGCTTGATCTTGTGTAGGTTTTGTGTAAGTAGCCACAGATTCTGTTAGTTGAGGCATGCAGCAATCATACCATCTATACATACCTCTCCTACCCATCTGCTAACCCTTTCTTTTTTTTCATTCTCTTTCTATAATCGTCCCTGATTCTTGAATGGTGGGTGGTTGATACAGATTACCCACCCATAACTTAACAGTGCTCAGAGTCGCTAATACCTGGCACTGTGACCAGTTAAAAGTTACTAAAGAGACCACTACCCAATGTAACAAAAAGCTTCTTTGACCAAAGTCAAGATCAGTATAAAGCAATGGCTATAAACATAAGCAATTAGAGTGATGGTCCACAGCACGGACATCTGGCAAAAGAATGACAAGTTCCCAGCCTAGAATTGATCAGATCCTGAGTCATGTGATTTTTGACCAGATTTATCGTAGCAAGCATGAAATCTTTCCTGTGGAGCAGGCACATACATACCCAGGCAAGAAAACAATTGGTTACACCAAAAAACCGGCCTGCAACCATTGTACCAGTTAGCACATCTTGCCAGGCAGATTATTATTGTGGCATGCAATTTATACATGCTTATATATACATGATGCAATATATATATTATGCTTATATCACCAATGGCTTTCTACCTAGCAGCCTGCATAGCACCTTCTAGAACTATATAAATTAGTCAGCAGGAATAGAAACGTTTATATTTTTATTTTTTGTTTCCTGCATACGAAGTGAGTTGTGCTGTCTTCTGCAGTCATTATTACCACATGCTTATGGTATTTAACCAAAGAGCTCTACTTTTTAAAAGAGGAAACTGAAGCGAAGGAAGGTTAGAAAGCTTTCCCAAAGTCACACAGTTAACAAATAGCAGAACTGGGATAGATTTTTAAAAATAGCATATTTTGATGTATTGAGATAAAAGTTATATTTCAATTCAGAGAGAAAGCTTGTTACAATACCACTACGTTTACAGAATTAAGTATATTTGTCTATTCAAATTGGATGATCTTTTACCATACTGAATTCCTTGTTTTACAATTATTTTTTTAAAGTTGGATACATCTTTAACCTCCTTATATTTAATTGTACTTATGTCTGTATTTTAAATCACTAAGTTAGCAACAGTTGTCTCTGGTGTGATAGCATATTTAAGATCTTGGTGAAAAGGCTCAATGGGTAAAGGTACTTACTGTTCAGCCTGATGGCTGAGTTTCGATTCCTGAGATTACATGGGAGGAGGAAATTGACTTTTTCAAGTTGTCTTCTGGCCTACACAAACACAACCTAATATCATCCAGGAGTACAAGTACACATGATTACACTCATACAAGTAAGGAAATAAATATTTAGAAAACTTATTAGAATATAGGATATTTATCTCTTATTCCTAGAAGTTTTTAAAAGACACCCATTGTACTGAAGTCAGGAACCCTTGTGGTTGAATTAGGGAAAGACTGGAAGAAGCTGAGGAGGAAGGCAACTCCATAGGAAAACCAGCAGTCTCAACGAACCCAGACCTCTGAGATCCCTCAGACATTGTGCATCCAACCCACATACTGGTTTGAGGTCCCAGACACATATACAGGAGAGGACTTCCTGGTCTGGCCTAAATGGGAAAAGACATGCCTACTTGAGAGACTTGAGGCCCCAGGATATAGGGAGACCTGACAGTGGGGGTAGGATCCTCTTGGAAACATGAGGAAAGGAGAAATGGGATGAGGAACTGTGGGAGGGCAGCCTGGGGAGAGGGCAATGACTGGACTGTAAAAAATAAAAGTAATAATAAAAAAGTATTTTTGTTAGTCCATGTTACTTTCTACTTTTAATTTGATATCAACTTCAGTCCTTTTCTTCTACAAATTCTCTATCAGAAAACCCAACTAAAACTAGTTTAAGCTTCTTGGCACCAGACTTAAATTCCACCTCTTGGGGCACAGAGACAAGCAGGTCTTTGCGAGCTTCAGACAAGTCCCATTTGCACAGTGAGTTCCAGGCTAGGCAGAGTTACACAGTGAGCCCTGTCTCAAAAACAAACAACAAAAAACAGTTTAAACAACAGAAGTTTATTTGGAAATGTCACATGTTAAGAAGTCTGAAACTAGGGAATCTCAGGGTCAATCCAGTCACTCAAACACATATTTTTGTCCACCTTTTAAATTCTGCAAAAGCTGGGGTTTTAAGGTAGCCAGATGAGTTTATACAGTTCCATCATTACAGCCACACCAAGATGGAGGCAATGAGGAATAGGAAGGACGAAAAAGGGCAGCAGCCCTTTCTTTACAGGGAGAAAAACTTTCTGAGAATCCTTATCAAACTTGCTTTTAGTCTGTTATTTCTCTGGATTTTCCCATACAACCCCTCTTAGCTGAAAAATAGGCTATAACAGAAAAAACTGAAAATTCTTGTTTCTACGTAGCATGAAAGGTGTTTATTAGGTTACTGAGGGAAAATTTGTTGTATGTGTAACTACCACTTTGTGCTTACTATACAAAATTAGAAACAAATGTTTGTCTTAAAAATGATATATATGAACCAGTTATTAACTTCATCCATATGGAATTGGATACATAAGCTCTAAACCTTCCCTCCCCAAGACATAGTGCTTCTGTATTTACAGAGTCTGACTTCACGTCAGAACTTTCAAAGTGGATCATAGTCAATTTGTTCCTTACTGTCTGGAAGTTTCAGGAAAATGGATTTTGATTTAATGAGGAAAGGTTGTTTCTGACAGAGCTGCAGGAAGAGTGTGTGTAGAAGGCCTCAGTTACCTGTCACTAGACTACACAATCAGAACTCTTGAATGACACCAGTAACTTAAGTTCTGAGCCAATAAGAATTGATATTCATCTTAAAGTCCACTAGAAAATAGGTGTGGTGACACATCCCAACACTTAGTAAGATGTGTTGGGTGGATCACCAGAGTCTAAGGTCAACTTGGACCATATAGTGAGTGTCCATCTCAAAAAGAATGCAGTGAATATTGTAGAGGAAACTCACAGACTAGGAAAAAAATTAAATCATGCATTTATAACATGTCAATTTTTACTATGTGCGTACAAGACCTTGACTTTAACCACAATAGTTCCAAATAAAATTGCTTATACTCAAAATAGGTATTTATATTTTTATAGTAGCATAATAATACAGTAAAATACTCATTTAAATGCCATGGTATTATAAAATAAATAGCTTGCTCTTAAAAGATGAAATAAAACTGTTCAGAATATATAAATTATATTGAATCAGGGTGCACCAGGTAAATGATGCTTTTACTGGATATCATATTTTTTATTCATGATCACAAGAAGTTTCAACCTAGAGCTCATAATATTATTATTTTATTGGTACCTGAAAAGCAGGGGTCGAAAATAAAGTAAAACAATGAGATTCCAAACAGGAATTAGCACATAAAATATTCTCTAAAGTAATGGCCGAAGAAATTAAACAATGCAATTATATCTGTCTAGAAAAATAAATCCTAAAATTTTTTTCAGGTCAGAAGCTATATTCGTTTTTCTCAGTATTGCCTATGAACGTGAAAACTGTGTCACAGCCCTTTTACATGTGTGTTTGCTGCCTAGGTAATACTTCCCTCTTCATTGCTTTAGTTTCTCTTCCTCGCAGCTCTCCTTATCTGCTTCTGCCTTTATTCCTTTTTCTAATTTCTCTTTTTCTTATTGGCAATACTACACAATTGTGTCTTCTGATTCTTGCTCAGCAGTCCCTGTGGCCACGAAGTCAAAGACTTCTTACTCTAAGTAGTGTTGAAAACTGTATTCATAGAAATATATTCCAAGTAAAGACGCTTTCTTTGGCAATAGCAAAACATTATGAAACCTAGTAGAAAGACAAAACAGTTTTAGGAAATGGCACAGAGTTGAGAATAAACACAAGCAGTATACAGTTCATGAACAAATCACTTGTGTTCTGAGATGTAGGAACTGTGGGTACAGGCAACCAATAAATCTCTAATGAAAAGTTATTTAGCAGTTTACACAGGCTGTAAGGGAAAAGTTCAAAATCCATCTTCACATGTCTCCTATATAAGCCACGCACAATCTCAGCTCACCAGCTGGCTATCGTAACTGCAGGAGACCTAAGTTCAGTTGTTAACACTGCTTTTCTCTCATAATGGCAGATTGCACATTTATGCTGACTCAAATGCTGTTCATCTCCTGGGTTTTGATGGCACATTGTTCACAACGTAAGAAAATTTTACTTGCTTTATTTCTATAGGTTGAATTAATTGGGTTTCAGTGTCCAAGCCTAAGGAATTAACCAGCATTCTAGGCAAAAGCTCTGTTATTGAAAATATGTAAATTTTGAAAGTATCTCCTTTATTGGAGTTGTTTATTTTCTGAAGGGATAGTTTTCTTCTGAAGCTAACATGTTTGTTTCTGATCTCTTAGGGAAAAATTCTCTTAGGTGAAAAATTCTGTGGGGAAATAAGTAAAGATTTTAATTTCAGGATGCTGGTAATTGGTTTAGGACACTTTCATTTAATAATTTGTTTCTCGGAATGTCGTAAAGTTGTAATTTATTTTTAGAAAAATTTCAATCTGCAATATATTCAGTTATGTACTTATTCGATACAGTCAAATCACATGGATTGCTTTGAAGTGGTGGTTAAAGATTAAGTAATCATATCTGTCTATAAAATAAAACCTATTGTTGCCAAGGCAAGAACTATGTTTCTTTTTCTAAACATTGCCTGGTGAAAACAGATGTGGCCAAAGTCTCACTAAGCAGCAACACTTGCCTCAGTAATTCTGTTGGGGATTTCTATAATGTTAAGTTAGAGGGAACAGTTTGGACAGTTGAAGTTGCTTTCATATTAGAAAAAAAAATGAGAATCAAACCTTCAAAGTATTACATTATTTTTTAGCTTTGCTTACAAATGCCATTATGTTTAGTGGTGTTTCTCTTTTGTTTCTTTTAGTAATATATATAGGAAAATCAGGAAAAATAGGCTCCACAAAAGGTTATTAGCCTCCTATTAGATTCTACATTCCCCATATCTTCTGTGCTAAAGAGATACCAGGATTAAGACAATTCTGGAATCTCACTCTCTAAACTATTTTTGTGTCTGTGCTGGCAGAGCATAAAAATGATTCACCATTTTCTGGGATTAAGATTTTTGTGCTTTATGCATCCTGAGATTTAATTTGTAACAAGTGCTTTTCACTTGTTTTTAGACTAGCCTTTTTCTCCATTCTCAATGGATATTACTGAGCCATAACTTAAGCAGAATAGTGTCTATGGAGGCCTTGGTATAAAACAGTATGTGTTGAAGCTGAAGTGGCTGCTGTGTTACTTTCTGCGGCTTACTAGTTGGGGGATATTGTTATTATTATTGAAAATATATTATTCTCTCATACAATACATCCCACCCACAGTTTCCCCTCCCTCCACTCCTCCCAGCTCCTACCCACCTCCTTTCTCCTTAGACTCACTCCCCTTCATTTCCCTTCAGAAAAGAGAAGGCCCCCAACCAAACATGACAAGATATGATTAGATATGGCAAAAGTCCTCATATCCAGGATGAACAAGGCAAAAGGAAATAATTCTAAGAGCAAGAAAAAGAGTCAGAGACACATTCAATGGTTTCTTTAATCTACCTTTGTAAATCAGTGTCTTTTTTAAAAAAAAATTTCTTTTGTTTACATTTCAAACATCCCCTTTTCCGGTCTCCCTTCCATGAAACCCCTATCTCATCCCCCTCCCATTGCCTCTAAGAGGGTTCTCCCCCACCTATCTATCCATTCCTGCCTCACCTCAGAACCAAGTACCTCCTCTCCCATTGATGCCAGATAAGGCAGTCCTATGCTACATATGTAACTGTATATTCTTTGGTTTGTGGTTTAGTCCCTGGGAACTCGGGGGTGGGGGGAGGCTGTGGTTAGCTGATATTGTTGTTCTTCCTATAGGTTGCAATCCCTTTCAGCTTCTTCAGTCCTTTTTATAACTCCTCGATTGGGGTCCCCATGCTCAATCCAATGGTTGGTTGTTAATATCTGCATCTGTATTGGTCAGGCTCAGCAGAGCCTCTCAGGAGACAGCTACATCAGGCTCCTGTCAGCAAGCACTTCTTGGCATCAGCAATAGTGACTGGGTTTGGTGTCTGCATAGGGGATGGATTCCCAGGTGGGACAGTCTCTGGATGGCCTATCCTTCAGTCTCTGTTCCATGTTTGATCCTGCATTTTCTTTATACAGGAACAATTCTGGGTTAAAAAATTTGAGATGGGTGGGTGGCCTCATACCTCAACTGGGGACCATGTCTATCCCCTGGATATGGTCTCTACAGGTTCTATCTCATCGCTTTTGGGCATTTCAGGTAATTTCATTCCCATTGGGTCCTGGGAGCCTCTCACATCCCTGGTGTTCTGCCCCCTCCCCTGTGCTCTGCCCCCCCTACATTTTTCTATTCATTCTCCTGGCCCTTTGGATTTCTTTTCTGTCTCTTTGAAGGGGAGGGGATACAGTTGTTTTTCTAGAGATAACAAGAGTAAACTGAGGTTAAGCATGCCAGTTGGTTACTACCTGGACCATTAGATATGCTGGGTCTGTTCCTTATCCAGAAGATCACGCTCAAATTTGTTCTAAAAGAACATTAGATGTCCTTTTTTTCATAATGCTATGGATCTTCATAAAACCATATTTTCAAAATAAAGAGAATAAACTATTATGAACAAATGATGTTTGGATATTCATCTTGAATTTTAAGGCCTAATCCTTATCAATATGATATCTGGAAAACTTAAAGTAGCAAAACTTATTTTGATTTTTTATTTTAAAATTCTTTTTTTAATGAAAAGATAATTCTGTCATTTCGACTCTCATGTCTGTTCCCACCTTCTTGTTCCCACATGAACAATTTTCTTAATATTTAGAACTTTGCACATGTGTAGCATATACATTTGAAACATTTTTTTCTGTTGTTAAAATGGTTTTTGAATTTTACTGTTTACAGCCAACTGTACATCTGTGAAAGACTTTAACGATTGTCTAGGAAACACGACAGGTTTCTGCCCAGAGTCAAGTGTTTGCGCATGCAAAGATGGCAAGGCTTTCTGCAAGTAAGTAGTATTTATGCTCTAGAAAAAGAAACCATGGTATATTGTAAGTAATTCCATCTGCTTTTTGTTTCTTTCTTTCTTTCATATATGCAATGATATAACAGTTTAAAATAATAATGTAGTATGAAACAGCTCCAATGCACATAGGACAACGGTTGTGTTTTTCCTAAAATATTATAAAAATATACTTAAATATTAAAATTAAAAGTGAGATATTTCTTTTGATTTTATAAGATTAATAACATTCAGATATGCTTTCTGCAGATAGACGTTTTATAGCTACATTATATATACTCATTAGTAAACTGTTTTATTACTCTAACGAGCAAGAAAAATTAGGTGTGTATCATTTTATTCAATAATTAATAATGATCTTTTGTTTGTAAATCAAAATATGCATTAGACGTACTATGACATGTGACAGTCTTTCTTTTTTCCAAGTTATTAAAACATTTTTTTAATTTTAAATTTTTATTAGATATTTTCTTCATTTACATTTCAAATGCTATCTCAAAAGTCCTCTATACCCTCCCCCCATTCTGCTCCTCTAACTACTCACTCCCACTTCTTGGCCCTGGTGTTCCCCTGTACTGGAGCATATAAAGTTCGCAAGACCAAGGGGCTTTTCTTACAACTGATGGCCAACTAGGCCATCTTCTGCTACATATGCAGCTAGAGACAAAGCTCTGGGGGTACTGGTTAGTTCATATTGTTGTTACACCTATAGGGTTGCAGACCCCTTCAGTTCCTTGGGTACTTTCTCTAGCTCCTCCATTGGGGGCCCTGTGTTCCATCCTATAGATGACTGTAAGCATCCACTTCTGTATTTGCTAGCCACTGGCATAGCCTCACAAGAGACAGCTATATCAGGGTCCTTTCAGCAAAAATCTTGCTGGCATATGCAATAGTGTCTGCTTTTGGTGGCTAATTAAGGGATGGACCCCCGGGTGGGGCAGTCTCTGGAAGGTCCATCCTTTCATCTTAGCTCCAACCTTTGTCTCTGTAATTCCTTCCATGGGTATTTTATTCCCTATTTTAGGGAGGAATGAAGTATCCACGCATTGGTCTTCCTTCTTGATTTTCTTGTGTTTTGCAAATTGTATCTTGGGTATTCTAGGTTTCTGGNCTAATATCCACTTATCAGTGAGTGCATATCAAGTGACTTCTTTTGTGATTGGGTTACCTCACTCAGGATGATATCCTCCATATATATTCATTTGCCTAAGAATTTCATAAATTCATTGTTTTTAATAGCTGAGTAGTACTCTCTTGTGTAAATGTACCACATTTTCTGGATCCATTCCTCTGTTGAGGGACAGCTGGGTTCTTTCCAGCTTCTGGCTATTAAAAATAGGGCTGCTATGAACATAGTGGAGCATGTGACCTTATTACCAGTTGGAACATCTTCTGGGTATATGCCCAGGAGAGATATTGCTGGATCTTCCGGTAGTACTATGTCCAGTTTTCTGAGGAACCGCCAGACTGATTTCCAGAGTGGTTGTACAAGCTTGCAATCCCACCAGCAATGGAGGAGTGTTCCTCTTTCTCTACATCCTTGCCAGCATCTACTGTCACCTGAAGTTTTGAACTTAGCTATTCTGACTAGTGTGAGGTGGAATGTCAAGGTTGTTTTGATTTGCATTTCCCTGATGACTAAAGATGTTGAACATTTTTTTCAGGTGCTTCTCAGCCCTTCGGTATTCCTCAGTTGAGAATTCTTTCTTTAGCTCTGTACCCCATTTTTTTTCACATTAGGAAATTAATTTATTGAGTTACATTTTTTGAGATATTACAACAAATAAATATAGATTAGGTGGCTTAGAAATAAAAGAACTTTATTTCTCATAAAATTAAGGTGCTAGTAAATTTGGCATCTAGTGAGGTCCTCTTCTTGTTTCATATTTGGCTATTTTCTTGCTGCATCCTCACATAACAGAAGAGACAAGGAAGGTTTCCAAATCTTTTTTATATGAGCGTTAACTTCAAACATACTTAACTTGCATGAGCTATTGACATCACAAGTAGCCCACACCCAAATAATTTCACACATATACTAAGATTTCAACATATCAAACATCTATTTTACAAGAAGTTCTAAGTATGGTGTTGCTCTTGATAACTAATACATTCCAAAAATGCTAACAAAGAGCTATTTATAGTTCATAAATCTTCTTTCAACTTTTAAAAATCAGGAACACATGTTGAATTTTGTTAAGAGCTTTTTGGAGCACCTATTAGAGTGGCTATATAATTATATATACATACATATATATTTCTACTTTCATCCATATAACATGCTAAAAGATTTAAGAATATAAATGTCAGTCTGGCATGTACCCCATTTTTTAATGAGGTTATTTCAATTTCTGTAGTCCAGCTTCTTGAGCCCATTGTATATATTTGATATTAGTCCCCTATCAGATTTAGGATTGGTAAAAATTCTTTCCCAATCTGTTGGTGGCCTTTTGTCTTATTGATAATATCTTTTTCCCTAAAGAAGCTTTGCAAATTTATGAGGTCCCATTTGTAGATTCTTGATCTTACAGCACAGGCCATTGTTGTTCTG
>NC_034613.1:97286756-97288625 GCF_900095145.1 Mus pahari
CACTGATTTGTTTGAGTTAATTTTATACCCAGCTACTGTACTGAAGCTTTTTATCAGGTTTAGGAGTTTTCTGGTGAAATTTTTAGGGTCACTTATATACACTTCATATCATCTGCAAATAGTGATATTTTAACTTCTTCCTTTTCAATTTATATCCTCTTGAACTCCTTTTGTTGTCTAATTGCTCTGGCTAGAAATTCAAGTACTATATTGAATAGGTAGGGAGAAAGTGGGCAACCTTGTCTAGTCTCTGATTTTAGTGGGATTGCTTCAAGTTTCTCTCCATTTACTTTGATGTTGGCTACTGGTTTTCTGTAGATAGCTTTTTATTATATTTAGGTATGGGCCTTAAATTCCTGATCTTTCCAGGACTTTTATCGTGAAGGTGTGCTGGATTTTGTCAAATGCTTTCTCAGCATCTAACGAGATGATCATGTGATTTTTGTCTTTGAGTTTCTTTATATAGTGGATTACGTTGATGGATATCCTTATATTAAACCATCTCTGCATCCTTGGGATGAAGTCTACTTGGTCAAGATGGATGATCATTTTTGATGTGTTCTTGGATTCGGTTTGCAAGGATTTTATTGAGTATTTTTGCATCAATATGCATAAGGGAAATTGGTCTGAAGTTCTCTTTCTTTGTTGGATCTTTGTGTGGTTTAGGTATCATAGTAATTGTGGCTTCATAGAATGAATTGGATAGAGTACCTTCTGTTTCTACTTTGTGGAATAGTTCAAGGAAAGTTGGAATTCGTTTTTCTTTGAAGGTCTGATAGAACTCTGCACTAAACCCCTCTGGTCCTGGGCCTTTTTTTAGTTGGGAGACTATTAATGCCTGCTTCCATTTCTTTAGGGAAAATGGGACTTTTAAGATCGTTAATCTGATCCTGATTTAACTTTGGTACTGTTATCTGTCTAGGACGTTGTCCATTTCATCCAGGTTTTCCAGTTTTGTTGAGTATAGCCTTTTATAGTAGGATCTGATGATGATTTGGATTTCCTCAGGATCTGTTGTTATGTCTCCCTTTTCATTTCTGATTTTGTTAATTGGGATACTGTCCCTGTGCCCTCTAATTAGTCTGGGTAAGAGTTTATCTATCTTGTTGATTTTCTCAAAGAACCAGCTCCTGGGTTGGTTGTTTCTTTGAATAGCTTCTTTGTTTCCACTTGGTTGATTTCAGCCCTAAGTTTGATTATTTCCTGCCATCTACTCCTCCTGGGTGAATTTGCTTCCTTTCATTCTAGAGCTTCTAGATGTGTTGTCAGACTGCTAGTGTATGCTAGTTTCTTTTTGGAGGCACACAGGGCTGTGAGATTTCCTCTTAGGACTGCTTTCATTGTGTCCAATAAGTTTGGGTATGTTGTGGCTTCATTTTCATTAAACTGTAAAAAGTCTTTAATTTCTTTCTTTATTTCTTCCTTGACCAAGGTATCATTGAGGGGAGTTTTGTTCAGTTTCCATGTGAATGTTGGCTTTCTATAATTTATGCTGTTATTGAAGATCAACCTTAGTTTTTGGTGATCTGATAGGATGCATGGGATAATTTCAATGTTTTTGTATCTGTTAAGGCCTGTTTTGTGATGGATTCTATAACAAATTTTGGAGAAGGTACCATGAGGTGCTGAGAAGGAGGTATATCCTTTCGTTTTAGGATAAAATGTTCTGTCGATATCTGTTAAATCCATTTGTTTCATAACTTCTGTTAGTGTCACTGTGTCTCTGTTTAGTTTCTGTTTCCAAGATCTGTCCATTGGTGAGAGTGGGGTGTTGAAGTCTTCCACTATTATTGTGTGAGGTATAATGTGTGCTTTGAGCTTTATTAAAGTTTCTTTAATGAATGTGGCTGCCCTTTCATTTTGAGCATA
>NC_034613.1:97289240-97296417 GCF_900095145.1 Mus pahari
AGGGTCTGTATAACATCTGTCCAGGATCTTCTGGCTTTCATAGTCTCTGGTGAGAAGTCTGGAGTAATTCTAATAGGCCTGCCTTTGTATGTTACTTGACCTTTTTCNCTTACTGCTTTTAATATTCTGTCTTTATTTAGTGCATTTTTTGTTCTGATTATTACGTGTCAGGAGGAATTTCTTTTCTGGTCCACTCTATTTGGAGTTCTATAGGCTTCTTGTATGCTCATAGGCATCTCTTTCTTTAGGCATAGGAAGTTTTCTTCTATAATTTTGTTGAAGATATTTGATGGCCTTTTAAGTTCAAAATCTTCATTCTATTCTACTCCTATTATCCATAGGTTTGGTCTTCTCATTGTGTCCTGGATTTCCTGGATATTTTGAGTCAGGATCTTTCTGCATTTTTCATTTTCTTTGGTTCTTGTGTCCATGTTTCCTATGGAATCCTCTGCACTTGAGATTCTCTCTTCCATCTCTTATATTCTGTTGCTGATGTTCACATCTATGGTTCCTGATTTCTTTCCTAGGGTTTCTAGAGTTGTCTCCCTTTGGGTTTTCTTCGTTGTTTCTACTTCCATTTTTAGATCTTGGATGGTTTTGTTCAATTCCATCATCTGTTTGGTAGTGTTTTCCTGTAATTCGTTAAGGGATTTTTGTTCTTCTTTAAGGACTTCTGCCTGTTTAGCAGTGTTTGCCTGCAGTTCTTTAAGGACTTCTATCTGTTTAGAAGTGTTCTCCTGTAATTCCTTGAGGGATTTTTGTGTTTCCTCTTTAAGGGCTTCTACCTGTTTAGCAATGTTCTCCTATCATTCCTTGAGGGATTTTTGTGCTTCCTCTTTATGGACTTCTACCTGTTTAGCAGTGTTCTCCTGTATTTCTTTAAGTGAGTTATTAATGCCCTTCTTAAAGTCTACCACCATCATGAGATACAATTTTAAATCTGTGTCTTGCTTTTCAGGTGTGTTGGGGCATCCAGGACTTGCTATGGTGGGCGTACTGGGTTCTCATGATGCCCAGTGTTCTTGGTTTCTGTTAGTAAGATTCTTATGTTTGCCTTTTGCTATCTGGTAATCTCTGGTGTTAATGTTCAAGCTGTCTCTGGCTGGACCTTTATCCTCCTGTGATTCTTTTAGCCTCTGTCAGCACTCTTGGGAGTCCAACTCTCACCTGAGTTCCAGTGCTTAGAGCACTCTCTGCAGGCAAGCTCTCCTCTTGCAGGGCAGGTGTCCAGAAGTCTGGAGCTCTAATCCACCTCCTGAGTCCTGGTGTCAGAGCCCTCCCTGTAGGCCAACTCTCCTCTGGCAAGGAAGGTGCTCAGGGGTCTGGATCTCAGCTCAGCCTCCTGGCTGAGGATGAAGGCCTGAAGGGACCCTGTCCAAGAAGCTCTGTTGCTTCTGTCTCCCAAGTGATCACAAGGTCATGTGTGTGCTAGGGGTCCTGTGGCATGGAGAGTCCCCTGGGGTCCTAGACACTCTCTGCCAGGTTCAAGCAGAAGATAGTGGGGCTGACCCTGTCCTGAAAGGGTCCCAGCCTTTGGTCGGGCTGGGTTCCTCCTTCCCTGTTCTTGCTGTCACAAGACCCTCCTTGATTCTTTGGAGCTGATGTTGCGTTCCACTCACCTGTGATCCTGAGGTGATCCTGAGGTCCTGCGGCATGGAGAGTAATCTAGGGCTCCTGGCAGCCTCCTGTGGGTTCAGGTGGAAGATGGCAGGGCTGGCCCCAACCAGAATGGATCCCAGCCTCTGCTGGGTTCAGCTATTAAAGCATTTTAAAACAATTTAAACCAATTTTCTATTCTTCTAACCCTAAAAATGAGAGTGATTGGAATGCAAGAAGCAAATAATTAAAATGTACAATAGCATAACCACTTACTGGCAAGGGCTCTGAGGTTTGAAAAAAAGTATACAGTTGGAAAATACTATGCTCTAGTAATTTTAACTGAATATTCTTTCATCTCCATACATGTGCTATTTTATTTTTCTTCTTTGTAAGGGTTTATTCAATGAACCAATCACTGAATAGAAGAACTTACTGAGTAATACAAAATACTGGACTCATACTAAGAACAATGAAAAGTGATTTCAAACAGTAAATCATTGAAGATGGCCCTGATGGCATGTACATATATTCTTAGCTGTTCTGGAGGTCAGGAGCATGAAGGACAGATTGCTGGTCATATTTTTTTTTCTGGTTTGGTGTTTATGCTTATCTTTCAGTAGCTTGCAGAGTACCTTCCCATATCAAGGAGACTATAAAGTAGAGATGAAGGATCCATGTAGACACCAGCTTGATTTTTCCATGTTCAATGACTTGTGTGGGTGTTGTTCTTGGCAATGGGAACCAACTGTCAGTTTGCAGATAGCAACCAACCCTTTGTCTTAGCAACAGCCTGAGCAGTTTGGAGATTTCTATGTGACTCCCTTAGGCAACAGCTCAACAGAATGCAACTCAGTCCCACCATTGGAAGCCTTGCCTGGCTATAGGAGATGGCCAGTTCAGGCTCAGTATACCCCAGTACTAGGAATCCTTATTAGGATAATTTTCATACTTTCCAGGAAGTTTCCACAGCACTAGGCTTCCACACCACCTCCCAAAGGCCCCTCCATAATTCCAGCTGTCTTTTCCTACACTCCTTCCTTCTATCCCAGTAGTCATGATAATTAAAAGAAAAACAATCAGTTTATTCCACCAAAAGCCACAGGAACCAAATCAGTGTCTTATCATCTCTTGAATAAGAGAAACATCTGTTGATAAGAAAAATCTCCCAGGGAGTGACATAATACCCCTACTCTCAACGTCATGATGATGAGCTAAGGCACAATTCTGTCAAAGTTCACTGTGGAGAAGCAATAAGTTTGTTGGGCTTCCTTACAGAGCATAGATGAGGGGTTAGTTACATGATGGTTCCCCTCAAGAGGATGTACTTAGAAACCCTTTCCCCAGTAGGGAAGAGAGCTTCCCTGTAGCCACATAGCTGGGGCTTCTCTCCCCTAGTTTTCCTTGGCTTATATACTCTAGCTCTCCATGGGGTTATGTGCACTTAAGGTGGTATTCATGTAGACATAGACAATCAGGTGAGAGTCCTGTGACAATCTGTGAGAGGAAAGCAACAGTTAACAAGCACAACTGAGGGCTTCCTTTGTAAGGAAATGCAGTTGCTTGGATCAGAGTGCAGTCACTCACGACAATAGCCTATAAAGTATTAAGGTTTCACTGGCCATATAGATAACAGCAAAAATAGCAATATTTCAGAAATGGGTAGAACAGTAAATGTTTAGTATCAAATTGTAAAGGTAAATGTATGCCATCTTGTGTACATTTAGGTAATACTGTGGCATAATTCTTGTTAGACAACATATTGGTAGGGGTGGTAGAGGGTAGAGTACATAGCATGTGCTGGCCAACCGGATGGCGCCTGTGAATAACATCTAAAATTAAATATAAAATAATATATTAGATTAAGAATGCAGCTATAGTATTCCAGTGTATTTTCTTTGACACATTCAGTGTGTAAGCTTTGACAAGAACTCTAATGTCCAACAAGATCAACAGAAAACATTCCAAAGGCTAGAGATTCTTTACACTCTGGCAAAACTTAGCTGACCCATCCAAGGAATATAATGATTATAATGCTTTTTGTGTTCAGAACAGAAACATTTGCCTATCCATCAACTCTCCTGTGTAACACTTGCATATATACCTTGGACACAGGTCTTTATATCAAAAGTCAAACCCTACAACCACCCATAAGGAACCACCCATAAGGAACCACCCATAGTGGCTACATGAAAATTTAAATTTGTTAGTAGTTATTCAAGAAATTCAATCCAAGATTAGTTTAACCAATAGAAGTTATATGTTTTCTTAATGATTTATTTTTTATTGTATATCCATTGGTGTTTTACTTGCATGTATATCTACGTGAGGGTATAAGATACACTAGAACCGGAGTTACAGACAGTTGTGACGTGCCATGTGGGTGCTAAGAAATGAACCTGAATCCTCTGGAAGAGAAGCCAGTATTCATAACTGCTGAGCCATCTTTCTAACACTGCAGTTGTTTATTTTTTAAAAGAGTTAATTTTTACTTCATGTATATGAGTATTTTGCTGCATGTATACATATCTAACAGGTTTGTAGTGCCTAGAGAAGCCAAAAGATGAAGTTGGCACTGGAGTGACAGATGGTTGTGAGCTACCGCGTAGGTGCCAAGAACTGAACCCCAGTCTTCTTCAAGAACAGCAAGTGCTCTTAACTGCTATGTCATCTCTCCAGCTCCATAGGTTTTGGGTTAAGAAGCTTGCTTTATTTTTTTATTCTAGCTCTGCTTTCTGTGAGTTACATAGTAGATAAAAAGTGTACCAGCACAATAGTGCTTACCATGCCCAACATAATGAATATCCAGTCTGTTGTTAATCAGGGGTAGGTACTAATATGCCACACTTCCATATTAATGACCTCTGAACCTGTAACTGTAGTTAAAATATTTTATATATCATTATGCCATCCAGAGTGTTGGGGCAATTGGTACATTGATTGATTAGTACAATGGCTATTACAAATAACCAGTACCCCAGTCTCTTGTGGTACTAGCAGCCATACTACAGTGGCCATTCAACTCTGGCCGTTAGCTGTTGTGACTTTTAATTTTACTCTTAATATGGGTAGCATCAATAGTGAGTTGTACTATAGTGTAAGTCCTGATCTGTTGCTTCTCACTGTTCAAACTTCTATATAGCAAGCACTTCCTGGCTTACAGATCAACCCCTCTTAAATTTTTCAGACAATAAGTGCTGGGAAAATCACTAGAGGCAGGGTGGGGGTGATACAGTTTCACAGAAAACAACTACATCTTGGGAGTTAATAACTATTGAAAATGACACAAAAGGCCTGTTATGTATATTGACTGCAACTTACTTACAGGTCTACCTTATAACATATTGGAGGTGATGAAATGAGGCATTTACCTATCCAGTGTATGAGTAATATGGTTCACACTGTGGCTAACAAAGACTCAGTGACTCTGTCTGTAGTAGGCACTATTAGAAACTCCAGTTTCTAATAAGAAAGAAAATAAGAGTGTAAATCTAGCCTCAGTGCCTTTTCTCAGTTGTTACTAAAAAGCCAAGTGTACCCCTTGTTCTTACCCTTACTTCAAAGCCTAATTCATGCCACACAGGTAACCTCTAATTTTACTGGCTTACCTGGCAATTCTCAAAGCCTAGTATTATGAAATTATCTCTGTAAGAAAAATTTGAAGAGCAAATATAGCCTAGGAGCCATACAAATGCCTGCAAAAGTCATAGCATCCTGATATTTGAAAAGTTTGTGTATAATGTTGCAAGTTGCCTGAAATTAAGCCAGTTATAACTGATGAAGCTGCCATACCTAGGAATTGTGTAGATGGTCCAAGACCCTGAATCTTGAAGTAGATAATCTATTACTCTATGTGTAAGTGAATGATCATTAACTAAGAATTAATAACAAACTATATAAATAATCCCTGAAAGGATAGCTTGTATGTTTTATGTTTTATGACAGAGTATTAATTTTATACATACTATATATATAATAGTGTATATATATATATATATATATATATATATATATATATATATATATATATATATATATTGTGTGTGTGTGTGTGTACTTATGCATGTAATGGAACCAGATGATATCAGTTAGGAATATGCATTCTTTTTCTCAAATGAAGATAATTCAGTATTATGTATTTAATTCAAATATATGATGAAAAAGCTAAGGGAGGGGATTTCTCCCCTATCTCTCCCACCCTGTACCAGAGAAATGTTAGATATTGTAACAGAAATAAGAGATACTTAGTTCCCAGTAGTCAATCATTAGTCTCAAAGTTGCAGTCGTCTTTCTCAATGGTAATTCAGGACTTCGGAAGATGCTGTGGGCAGTTGCTAACACTCCACAGTACTTTATTTTATGGCCTTCCCTTCTGAGCTATCCACCTGGAAGCTTCTGCTTCCTGGCAGCAGGGGTTGCCTTGCTTTCCCTCCCAATGCCAGAACTTGTTTCCTCGTCCATGTGTCTAAATTCCCCCACAGAAGTTTGTAATGTCCACCTTTACAGACTATCTAGCCTAGATTTCGAGAACTGAAGAGGTTTATATCAAGTTAGGAAAACCTAGGTTTAGCATCCAGCAATGCTGGAATATGGAAGCCCTTCTTTTTCTCTGGGGAGCAAATTCTTGTAATTGTTATTTGGACCTAAGTTCCTTTTATAAAACTACCAAGATTGCATTTGAGGTTGTCAGAAGAAAATAAAATCATAGTACATCTGCTTTCTTGTTATCTTTTTTTCTTTTAATTATTTTATTAGATATTTTCTTCATTTACATTTCAAATGCTATCCAGATTGTCCCCTATACCCTCCCCCCACCCTGCTCCCTGACCTGCACATTCCCACTTCACTTCCTTAGTTACAGTCACACAAAGGTATTTTATATTATTTGTGACTATTGTGAAGGGTGTTGTTTCCCTAATTTCTTTCTCAGCGGGTTTATCCTTTGTGTAGAGGAAGGCTACTGATTTATTTGAGTTAAATTTTATATCCAGCTACTGCACTGATACTGTTTATCAGGTTTAGGAGTTCTCTGGTGGACTTTTTAGGGTCACTTATGTATACCATCATATCATCTGCAAACAATGATATTTTGACTTCTTCCATACCAATTTGTATCCTCTTAATCTCCTTTTGTTGTCAAATTGCTCTGGCTAGGAATTCAACTACTATAATGAATAGGTAGGGAGAAAGTGGGCAGCCTTTTCTAGTCCCTGATTTTAGCGGGATTGCTTCGAGTTTCTCTCCATTTACTTTGATGTTGGCTACTGGTTTGCTGTATTTTGTTTTTATTATGTTTAGGTAGGGGCCTTGAATTCCCAATTTTCCAAGACTTTTATCATGAAGGGGTGTTGGATTTTGTCAAATCCTTTCTCAGCATCTAATGAGATGATAATATGATTTTTTGTGTGAGTTTGTTTATGTAGTGGATTACATTGATGCATTTCTGTATATTAAACCATCCCTGCATCCCTGGGATGAAGCTTACTTGGTCATGATGGATGATCATTTTGATGTGTTTGATTATTTCCTGCCATCTACTCCTCTTGGGTGAATTTGCTCCCTTTAGTTCTAGGGCTTCTAG
>NC_034613.1:97298081-97301999 GCF_900095145.1 Mus pahari
ATTTGCTGGCCCTTTAAGTTGAAAATCTTCATTCTCATCTACTCCTATTATTCGTAGGGTTGGTCTTCTCATTATGTCCTGGATTTCCTGGATGTTTTGAGTTAGGATCTTTTTGCATTTTGCATTTTCTTTGATTGTTGTTCCCATGTTCTCTACGGAATCTTCTGCACCTGAGATTCTCTCTTTCATCTCTTGTACTCTGTTGCTGATGCTCACATCTATGTTTCCTGATTTCTTTCCTAGGGTTTCTATCTCCACAGTTGTCTCACTTTGTTTTTTCTTTATTGCTTCTACTTCCCTTTTTAGATCTTGGATGTTTTTGTTCAATTCCATCACCTGTTTAGTTGTGTTCTCCTGTGTTTCTTTAAGGCCTTGTACCTCTTTAGTAGCTTTCTCCTGTATTTCTTTAAGTGAGTTATTAATGCCCTTCTTTAAGTCCTCTATCAGCATCATGAGGTATGCTTTTAAATTCGAGTCTTGCTTTTTGGGTGTGTTGGGGTATCCAGGACTGGCTGAGGTAGGAGTGCTGGGTTCTTTCTGATGATGGTGAGTGGTCTTGGTTTCTGTTAGTAAGATTCCTACTTTTGCCTTTCGCCACCTGGTAATTTCTGGAGTTAGTTGTTATAGTTGTCTCTTTTTGGAGTTTGTTCCTCCTGTGATTTTGTTAGCCTCTGTCAGCAGTCCTGGGAGTCCAGCTGTCTCCTGAGTCTCAGTGGTCAGAGTACTCTCCGAAGGCAAACTCACATTTTGAGGGGAGGTGCACAGAGGCCTGGTGTTCAGATCTGCCTCCTTGCTGAAGATGTAGGCCCAAAACGGGGCTTGTCCCAGAAGATGTGTTGCCTCTGCAGTTTGCACACTCCCCTGCACAGGCTAGACTCCGAGGGACCCTGGACGCAATATGTCTCTCTCACCTGCTCTGGCAGATGGAGCCCTCCTGGTTGGCTACCTTTCCTCTGGTGGGGAAGGTGCCTAGATGTCTGGAGCCCGAAATAGGGTCGGTCCCAGAAGCTAGATTGTTTCTGTGTTTCCCAAAGCTGTGTAGCTTCTGCAGTCCACACTCTCGCCAGTGTGTACTGGAGAGAAGATGGTTCCCTTACCTCTTTCTTGTTATCTCAACTGGTCTTTACCCCTCCTGCCACTTTTATCCTTATTTGCTTCTTTTTCCTATCAAGTCTTGTGACAAGTCACACCCTGTCCTGGCCACATTTTCTATTTCCCAGGCACACAGTAGCCATGCCCACAAAATAAACATACTTGCCTACTATCAGGGTAAAGAGTGGAGAAGAAAACAGATTACAAATTACCAAGGAACATTTTGTAACAGCTATTTTTCATTGCAGCTATAAAAATGGCTTTATCATACCTTTGAAAGACTTGAGTACTGCCATTAAATGCTCAATTTTTTCAGAATATCCTTCCTTCCATTCTGTTTTCCCATGGGGATTGTCCTTGTGTTGGAAAGTCCTGATCAGTTGGTCATGCTTCCCTCCTTCCCAAGATAATTCATTAAGAGTAATATTTCCTTAGATTTGACAGCCATTATGAACATGGTGTCTAGGGATAGATGTACATTACTATTTTCCCTGCTTCATTTCTTCCCTGTCCCAGAGACCAATCATCCAGGCAGATTCTCGGGGAGCTAAATGTTTAAGCTTTTGTAGTATCTAACATTTCTAGAGAGTATAAACTTGACCAGCTGTTGTTTGTTGATCATGAAGACCGTTCATTATATTTTCATGTGTTCTGCTTTTTCTTTGTCTTTGGTTAGTTGGGAGGCAAAAAGCAAAGCTTGTGTGTGTGTGTGTGTGTGTGTGTGTGTGTGTGTGTGTGTGTGTGTGTGTGTGTGTGTGTGTGTGTGTGTGTGTGNTGTGTGTGTGTGTGTGTGTGTGTGTGTGTGTGTGTGTGTGTGTGTGTGTGTGTGTGTGTGAGAGAGAGAGAGAGAGAGAGAGAGAGAGAGAGAGATTCACTTGAGTCTCATGTTCCTCCTCATTCTTCTCTTCCCAGATATCCCAAGTCCTTGCACGCTGTCCTGATTATAAGAAAGGAGCCTGCACCCATTTTCTCTTCTCATTCTTTCCCTCAAAGAAATAATATGGAATTTAAATTTTGATTCCTTCATTCACCATTTTCTTAATCATTTAAGAAACTGAGGGAGGGGAAATCCTTTATTTCCTTGTTTGAGAGTCAAAATCTAGCTTTATATCCCAGGATAGCCTTGAACTTGTGACCTCTTGTCTCTGCATCCAGAGTTATGGGATTACAAGTATGTATCACCATGCATTGAGACTGTCTACTTTAGATTATAATTTATTCTTTAATTTTCTTATTCTTTCACCTTCAGCCAGGTGGGTATTAACAGTCAAATAAACTGCAAATAAATGGCCATTGCCAACCTACAGAATAGTAAACAAAACCAAAACAACTACAACAACGAAAAACCTTCACCATTTATGCATTAGATAGAAGATTAGTGTCTAAAATATATGTGAACTAAAAAAGTCTAAATGTCAAAAGAGAGAACCAACCCAATTAAAAGTAGTCTGCAGAACTGAACAAGTTCATAGATGAAATGTAAATAGCTAAGAAATATTTTAAAAATATTTGTCTTTGGGAGTCTTGAATACCTCATCTAGGATAATTGTTTTTTCTATCTGCATCCATTCTACCTGCAAATTTCACTTTTTCTTAACAGTTGAATAAAATTCAATTGTGCAAGTATACCACGTTTTCATTTTCTATTCACCTGCTGATGGAAGTCTAAGCTGTTTCCAATTTCTAGCTACTATGAGTAGAGCATCAATAAACATGGATGAACAAGTACCTCCATAGTAGGCCGTAGAGATCTTTGAGTATGTTCACGAGTGGCTATTATGACTGGGGTAAAGATGAAATAAAAAAGTAGTTTCAATTTGCTTTTTCTAGATGGTTATCGATGCTGAAGTACTTTTGAGCCAATTGTGTTTCATCTTTTGAGAACCATAGTTCTGTATCTCATTTTAAATTGTTTTATTGATTCTTGGGGTTTATTTTAGTTGTTTATATACTGTAAATAGTAACCTACTGTCAGATGTATATTTGGTAAGTTAGATGTATACTAATCTGTACATAGAGATTTTAATACAGAGGACAGTTTGATGCTGTATCCATTTATCAAAATAAGAATGGTAGATTTACACTGGGACAGGTGAGCTTCCTAGTCATGGGTTGTTGGCCAGATTTTTGTATTAGTTGTGTGTCTTCAACTGTGGGTTGGGCCTTAAATACAGTCAAACAAGGTGCATTACTTCCATAACATACGTGCCACTCTTATATCTACTGACATGTTCTGTGACACCTGTCATTGTTGAAGTTTACAACTAGGTAAAACTCTTGATGACTTTATCCCCCATAGCAGCTTACACAGTACCTTCGGATGCTATGAAACTGACCCAAAAAAGAAGAAGTTTCCAAATCAGCCTCAACCTGATTTTTCTATGTCCTGTGATGAAAGGATATGGTTTATTCAATAATAAAGTCTTACCAATAAGTTCTGATTAGCCATAAAAAGAAATATTGATGACCTGAGCACCAACCAGAGGGGAGGTAGCCCACTCTTGGCACTGGCCTTTTAACTTGGCAGCCTTTGGCTTCTAGAAATAGCATAATTCTCTGTAAAAGGGTGATTTCAATTAAAATTTCATTTAAATTTTCTCTCTCACCTCTTGTGTGTATAATAGATTTCTATATAACTTTTTCAAACAATTATTATTATTATTATTATTATTATTATTATTATTATTATCATCATCATTAATTATTCAGTGTCTCACTATTAGTTATGGCTGGCATCAAACTCACTTTGTAGACCAGTTGGCCTCAGAGTCACAGACAGCAGCCTGCCCCTGTCCCTGCCCCTGCCCCTGCCCCTGCCCCTGCCCC
>NC_034613.1:97302067-97359037 GCF_900095145.1 Mus pahari
CTGCCCCTGCCTCTGCCCCTGCCTCTGCCTCTCTCTTTGCCTCTCTCTCTCTGCCACTGGAGTGCTTAATTAAAGGCATGTTCCAGCATGCCTGGCTCTTAAAACATTCTTGTTATTTATCCCTTCTCCTACCCTCTTCTCTGCCCTTTTCTTCCATTCCTTTTTCCAACTAAACCTGTATTACCCTATTCCCCAGTTCACATAATCTGTGATCCATTATTCCATTCTCTTAAGATCTTTGTCTTCTCTCTGGTCTTTTCTAGTTTCGTAGATTCCACAAGTATTCCAAGGTAGGCATGCAAATCTAAAATTATTAATGGTATGCATGAAGCACTCCAGTCTTTAAGTAGATTGCTGAAGACAAGAAACTAAGAAAGGTAATTTAGAGACAAACAATGAACTGGAAAAGTACATAAATAAAAGAATATTCTGGAAGTCAAGTGAAAATTCAATGAAGGGAGAGTGGTCAGCTATGTTAATTGCTATTGATAGGTTAAGTAAAATGAGGGCTTAGGTTGCCTTAAGTACCATGAGGCTAGGAATAAGAAATGAAATGTTATTTCAGATCAGAGTCTGAGACAGTTATAGTTCTAAACATTTCAAATATTTCTTTGTATTTCACACAGTAGTCTTGAGTAGTATGTAAAATTCTTTGTTTCTTAATGTAATTATGGAATATAATATTTATATAAACAAACATTCATTTACTTGGCACATGAATCTCTGTATTTATTATGTGAAACATGGGACTTTTATATACATATTCACTACAATTTGGTTAAGTCTAGTTAATTATCATATACATGACATCATCTTTCTGGATGAAAGCATATTTACTCTTAGTAGTTTTCGAGATTATAGTATATAATCATTAAAAACATTCATTGTGCTATATAATAAATGTTTTGCATTTATTCTATATTTTGACCAGCTTCTCAACATAACCCACATTTTAAAATCTCACTTCCCAGAAGCTGTATTAGAAAGGTCAGGGTTAGTTGGAGAATATATTAATGGTATCAACCCCTGTTTGCCACTTCTATTTTACTTAACCTCATAGCACTTTTCAAATTTAAGCATGGTAGAAAAATTACTAATTTTGCTTACTTTTTTCTACCTCTCTCTCTCTCTCTGCTACATTTTATGTCAACTGAGAATATGGATTATTTTATTTTATTCAGCAGTTTATTACAAATATCTGAAATAATATTCAGTACATAGTAAATACATGTTGAATGATTGAAATATTATTGTAAGACAGATAGTTCATTTGGGATTTACTGCTAGGTAAAGAAATATATTCTCATCAAAGTCTTTTCCAAGGAAGAAATACAGGCAGGTGGATAAGATATAAAATAACTGTTCTTTGACTTCTTTTTTTTTTCAATTTTTTATTAGATATTTTCTTCATTAACATTTCAAATACTATCCCAAAAGTCTCCTATATCCTCCCCCGCCCTGCTCCCCTACCCACCCACTCCCACTTCTTGGCCCTGGCTTTTCCCTGTACTGGAGCATATAAAGTTTGTAAGACCAAGGGGACTCTCTTCCCATTGATGACTGACTAGGCCATCTTCTGCTACATATGCAGCTAGAGACACAAGCTCTGGGGCTACTGCTTAGTTCATATAGTTGTTCTATAGGGTTGCAGACCTCTTCAGCTCCTTGGGTACTTTCTCTAACTCCTCCATTGGGGACCCTGTGTTCCATCCAATAGATGACTATGAGCATCAACTTCTGTATTTGCCAGGCATTGCCTAACAAGAGAGAGTTATATCAGGGTCCTGTCAGCAAAATCTTGCTGGCATATGCAATAGTGTCTGCGTTTGGTGGTTGTATATGGGATGGATCCCTGGGTGGGGTAGTCTCCGGGGATCTATCCCATATACAACCACCAAACTCTTCGACTTATTAAATCGGTGAAGGTATATTACATACTAAAAGGCACATCCTATTAGTAGATGACTTTAGGTTGTAACTAGTAAATACATTTATTTTAAAAGAATCACAGACAGTTGGTGATATAAAAGTTTATAACTATCTAGTTAGCTCCTTCATGTCAACCATGACAGCAATATTTAGTGTTTTGGAACAACACAAAAAGACTACAAGTAGCTTGGCTTACTGCCTTTAGTGTACAACTGGGTAATCTCACATCAGTCTTTGTAGGCAGTATCCTTAAAGACACTAGCCCAACAAAATTCTCCTCTAGTCAATTCCAGGGGATGCATGAAAAATCCTGTTCTCTTGACTTCACTAACCCAGAGACATTTCTATGGGTGTGTATGCTACACCAGATTTTAGTCTATGCACCAGAGAGCCATATTCACATTATTTGGCTGCATCTCAAGACTTATGAAACACATGCAGTTCACAAATGACTCACTTCTATCAAAAAAATTAAAAGTTAACTCTGGAGCCATGGGAAGGATGGGGGCAGACATATTTTCTGGCAGCCGATTCTCTTCTCATGTTTCTTCTTGCATTTCTTGTGGTGTGGTACATTTAGTCTGTTAACTTGTATTCTTCCCTGAAGAAGTTAGTGAGTGGGAGGAACATGGCCCGCCCTCTACAGAACTGGCAGCTTATACTGAGTGTAAGTCTTTTTTATTTTTATTTTTTTATTTTTTTATTTTTACAGAAGCCAGAAAGCTGAAGTAGTCAAAGTAGAATGCAGGTAGGAGCAGTGCACAAAATGTCGATAGTTTTGAAAGCACAGCTTTTCTTCTCTCCCTGTTCTATTGTACTAATTGTGGCATCTTCATTAGCTCATGGTTAGGAAATCCTGAAATCCCACAGCTTTTATGATTACTCAATGTGTCAAAACTTGTAGGTTTAGAGCACTTGCTCAAGTGGAAAAATGGAATGACGCAAATCTCTGAAGAGATTAAGGAGAAGACTCATGGTTGACCAACAATGAGACGTTTGATTCACTCTTATGAGATAACTTGTATTCCCCTATTGTGTGAAACATTTATTTTATCCCTACCTAGATGTCCAAATTTCAGAGGCCAATGGGGAGACTACTGGTACATGGGGGAGAAATGTGATCAACTCTGGAACACTCTGGACCTGGTTTTAGTAGCAACATTGCCTGGAATAGCACTGGCTATAATCGTTGGTGTGGCAATCCAGATTATCCATTACTGTAAAGGGAAGTCAAAGAAGAATGGAAATCATAACAGGTAAGAGATTTCTCAGTACTTCAGAGAAAAGTAGTATGTCTTTTCTCACTTTTCTCACTCATGTGACCGATAAATGAAACAATAAATATTGAAGCTACTTACTATGCATGTAATGTGTATGATTTATTTCCTATACATTAACACTGTAATTCAGCATCAAGTTAACATTTCCAAAATACACATATTTGGTTTAGGTTTCAGTAGAGAAAAAGATAAAAACCCTTTTCCAAATAAAAACCAAATCAACTGACAATACTTCCCATTTTGGTGCTTTTTTTTCCTACCAAGGCATTGTTTGTATATACCACATATTCTTCTCTGGTAATGTGGGAATAGAGGATCAGAGGTGGTTGTGCCAATCCAACCAACTTTCTCATACTAGCAGCATTATCCAAGATACCATAAGATGAACCTGATTGTACTGGCTGTAATGGCACTCTGTCTTATTTAACTAATTTCATGTTCTTAGGCTTTAATTTCTTCATCTACAAAATAGAGATGTTTATAATCAGGCCTACTCACTTCAGAGATTGTGGCAATGATACTAAAAGCAGCAATCAGGTACAGAATATTTATTATGCATAGCAAGATGAGTTACAAATGTTTCATGCCTAGTAATTCATTTAATCCTCTCATCAACCCTATAAAACATTGATGAGACTACTGAGGCATAGAAAGATCAAATAATTTGGACAAGGTTGTAGTGTTGAGTCTGGTTGCTAGGCATAAATTTCATGCTGTGCTAACTGAATCCAATTAGCTAAAACAGTGTTAAAAGTTGGTATGCCTTGCTGCATAACCTTTATTTCTTTATGTAAACGAAACTCTATCCTTTATGGTTTTTAATGCTTCTGAACTGTAGAAATATAAGAGTTAAATATCAATGTATAATCTCATCAATTTTATTTCAGTAATTAAAATTATCATCTACTTTACTTCGTCATTCCTCTGTGACAAGATATTGTTACCTTCCTTCTAAGCATTATGAGGATACATTGAAATATTAGTTTTAAATGGGAAGTGTCTGATACTGGTTGCCTCATATTGATGTGTTGTCTTTCAAATTCCAGCAAAATCAGCAGTTTGAACTGCCATGGGTATTTGTCTATAGAAAGAGTAACATTAAACTCACCAACTATTTTGTCAATTTAGAGTTCCAATCTTTATGGCATTATTCCTTTATACTTTAAGGTGTTGTATAGTATATGTGTATACATGCATATTCATATGTTTATGTATGTAGTATATATAATAAATATTAACCAACATAATTTTGTAAATTGAAATGAATATAAAGAATTTCATATTATCAGTTAATATATGCAGTAAATTCCTTGAGGCACTAACCAAGCATTATAACTACAAGTAACACCTATGTAGGTCACTGTAATATTCTTTGTAATCTTCCTGTCTCAAAGTTCTTTGTTAGATTTATCATTGTTACCTATGTGTCTGTGTGTCTATGTGTACCAGGTGAGTTTGAATGCCTACAGAAGCTAGAATAGGGAATCTGTGACCCTGACACTGAAGTTATAGACAGTAGTGAACTGTCCAACATGGGTGCTGGGAACTGAACTTGGGTCTTTTCAAAGAGTAACAAGTTCTCTAAACCACTGAGCACTTAACTCCAGGCCCCCTATTCCAAAGTACTTAATCAATGAACATGTACTCCAATTGTCTTTTTTTAATAACTCTGTGACTTTGAGTAAACCAAAGTTCACTGTTTCCTCATTTATAGAAAGAAGAGTTGCTCTCTGTTGTTTCTTCATTATTCTGAGATTTAAATGAGATAATTAATGATATTTAGAATAATTAACCAAACATATTTTATCAAGATAGTAGTAGTCTTGACAAGATTGAAGGTCATTCACGGGTTTTCTATATAAATACTTCAGCTACACTTTTTTTTAACCTAATGTGATTTTTAATTTGAGTTTCTTTTTATAGCTCTTTTATTATCTGAACTGTGAATCGACAAGATAATTCCCACTCTACTCTGTGAGGATCTTTATATTGGTGGAAAATGAAAAGATTATTGAGCCTGAGTAGGGTTAACATCTCTTCCCCCACAAAACCCTAAATAGGTTGCCCAGGAATTTTCTCCAAATTGTCTAGGCCTTAGGGAAATTGAATTTAAAACACCCAATTAGCAAGCTCTCTGTAATATTTAAGTGATGCAGTGAAATTCTTTGTATAATACCCTGGTTTCTAAAATTTACTTTCAATTGTATAATAAATAAGATAGATGATTAGTTCCATAGGGAAATAGATGTATAATTATGTGTATGTTAATATATGCAGTAAAATAGTAGTGAGTCAATATGGAAGAGATATGGATACTTGCTAAAAATTTCCTTTGACTTTAGAATATGCTTGAAGGTTTTTATAGCACAATGTTGAATAAAATAAGATGAAGTAAAGTACCTTGACCATAAAATAGATTTGATAGATTGCAGTATTATCAATTCATTTTCTTGAGTATAGTCTTAAAATGGAAGCATTTAATGTGTATTCTCAAAAAATACTATTAAGATATTGGTTTATAACCAGTTATGCAAATGCTTTATCCTAACTGAATTGCATTTTTTTATGTGCCAGAGTGGAGCAGAGTATGTCAGAACTTCGACCTCAGCATAATTCTGCATATGGTTTGGGTACTGATAGGAATCTTCCTCAACCTAATCAAAGAGAGGTAAACACTGAAACTCATTTGTCAAATAAAGTAAGTTTACAGAAGACATCAAAGAGAGAAATGTCACAGAGAATGAAAGCAGAGATTTACAATGTTAAAAGTAAATGTTATCAAAAGATAAAATTGCACAAATATGGGGTGGTTGTTGCTAGGTTATATATCAAATATCAATAGAGTACAGGCCAGGCCTGCAGCAGTGACACTGGAGATGTTCTCTATCTCTTCTACACATCATTTCCTCTAGGCAAAATCAAGTTAAAACAGATTTCAAAGGCACACTTGGAGAAAACTGAAATCTATAACAAGCAAACAAACAACACCCCCCCCCAAAAAAAACAAAAGCAAAAGTTGCCAGAAGAGGGCAACAAAGAGGAGTAAAATGCCAAGAATTTGGTCTAGATATTAAAATCTCATATCTAGCAATACAGTTCCAATTGCACAGATCATTTAAAAGAAGTCATGTGGAAATCTTGGGCTCAGTGTATTTTAGGAACTGCTCTAAATACAGAATAAAAGGGACCTTACTATCACATTAAACCACATGTATAAGAGTGTCAGAAATATTGCTCTTCAAACAAATAACAAAGTAATCACTTTGTTAGCTTTTATTTATCTTTAAATGTGATAATAGTGGTGTTTGTATTCTAAAGAAGGACAAACTGTATTGAAATTAAATAACCCCAAGCTCAGTATAGTTCTATTTATGTGTCTGAACTGATACCATCTTAATATCAAGGGCAGTTAAACATTGAAACCCTAAAAGTAACCTAAACATTTGTTGAATGGAGGATTTGTGGTGAGTTATTTTCTACTTAAAATCAAATAAATTAAATACTTGAACTTTAAAATAGTAGCATTAAAGATCTGTTCCAAAAAATTTTTCAAAAAAGAAGATTAAACTACTCTGGGTGAACATGCTAATGTAAATATTGTTGATATCTCCAAAATGATAATCTCTAAACTTGTCAAATGGCTTTGGCTGGCTGTTTTTCCCTTGAAGTGAGAATTTTTTTTGTAGGAAGAAACTATGAATTAGAAAACCTAACATGCAATAACACACTTTTCTACTTTAGTAATTCACTTGTTCACATCTGTCACCTATCTAGTTTCCAAATCTCTGAGTTAATTTCATTTTCTCTACTTCCCTTTCATCTTTTAAAAACGTGCTATGTACACTCTGAGTATGGGTAAAACTTATGAGGAGAAACACATGAAATGCTTATCCTCTAAGCGGTGTTTATTATACACATTTTTCCCTTCGTATCTCTCTGTGGATAGAGTCTTGCTATTGTTATTATGTCTATCTAAATATTTATATTCAAGTGCTGTGAATAGTTCCTTGTCTGGGGAAGCCTCAAATGATCTACAATGTCTTTCCCAATCTAGCACAGTCTTCTCTTTACAATTCTTTGCCAGTTTGGATACTTCGAAAAATAGAAATTGATTACATCAGTTAACTATTTAATGAAGAACTGGGAAACTTTCACAGACTTAAGCTGTTTAGAAAGTTGTCTAGACACTGAATAGATCTTGGAGTGATGGATAATCCGACCTGTGCCCTGGAAGCCCAATGCACACATTGAAATACATGTATGTATCATATTCACTTTATAAAGAAATGTTTAAAAAAAAAGAAAGTTGTCTAGATATATTATACTTTAACTGTACACTTAAAATGTTGCCTTTGATTAAAAATGACTTCTCAGATGCTAAATACCAAATTGTTTCTATTGAATTAAATATAGTTTTCCATTGATAATTTCTTTATTTAGCTAGCTCATACAATACAAACACAAAATCCTTGAAATGTCCACATTATTCTTTTCTATTTGACTTCAATTTAATAGAGTAAGATTTTGTATTTGTTAGCTCTTGTCTAACCAATCTCACCCATATCTTTACATTTAGCACAAAGTGGCTTTCAAAGTTGTTATAATCTGAGCATGAGCTTATAATTAGAAAGCCCAACATATTCTGACCCTTCGACAGCCAAGTGTGTATATGCTATATAATTTCGTCCTCCAGGAACTCACCACTGTGTTTGCTAGTTATTTGGGGATTATATTCTGATAATAAGTAACTTTAATTTTTTTGCCTTTTAAGATAAGCTTACTTGCTGGAGTCTTTGCCACAAAATAAAATCTACTTGAATCATTTTCATCCATGAAATTTTGCAGTAACTATACTGGGGCATATTGTACTTATTATAGCTTCAGCTGAATGGGGCATTGTGGGTAGCTATCAGGGTATCCCTCCAATGGGCCTATCCGAAAGACTGTAAAAGCACACAATAGATTAATTTATCTTTTATTATTTCCTTTCTAGTATGTAACAAATGTTTATTTTGCCATGAGTTACTAATAGAAAAAATTCCATCTTTGATTGGTAGCACACTAATTTACTGGATAAATTAAAATTTTATTTTCAAGGCTCAATTTTGGTGTTTTTAATTTTTTTCTATCATCCAATATTAGCTTTCCCTATTTTATTTATCTATGTTGTAAATACCTTTTAGAATTCTCTCTAGCATTTCTCTTAATGCTTTCATTTCCCCCCTATCTTTCTGTTTCTTTGTCAGCCTGGCTTATGTTTGTAAGATGAGTTCAATCTTCAAGTAACAATTGTGCTAAATACTGACCTGGCCTCAATCATAGTAAACAATGCTTATTGCAGGTTCAGGGGTGAGTCTGGAGCACCCGATACTGCATTTAGTAACTTATGAAGCCCTCCCCCAATCACATGACCCCTTACTCTCTCTTCAAGTGTCTGAGGCTTTCACTAAGTGTTGCTCTAACCTGCTTAACATTGACTTGTGAAGTTAATATCAGGGTGCAGTTTTACAGGTAAACCTAGAGTTTGTGTTTCATGGAATAACATGGAAATGTATAAAAATACGAGCTATTGAGACAGGGGAATAGAAGATAACAACTTTTGAATAGTTAAAGTTTCTGATTCTTGGACTATTCAGTTTTAAATTGACATGAAATTATGTTTTGGATATGTGATTGCAAAGGGAAATAATGGACTGATGCCTAGAGTATAGTTATTAATCTGCAAGCAGCATCTGTTACTATTTACAATGAGCAAGTAAAACTATTACAGAGCACTTGTCTACTCAGAGAAAAGTAGTTTGCTATATCCTCTTTGCATTACAGAAGGCTATGAGTACACACAGAATAATGGAAGAGCTCTGAGGAGCAGCTTTGTGTGGGCCATATGTCCTTTGAACTAAAATGCAATGTATGGACAATGAAAGAATGGGAAGAATGGGATAAGTTATCTGTTAAAACTTCTGCCTCTGTCTTGGAAATTATTCTACAATAAGCATGAGGAGTGGACCTAATTCTAGAAAGTCTGTAATGAGATAAAGGACATTGATAGTATACTTGTCAAAGCTTGCATTTCTATTCCAAAATAGCAGTAATTAAACTAATTAAAGTATCATATTACAACTGCTCATTGCCTCAAAAATTTGCTATGTTTCTGATATAAGCATGAACATATGAAACTAAATCTCTGCAGCTATCCTTATTAGATCCCCTAATAATGTCATGAATCTATAACAAAAACACCCACAGTTTGCTGCACAGTGGCAAGGAGGTTTATTGCATAGTGCCTAACACATAGCATGTCATTCTGCCTGCTAAAAACATAATTACCTTTCAGATACTGATGGAATATGACTGCCAAGTAACTGGACTTCAGTCCAATATAGACTCTCTCTCAGATTCAAAGGCAAAGTTTTAATGCTCTGTATCATTACTCCATGGAATGAAAATGGTAGATATTTCCCTCTAGATCTGAATTAAAATGGACCCAGTAATAGAAGGCAGCATTGCCAAGGAGCAGCAGCACTGTCAAGAAGCAATTGGCTAGGGAAGTCCTATCTTTTATGACACAAGCTGAACTAAAATTAATTGCTAATTGCCAACAGCCTTTGAGAAAACCTTATGGCACTATATATAGGAGCCATATGACTAATCTAGTAAAACCCACTATCTTCTTTGTCTTCAGCCTTTGCTCACTGACAATCTATGATAGAATCATTGCCTAAATTTTGACTAATAAAGCTGGAAATATGAGACATCAGTAATGACAGTAACACCTGTAAAAGAACCTTCCAAATATGCTTTAATTTGAATAAGCTATTCTATTCCACTGAGATATGAATGCTGTTTCTGAGTGATTATTGGCTGATACCAATTAACCTTCTTGATCTTTTTTTCCCAAATAATTTTTATTATTATTATTTTCTTTATTTACATTTCAAATGCTATCCCGAAAGTTCCGTATACCCCCCCGCCCCTGCTCCCCTACCCACCCACTCCCACTACTTGGCCCAGGCCTTCCCTTGTGCTGGGTCATATAAAGTTTGCAAGACCAAGGGGCCTCTCTTCCCAGTGATGGCTGATTAGGCTGAGCTTGTGTCTCTACCTTCTTGATCTTTTAAACTACCTGATTAATCATTATATATAACCCCTAAAACTTTTGTTTCAAGTGGTCCCAGATAGTTCATCTTGCAGCCTCAAAAATTAAAATAAAAAGTGTGTTTTCTTTTATTATATCATAAGCCTATTTTATGTCCTTTTAATTTTTCTAAATCTTTTATCCACAATAGATTCTTCTCTCATACAATATATCCTGATGGCAGTTTTCCCTCCCTACACTCATCACAGCTTCTCCCCACCTCTGCTCTCCCTCAGATCCACTCTCCCTCCTGTTTCAGAAAAGAGCAGGCCTCCAAAAGTATAGTCACTAAGTTTACCAGTAGATGGCAGTGATTAACCTTTACATATCTATCTTCTCTTGGGTTTGAGGAAAGGCCTATGTGAATCCTTGTTTTCAATTAGCAATGGTATAGATAGTGCTTGTGATAACTTGAAATTTAAATTATATGAATATTCTTCTAAAGAAATTTCAACAAAAGTGAGGTGGCTCACTGGGTAGAAGCACTGGATGCCAAACCTGGAACCCACACAGGAGAGAAGTGACAACTGCAATTTTCCCTCTGACCTCCACTATGCACCATGGCATACACACTACTCATCACCCTCTCCACAGATACACAGGCACACATGCATGTGTGTGCACATGTGCACAAGCCCGTGTGCTCAAGGGCATGCGCACACAGGTGTACACACACACACACACACACACACACGCACGCACACACACACTCATGCATGCACATTCACACAGAGAAGTAATTACATAAATAAACAAACTGCTTCTAATACATTAAATTCTTTTGTAACTAGTAAATTAACATTCTCATAATCATACTTTTCTAAAATTCATAAAACTTTCTTACTTTCTCAGACTATTTTATTACTAAATAATGATGCCATGGTTAATAAACTGTTGAGCTAAGTGGGAGGAAATCAGGCTAAGAGGAGGCATGTTGTAGAAGATTCAGAAATTTATTTTGAGGATTAGTGTAGGACACTGCAATATGTACATGCTGTTTATCTTAAAGCTAGCATGCTTATACTGAACCAGAGACTGCATCTATGACTCCTGGTCTCTTTCTTAGGTTTTCTATCTCCAGGGCTGTCTCCCTTTGTGATTTTTTTTATTGTTTCTATTTCTATTCTTAGATATTGGATGCTTTTGTTCAATTCCTTCTCCTGTTTGGTTGCATTTTCTTGTAATTCTTTAAAGGATTTTTTGTGATTCATCTTTAAGGGCTTCTACCTGTTTACCTGTGTTCTCCTGTTTTTCTTTAAGAGAGTAATTCCTGTCCTTAAAGTCCTCTGTCATCATCATGAGATGTGATTTTAAATCTAAGACCTGCTTTTCTAGTGTGATGGGGTATCCAGGACTTTCTGTAGTGGACAAACTCCATTCTGATGATGCCAAGTAGCCTTGGTTTCTGTTGCTAATGTTCTGGTGTTTACCTCTTGCCATCTGGTTTTATCTAGTACACCCTGCCCTTGGTGTCTCTGACTGGAGTCTGTCCCTCCTGTGATCCTGGTTGAGTCAGAATTCCTCAGAGTCCAGATGTCTCTATGATCTTGTAAATGTGGGATCCTGTGATCCTGGGAATTTCAGAGCACCTGGGAGTCAGGCTCCCTTTGGGTGTTGGGTGCAGAGCCAGCAACCCAGGTCTTCTCCGGGTGCAGATTCAAACCAGAAGGAATTGGTGTCGCACACCATGTTGGGGTTCGTTCCTGCTTCTCTGGATCCTGGGGTCCCAGTTATTCCGGGTTTTGGGGCCTCCTTACCTGTGATCCTGGGTATGTTAGAGCACCTGGGAGTTGAGCTTCCTCTAAGTGTTGTGGGACAGGGTGCAGAGTCAGTGCCCAAGGTCTCCTCAGGGCCCAGCTTCAGCCAACAACATATTATTATTATTTTAATAAAAATTTTATTGATTTGCATCAAAGGTATTCTAAAACAACACTCAAGAAAAAAATAGGAAAACAGATGATGAATGATTTTATATACCTTTTAAAAACGTAAATATAAAATACAGAAATAAAGTAATCAATGAATTAGCCACATCATTATTTAGGCCCAAGACTACTGGTGCTTTATAACTATGTTACTTTACCTTTTCTACGTTTTTCAAGATTTCAAATTAAATGAATTTCCTTTTGTTCTTGGTTTATTTCACTTAGTTTAAGGTTCCACAGTTTTGTCTAGATTGTCCTAAATGACAGAATCTTATTTCAAGGCTGCATAATATTCTACTATACATAATTTAGAAACATTTTATAAGATTTACTTATGTACAGTGTTCTGTTTACATATATACCTGCATGCCAGAAGAGGGCGCCAAATCTCATTATAGATAGTTGTGAGCCACCATGTGGTTGCTGGGAATTGAACCTCTGGAAGAGGTGCTCTCAGCCACTGAGCCATCTCTAAATGTTTGCATTTGGAAAAAAGGCAGTATTGTTGGGAGTGGAACATAAATTAGTGCTGCAACTATGGAAAAGACCATTTAGGCTCTAAAAATTTAAAACTGTCACCTCCTTATAAATAGGTAAAATAATTGAAATTTCTATGATGAAGAAATATGTGCTCC
This sequence comes from Mus pahari, assembly GCF_900095145.1. Lineage (NCBI taxonomy): Eukaryota > Metazoa > Chordata > Mammalia > Rodentia > Muridae > Mus > Mus pahari. Next base: position 97,314,972 of record NC_034613.1, read on the forward strand.
TTGCCTTATGTCAGCATTATTCATGGTAGTTAGTTTGTAAATGGTCCTTCTTAATATCTACTTTGCCTTTAGAATTTGTGCTTAACAGCATCAGAGGAAACATTCTATACAATAGTGTGCATGACAGAGGACTGAAAGTATAGATAGGATATTTCATGTGAAAGACGGTTTATATTACTTTTACATGGGTTCAAAGGGCTGAATTGGAACTTATAGTAAAGGCAAACATAACCTTAATCTAACGAGTTAAATTTCTAACAACTCAAACAGCAACAGTTGTTCCAGTGAGAGCAAAACACTGTTCACAACTAAACTCTAAATATTTCCAGGGAAGGTAAAAATGACAAAAAGTACATCTTCAGGTGAAGGTGTAGTCAGCTCCAAGAATCTCTGTATTTTTTTCTGCATGCCATACTTTAATTTTCATTTAACTCTACATGTGAAGGATCAAAGGGTGTGTGTGTGTGTGTGTGTGTGTGTGTGCCTACATGTGTGTTGTATTAAAATTAGTTCTTGAAGAATTTTGTACAACATATTTAGATCATATTCACTGCCCCAACTGTTCCCAGATCCACCCGCATTTTTGTGTCATTTTTCATAAATCACTTTAAGTTCAATTCATGCTGCCTATACATCCTTGGATATGTGGTCTTCCAACAGAAAGTGGCTGACTTACTAGGCTCGTGCATTTCCAAACATCCTTTCTGAATTCTGTGTTCTAAGTATGTTAAATGCCAAGGCTATTCTTTGAAGCCCATTTTCTAATGAATAACACTTAGTTTAATGAAGTTTATCTGCTGAGTCAATTCATTCAATCAACCTTCACTGATCTCAGTGAATATTATCCTTGACTTAAAAGTTCATTTCAAGGAAGAACATCATCAAATGGTAGCTTGGAAGAAATTAGGTATTTCTTTGGCAGATAATCTCTCTAGTCCTACGGTGACCTAAATTTAAATAGGTTTTGTTGTGATAATTTGACATATAATTTTGAAGGTCTAGCTAATTTTTCACTATCAAAGTTTTTCTTCAACACAATTTCACACAAGTATAGAACACATACAAACCAATCTAATATCCCACTCTTTCTAATCTTCATATTACCACTGTGTTGCTCTTCTACACCATACATGTCTTCCTCTCTCTCATGTTCATATCTTTTTATTTTGTATGTTTGTGACATGCAGAGTTAAACAAGGGCTATCTGTATGATTATGGGTTTGGCATTATCCTTTGGAACCTGCTGGGTATACACCTAAGACAGGAACCCCTCACTTCAGAATCAACCAATAGTGAACAATTCAAAAGTAAAGGGCAGGGACCCGTAAGTCTCTCCTCATTTATTGACTAATTGTTGATAGCCAAATCTTATAGGAGCATAGTGCAGGTAGGTAACCACAGATGGGAGGGAATGATTGCAATGGTCAAGTACAAATGATTACATTTTGCAGTGCTTTATATTATAGGTCTTAAGTACTTCCTGCCCCTCCCTCTGGAGTGTTACATAAAACTTAGAGAAGGCGATACAAATATTTTGTTTTGAACTCTGTCAATGAACTGAACATTTACTTATTTTCAGTATCTTGGACTGCCATGAGTCTCTATATTGTCACTGTTTGTTGTAGAGAGTGGTTTCTCTGATCAAAGCTGGGAGCAGCTTTTGGTTTTTGAGCATAAGCATAGATACTTAGGAAGGCATGTTGATGCCACGTCAATGTACTTATACTAGAGTAATGTTGTCCACCATGGCCTGTTGCCTGTTAGCAGGGCCTAAACTGTTAGCAACACTTAAAGTAGAAGACATGGGGCTCCTTACTTGAGAGGTTCTCAAAGGCAATCAGAGAGCTGTTAGTTAACCCCAGTGAAGTTGCTATTGTGCAAGTGGGCCTATAATGCCTGGCAGATTCGCCTTCTGTTTTTTGTTTTTTTGTTTGTTTGTTTGTTTTGTTTTTTTATCCTGCTGTGGATATTTCCTATGACAAAGGTTGAGTACTGTTCTAGTTATGTTTCTAATAACCATAACCAAAAGGAACATGGTGGGGAAGGTGTTTATTTGGCATGTCTGGTCCACAATCCTTCACTGAAGAAAACCAAGTACTCAGGTAGTACGAGAACCAGGACGTCATAAATGAAGCAGAGATCATGGAGAATGGTGCTTATTGTCTTGCTTCCCCCAGGTCACACTCAGCCAGCTTTCTTATGCAGCCCAAGAAAATGCAAATAGGTCAATCTGATGAAAGCATTTTCTCAACTGAGGTTGTCTCTTCCAAGATAACTGTGGCTTGGGTCAAGTTGACGTTCCCAAATAATGTATATATGGGATGTATGCATGTTTATGTGTTTCTGATCAGTTGTATACTTTTGTATGGGTGAGTATCAGTTACTTTATAGGATAAATCATAGTCATGAGACTAATACTAGAAGAAGTGACTCAAAACATGACTTGAAGATGACACAATATCAAAGAATTCAATAAGTATAACAAGCCAAGGCCCATGTTTCACAGATGTTACTCCTTACTGTCACCATAACTGAATCCAGAATTATCTAGGACAGTGTTCTCAACCATCCTAATGCTGCAGTCCTTTAAAACATTTGTTCTTCATGTTGTGATGACTTCTAAGCATAAAATTATTTTTGTTGCTACTTTATAATGTTAATTTGCTATGTAATGTATCATAATGTAAACATCTGGCATTTCTGTCTTAGGTGACCCCTGTGAAAGGGTTATTTGAACATTAAAGAATTTGCAACCCACAGATTGAGCAACATTGACCTAGGAGTTCACTAAGGGACACTTCTGTCCATGCAGGTGACAGTGTTTCTAGGATGCACCTTCTATGTGGTCGGTACCATCCTAAAGACTTGAGAGTAGAAATCATTGGGTAAAATAAATAGGAGAAAGCCAGTTGAAAACAGGAGTGTTCCTCTTTTATGTGTTCTGGGCTGACATGATGGGAAGAAACTTCCCCATCACACTCCCACTGCAGCGAGGCCCTGCCTCACAATAGGCCAAAACAAAGACCCAAATGGCCATGGACTGAGGCCTCTGACACCCCAAGTCAGAATAAATACATTGAAAATACATTTATTTGTCACAAAGATAAAGAAATGATTATCACAACATACACAGTTTGCATTACAAGTTCTGGTATGTTACAGCATTTAGGAAGAATCAATAACTAAGTAAGTTGATCAAGAATGTGTTTAATCAGAAAAGGATACAGCATCTTTTCAGCAGTAGTTCCTGCAGAAGCTGCCCTTTCTCCAGAGTTGTCATAGCACCATTCTTTCAGCAGTCACCACAGATACACTTCCCCATCCTCTTCCTTCCTTCTACTACCTCATAGCTGTTCTCAAGTGTTTAAGCCAGGGATAATTGGTCAATAAAGGACTTCGTTTTATGGGTGTGAAAAAAAAACTGATAAAAACAAAACAAAACAAACAAAAACCTAACCAGGACAGATGTCTTCAACAATAGTATCTTATCCTCTAGTTCTAGCATGCAAACCAAAGAATTGACAAAAGTCAACCTTATTTTGAGGGCTTCTGGGGCTCTGTGACCAAGTCCAGTAGCAGGATCTCATCCTTGGGACTGGGAAAATGTTTGATAATGCATTGTTTCTAGGAGCAGTGCCATTAAGCCCTGAAAGGAGTCATATATTATTATTTAGGATGCAAGATCAAAGTTTTCCATAGAGATTTTTTAATGTCTTTATCCTGGTTATGGCTCCCTCCAACCCCATAACTCACCCCCCAATCCCTACACTCCCTCCCTGCTTAATAATTTCCAACCAAACTAATAGATTTTTTATCCACACTACAGAGCTAGGATCCATATATGAACGAGTATGTAGTGTTTGTCTTTCAGGGTGATGTCATTTAGAATGATATTTTCCAGGTACATCTATTTCATATCAAATGCCATATTTTAATGTTACTTATAGCCAAATAAAATTCCATTACATAATAATCAGTTGATGAACTCTTAGGCTTTATCTGCTTTTAACATATCATTAATAGAGCAGCCATGAGCATAGGTATCTTGCAGTATAATAGAGAGTCATCTGTGTAGATGCCCAAAAGCTAAGTAAAAAGGCAATTTTGATTTTAGTTATTGGAAAAACCCCAGACTTATTTAGTATCTTCACTAGTTACATTTCCACTAAAACTGTATAAAGTTCTTTCCTCATATTCATACCAGTGATTGTTGTTCCTGGTATTCTTAATCTTGATGGGGCCATTTTGACTTGAGTGACATAGAATATTAAAGTATTTTTCATCTGTGTTTTTTAATGGCTAAGTATAGATAACACATAAAAAGTGTTCACTGGCCTGTGCATTTCTTCTTTTCAGACATACTTAGTCCTGTAGCTCAGTTTTAATTGGGTTGTTTGCTTTCTTGGAGTTTTTTTCTCTACACTAGGCATGAAATCTCTTTCATAAGTAGCTAGCAAAGGTTTTCACCCACTCAGTGTGCTGCCTCCTCGTGTGATTGATAGTTTCCTTTACCATAGCTTTTAAAAAATTCCATGAAGTTCTATTTGTCACTTGCTTTCTTATTTCCTGTGTTACTAGAATTATAATCAAAAAAACTACTATCTATACTTATATGCTCAATATTGTAGAATGCTTCTGGCAAAAAAAAAAACAGGTACATATATCAGTCTAATAGAGGACTCACATATTAGTTCACACATCTTCAGCTAATTCATTTTCGACAAAGATACCAAAATGAATCAAATGAATCAAAGATATAATACTTCTCTCATCATCTAAATAAATTTAAAATATTTGAACTCCCTTACTAAAAATACTCAGAAGACCATAGTTGGTTTACTCAGTTATAATTTTTAAATAGTTTTAATTTATAGAAATCATGATTGCTTTCCCCTTGTTGATCATATTTTATTTGATACTATTCTATATACCATGGGCAAATATAAATTATTGTTCTATGGATCTTCAGATTTTAGTAGTCATTATATCAAAATGTGCTTTTAACCACAAAGCAATTTCTTTAAGAACAATAGTAGTTACAAGAACTTAAGAGCTGAATAGCATGCATAAGAAATATTTTTCATGCTGGGCATGGTGGCTCACACCATTAATCCCAGCACTCAGGAGGCAGAGGCAGGCGGATTTCTGAGTTCAAAGCCAGCCTGGTCTACAAAGTGAGTTCCAGGACAGCCAGGGCTATACAGAGAAACCCTGTCTCGAAAAACAAACAAAAATTATTTTTCTTTTATTTTAAATAATTTTATTTATTGGAGCTGGTCTTCAAGAGGACCTGAGTTTGATTCCCAGCAACCAAATAGTATCGCTTTACCATTTGTTACTTCAGTTCTAGGGCAGATACCATCCTCTTCTGACCTCTGTGGGCATCAGGCCTGCACATAGTACAAATACATATAATGCAAGTAAAACACCCATGCAAAGAAAATAAACATAAATGCATCTTCAAAAATGTATCTCTCATTATTGTGTGGTATATGTATGTACACATGTGTTCATGTCACAGCTTATGTGTGGAGGTAAGAAAGCAAATTCAGGGTGTTGTTTTCCTCCTTCCACCAAAGATCACAGAAATGGGACTCATCTTCTTAGGCTTGTCCAGCAAGCACTCTTACTGCTGAGCCATCTTCCCAGCACTCACTTTAAATTTTATTTTCAATAACTTTAAGTTATATGTAACTAGTCACGTGGTGCTAGTGGCTACTATATTGGGCAAAACTAATATGGGCTATTCTATATATTAAAATAATTTTTCAATAACCCTTGTCAAATTTTTGAGAAAAATTCTTTTTGCATGTGGTTTCATGTTTTTGGTTTTGTTGTTGTATTGGGTTCTTTTGTTGTTGTTGTTGTTTGGTTTGGTTTGGTTTTTGAGAAAAAAACTTAAAGTTGGGTAGATAAGGAGGGGGAGAAGATCTGGAGAGACTTAGGGTAGGGGGAGAATATGATCAAATGGTATTTGAATTTCAAAGTTATTTTTAAATAATGAAAAATAAAATAAAATACGATCTCTTAAAGCAACACATTGTTTTTAAAAAGTCTAAATATATATGTGTGTATGTATAGTCAATAATTTCTCAGTTCCTTTATTGTAACATGAAAACAAATCAACTCCAAATCTCAATAATCCATTGTTTATCTTACAAAATAGTAATACAATTCAGTAAAAGCTCATTGGAACATTTTTTAACATACTCTATCATTCATTACCTCTCTGGAAGTAAAAATTAACCTTCCTTGCATATAAAATATATCATGCATGAAAGAGCATTTAGCCACAAAATACAAAGAAACATGCCAAATGAGACCACGTAGATATAGTTAAGTAGCTTTCTGGCTTTTGTATTTTCCATAAAATAAATGCATTTTCCAACCTCTATAGAATTAAAGATCTTTATAAATATGAAGTCTATTGTGGGGAAATATGAGGATTTAAAGCAATTGGGAAGAGGTATTTACAACTGTATTTTATGGTAATATAGTAAGCTATGAAAGGAAATACCTAGATGAAAGTCATTGTTTATTAACTAGGGCCTATGCAAAGAAAAGAATTCTCAAACCTGTTTCACATTTTTAAAACTGCAAATGTTATAGAAACATATTTGGAAAATTACATTTCATTACATTTCTATTAACATTATTAGACTGTAGATAGTGTGATCGATGATAAAGGGAAGAATTATCTAGCAAATGATGCACTATCACTTTTCACTTCTAGTTTTTGTACTTGTTAGTGATAATGTGTTATCTACATCAGTGTGTGCCTGCCATAATGGCCACAGTATTCTTGAATTTTTGTATTGGCTATTATGGTTAGGTGTCTCTCAAAGGTTCATCATATGTTAAAGCTTTTAATTGATGAATATAATGCAATTAGATCATTCAAGAAATGAGACGTAGTAGGAAAAGCATCATTAGGGATATTCGCTGGAATGGTTATTGGCATCCTACATAGTTCATCTTTCTGTGATTCTTGGATCTTGATAAAGCAGTTTTTTGCTGTATCACTCACTCACACTATGAGTGCTGCATTGTCACAGGCTCACAGGAAAAGGGGAAAATTAATCATGAACAGAAACCTCTGAAACTATGAGGAGATATAAACCTTCATTATTTTTAAGATGATTGCCTCAGGTATTTTATTCCAATATCAAAATGATAGCACATCCATTTATAGAATGAATTTTGATCACACAATTAACTCACACAGCAATTTAACTCAGCCATTAGATTGGGAAAATATATCAATCTTTCCCTGTTCCAGTATTAAACAATGAAAGTTTTAAAATTCTGCTAGTTTTGCTGAAATATTCTGTCACTGAATATATTTTATAATTTTGTTGTATTTTGAGATTTTAATATTAACAACATCCCCCTTTCTCTTTCTCTCCATAATACATACCATGTATCCCACTTCATCATCATTTAAATTTCTGGCATCCTTTTCTTTAATTATTACATACACATTTACATGCATATACACATATTCTTGAATATACATAATATAATATGTTTAGACCACATAGTGTTATTTGCACGTGTATGTTATCATGGCTGACCATTTGGTGCTGAACAACCTAATGTTGGATTCATAAGCCTGATTTTTCAGAAATGTTAGTGTAAAGGAGGCAAAGCAAGATTTCTGTAACGCAAGTACATGAATGCTGCTTGCTAAGTTTTGAAATTCAGTTTGTGCATATCACACTGATGTGGGTACTGGACATTGCATCCAGACAACTGTCATCTATACAGCATGATCAGTGCAGCTAGTTGCAGGATTTTATAAGTAAACATACAAAAAAAGAACATCTTGTGTCTCCTTTAATCATTTCCTTGTGAGTTACAGATTATATCTATAATTACCTATCACAAAAATTAAAGGGTTGATTGCCAATCTCATTTTTAGAGTATAAAAGGTTAGGTAATGGGACTGGAAAAATGGTTCAGTGGTTAAGAGATCTTGCTATTCTTCCAGAAAACAAATGTCTAATTCTCAGCACCCACATCCATCCCACACCATTTGTAACTCTAGTTCCAGGGTATTTGATACATGATCTTTGGCCTCCATGGGCATCATGCACACAGGTGCTACACATACACATATGCAGTCAAGAAAATACCCTGTACAAAAAAGAAAATTACTTTTGAAAATCAAGATTTATGCTTTAATTTATTTATACTCAGACATATCCTCTTATGAAGTTAAAATAAAATTTTACACTTTAGTTTTATATTAATAAAATACTTTTAATAGTCTATTCTACTTATTCTATTGCATATATTCATGATAAGAATGAGATACATTAGACTATAAGATATGTAAATTTAGATACACAAAAGATACAAGTGTCTCATGAACTCTTTGTTTCACTAGAAAAGTCTTCTGTTTTTCTTTTTTTATTAGATGTTTTCTTTGAAATGTAAATGAAGTCTTCTTCTAATAAACAATTTTTAATCTATGTGGAGCTGTTCTGAAATTAACAAAACAATTTCAATTACAACTTTGCCAGGATGACTAAAAATGCTCAGGAATAAATTTCACAAAAGCAAAAGGTACTGAAATAAAGTTAGAAAGACCCTAATAAATTTTATCATGGGTTTAAAAACCTCAATGATGTTTTCTTAGAAATTCTGTTCCTTTGAAGACACCCCATGAAGGCAGCAACTCTTATAAAGGAAAATATTTAATTGGGGCTGGATTGCAGTTCAGAGGTTTAGTTTATTCTTGTCATACCAGGAAGCATAGGAGCATGCAGGCAGACATGGTGCCAGAGAAGTAGTCAAGAGTTCTCTATCTGCAGGCAGCAGGAAAGGAACTGACTTGAGATTTGAGACTTCAAAATCTACTCCCTAGTCACTCTTCTCCTCCAATAAGCCATACCAACTTCATCAAGGCCACACCTGCTAATAGTGCCACTCCCTATGGACCTATGGGGTCATTTTATTCAAACCAACACAGATGTTAAGGTTGTTAACAGTCTTCAAGCCGGGCGTGGTGGCACACACCTTTAATCGCAGCACTCGAGAGGCAGAGGCAGGCAGATTTCTGAGTTCGAGGCCAGCCTGGTCTACAGAGTGAGTTCCAGGACAGCCAGGGCTACACAGAGAAACCCTGTCTCAAAAAACCAAAAACAAACAAACAAATAGTCTTCAAATGCATATACAGATTAAATGCAAGATCTATCAAAATTCCAATGGTTTTACAGAAAGATAAATTTTTACCCTAAATTACATATTTCAATAATAGTCAATAGTAGCCAAAATAATTTTGTAAAAGAGGAAGTTGGAGAGCCAATTAACAGTACAGGGTAGCCTTTCTCACTGTCCTAGATAAAATTTATTTCTATTTTAATATAAAAGTCATTCTAGTGGGGTGAGATGATATCTTCTTGCAGTTTTGACTTGCCAATAACTTTTATTTGACTTTGTAGGGAACTTAAATCTATTCTTTTTAAAAGTATGTATTTGTATAACTTCCTGTTTTTAATTTGTGTTGTATATTTTGTTTTGTTTGTTGTTAAGTTGAGTTATATATGTTGTGTTAATTAATTTATAAAAACTTTATTTTGTTTTTTAGAGTATAATATAATAAACCTCCCATATATTCCTCTTTATTCTCTTTTAAATTCATGGCATCTTTTTGCATGAATTGTTGTTACATGCAGATAACTTTTTTTCTAAAATAAAATGCTCATTTTGTGTAATATTATTTGAATGTATGTCTTCAGTACTGACCATTTGGCACTGGATAACCAGTTGATGTGGTCTCTTCTTCCATTTTAAGCATTCCTTGATTGTCTGCAGTTCTTTGTGTAAGCCTGAGGCCTTATGGGCTTTCCTCTGCCCACTTTGGCATGTCTATTGTTGTTGTGCTTGTTCAATTTATATTTAGGAAATCATATTTGGTGGGCCTTTATGTGTCTAGTTTCTGATATTCATAGCAGACAAAATCTCATAATAAACTTCTTCAACCTCTGGCTCTGAAAATCTTTCCACCTCTTCTTCCATAATGTTATTTGAACCTTAGGTACAGGAATGGTTTTGTAGATGAATCACTTGGGATCAGTCTCCACAACTCATTTTGATTGGTGTGATTTTTTTGTAATGGTCTCTATAGCAAAGAGAAATTTCCTTGATGAGAAGTAAAGACTATACTTATCTCTAGGTACAAGAACAAGTAAATATATAAATAAAGTGTGATACACATATTTAAATAAATATTTATATATTATTGTTGATGTTTGGGTTTATGCTGGATGGTTGATCAAAGAAGAGAGAGCCACTGCAGGATAAAGTTAGGCTTTAGCCTCTGAAGGACTGAGCAGTGACAGCTTCCTAGAAACACTTTTTTATTGTTATATTAAAAGGCACCTTTATCAAGTCAATTTCCGCATACCAAAACTTCTTATCTGATCTAGGGGTTATCTTGAAAGACCCATCGCCTAAGCAATTCTCACTCATACAAGACTCCCTGGTTTTCCAGGCCTGTCTCAGGACTAAGTTATGCAAAGGCTCTGAGAATCCTTCAAATGAATAAGTGTATAAAATGTCAGATAGCAATTACTGACAAAAGGCTTCAAAGCTTTGGTGCAATCACTCTAGATTCTTGCTAAAAATCCTGCTACATATTATATAGTACATATATAATATTATATCTTATAAATTATATATATATATATATATTAGAGATATGCAATGGTAATTCTTTAGCCATATAGGAAAAGAAAATTATGTCATTTGTATGAGAATAGGAGGATGTAGAAATCATCATACTAAGCTAAGTAAATGACACCCAGGAGGATAATTTTGCATGCATTTTATCTTAGATAGAACCTAGGTGATAGATACATCAAAAACATAAACATATGGCATGAAAATATGAAGAGGTCTATGTGAGAAGAGGCAGAGGATTAGCAAAGTGTGGGATGGGGTATATAAGAGGGTAACTGGGAGTCAATCTGTCCAAAGTACATGATATTCCTCAGCAGAAATCTCATTATGAATGCTCATTGTTTTATATACAACAATTACATATTCATACAACTTGAAAATCAGTTAGTTATAAATGCTCAGAGATAATTCTTTGCACTCTGTTCTGATTCTGTGTTCTGTGGGTTTGCTCTTGTACAAGTGCCAATGATATGATTACAATGGCTACACACATTCCTGAGGGAGTCAGTTCTATCCTTCTACCACTTGCATTCTGTTGACTCTGGTCACCAAGCATGGCGGCGAGTGCTCTTACCAGTCCCTCCAACTCACCAGCTACTTTGTATTATACTTAAAAATCAGGCAGTGTTGTTCTTCTAGGTTTTTTTCTTAAAATTACTTAAGCCATTTGAGGTTCTTTTGTGGTCCCGTTGAAGTACAGAACTACAAGATTTTGTTTGTTTGGTTTTGTTTTTTTGTTTTTTCGAGGTATAGCCCAGGCTGTCCTGGAACTCACTTTGTAGACCAGGCTTGTTTCGAACTCAGAAATCTCTGCCTGCCTCTGCCTCCCAAGTACTGGGATTAAAGGCATGTGCCACCACGCCCAGCTTACAAGCTTTTTTTTTATTTTTAAAAAACATGAGGAATATTAATGGTCTTTAAAAATAATTTGTGGCAATGATGAAATTATTAAGTTGCAGGTTTCAAAGCACAATCTGATAAATATAGTTCATGATAATCTATTTTATGTATTTTGGATGCCTAGAAAAGAAGAGCTCAAAGATTTCAGAAAAAAATATGATAAACAAAAACCTTATTGATCCTTATTTTATTAGTATATCTAGCATATGGGCATTGTCCATTACATGCTATATCTCATAAATGTGTTCAATAAAAATGACAATTTTGAAAGTTGAAGGATTGATATTTCTGAATACTTTCCTGTGGTTTGAATTATGAAGTATTAGCATATGATAGGCATAGAAACCAATTCAATAAAATTGGTAATTTTAAAACAAACCTTCAAATTTGCAATCAGGTGGTATTTACAAGGCTGCCAATGAAACTTGGTATGAGAAATAGACTCAAAATCCTGATGAAACATTATTTGTCCATATCAAAAAACAGAGATTTTTTATTTGTCTGTATTCCCATTTGTATGTATTTGTACTTGCACTGATATTTGTCTGTGAGTGTATGCCACATATGTGTGGATGTCCACAGAGGCCAGAAGAGGATGCTGGGTATTCTAGAGCTGGATTTACAGGCTGTTTGCCACCTGGTTGTGGATTATGGGAATCAAACTTGGGTCTTCAGGAAGAGCATCAAGTCTGCATTTGCAAAAATAAACTAGACATCTGTTTCATATCATATACAAATTAACTTAGAATTGGTAAACAATCTAAACATAAGAGCTAAAAGACAATTTTTAGTAGATTACAGTTACAGATTTTCTTGGCTTATGTAAATAACCCAATTAAAATTTGACAGTCTCTGAATAAATTTTTTGTAAGTAATATGTACAAATGAACAATAAATACACGAAAAGATACTTATCATCAATAGTTATCAGAGAAATGAGAACTGGAACTATAATGTGATACTATAATGTGTACTAGAGGGTAGATAAAATGAAAGAGAAAAGAAAACGTTTTAGTGAGGACCATTTTAAACTGGAATTTTCTTGCACTGCTATTTGGAATGTACCATAGCACATCTGCTTTAGAGAAACAGCTTGGCATTTGCCCCAAGAGTTAACCACAGTGTTAACATAGGACCTGCAATTCTACTTGTAAGGATAGAACAAGGAGAATTTGCTACAGTTCAATAATATTTTATTCAGGAATGTTTATAGCAAACTCAAGATAGACAAACTAAGGGACCAAAACATCCATCAATCAATAGAAACACAAAATATTACATATTCTGATGATTAAATATCATATGCTATTAAAAATAGGAATTCTGATACATTTTATGGAATGGATGACACTTGAAGACATTGCAATATGTGAAAATGCCAGTAACTTACATATTTCATAATTCCACAATTTCCAGCGATTCCACAAACAGGAAATAGATTGATAATTTTCTAGGGCAGAAGTATGGAGTAAGATTTAAGAAGAGATGATGGATGAATGCTCATGAGTACAGAGCTTTGTTTTGGAGATGCTGAAAATGTTGAACAATTTTACTCACAACTACCCTTTCTATGACTATACTGAAAACAACATTTACTTTAAGTGGATGTACTCTATACTATATTAACCGCATCCTAATAAAACTTTTCTTAGAAAAAAATTATTGCAAATGTCCAAGAACCATTTATTTTTATATTTCATGTTCCATCCCTTTTATAATATTTATTTTTATGCTATGAGAGTTTTGCCAGTGTGCATGTTTGTGCAACACATGCATGCATTGCCTATTGAGACCAGAAGAGGGAGGGGGATCCCATGGAATGAAGTTACAGTTTGTTTTGAGCCACTTTTGAGTGTTGGGAACTGAACCTTGTTCCTTTGGAATAGTAGCTGGTGCTCTTAACTGCTGAGCCATCATCTATCCAGTAGCCCTCTACTTGATTTTAAAGCATTTTAAAAAGCATTTTATTCACATTCTCTCAGTATATCTGCTCATTATCCTTTGAAAACAGGGGTTATGCTGTTTTGATGTTGCTTTTGTTGTTGATGTTGTTGTTTGTTTTGTCTTGTTTTGTTTCCTGAGATCTTTTCCATCCAGGCTACTAGTTCTGTGGCATGTCTATCTCTGTGTTTGCACCATTAAAATATACAATGGACTCAGAGAAAAGTATAGTGTGGATAATAGGGGAAGTTATAAACTTACATTAAGAACAGTCTTTGAGACAATTTCAATGGAAAGGTATACCTCACCAGGCTTTGAGCTCAGGATTTCACAAATCTTATTTAATTCTCACAAAAGAAACCTCTGTAGCAGACACTATTATAAATATTTTGAAATAAACAATAAAATAAACACCTGAGACTCAAATAAATACCTGAGACTCAAATGATTAATACAGATCTTGCACTCAGATCTTAGAAACATGTGATCTAAAGAATAAAAAATTGATGTCGTGATAAATAGACTCATTCTTGCAAGTTTTGTGCTTTTTTTCCTCATCATGGATCTGAAAGACAACTATTTTAAAATGGTAGGCAATATTTACAAGAGAATTTTATTTTTATAGAAAATACCATTTCAAACTTGTTTTAAACAATTTTATATTTGTTTACATTAAAATCTTTGCATAAGGCTGCACTTACTTTAGGTGATATATATAACAATTTCTTTTCTTTTTTATATTACTTTTATATTTTTACAGTCCAGCCATTGCCCTCCCCTCTCCCACAGTTCCTCATCCCATTCCTCTTCCCCTGTCTACAAGAGGATGTCCCTACCACACATCACACACCTCCACCCCACAAGACCTTCCTGGGGCCTCAAGTCTTTCAAGGGTTTGGCCCCTCTTTTCTCACTGATGCCAGACCAGGCAGTTCTCTGCGTGACAGGGACCTCGGACCAACTACTGCATGCTGCCTAGGTGGTAGTTCAATTTCTGAGAGATCTCAGGGGTCCAGGTTAGTTGAGACTGCTGATCTTCCTACGGGGTCTCCTTCTTCCTCAGCTTCTTCCAGCCTTTCCCTAATTCAACCACATGGGTTCTTGACTTCCATTATTGAAAACAATTGCATGAAATTTGTGCTGCCTCTTTTAAAAACTCAAGATACATAGTCTCTTTATTAGGTGTTATGGAGTGGAAGAAATTGTAACATGAATAAGATGAGGCACTTAACAGTTATAAATTGTGCACCTTTGGCACATCCATTCACTCTTTCTACTCTAAAGTAACCTCAGGGTGTATCACAGAAAGCAAACAGAGGTGACTGTATTTTAATAGACCTTACAATACATTCACATAGCACATATTTATGTGGGGAGTTGCATGCATGAATACACTCATGTGAGTGTAATTTAGATCTGAGAGAGAGGAAAAAAGTTTTGGCCAATGGCTGAAATAATTTTTTATGTATATTTCTTGACTGGTCAGGGAGAATTTCCATAATACAAAGAAGAGTGTAAATTAGCAAGAATGATCTTATAAGATTCTGCTACTATTTTGCTGGTTTTACAAGAGACATCTCTAATACTTTATTGTGTACCCGTGTATCCCTATTATATTTTAGGTTTTTCTCTCACAGATATATTTTAGCTACATTTATATATGCTTTGTGGATTTTTTCAGTCATGAAAGTGAATTTATCTCTAAGTTTCACAAGCCAATTGGCATATATTAAAAAATATATAAGGGAAAGGTTAAAATTGATTTCACAATTGATGCAAAACACATCAAAGGAGACCTAAGGTTATTATTTTGGGGAGGGTATTACTATGAAGTAGAAACAGGACACAATTCCATTCTGGCTTTTGGTTTAATCCTATCATAGATGCTTTAGAACTACCCTCTTCCTTTTTCTATTTCTTTACCTTATTTATTATCTGGGTAGATGAACACTATTCACTATATTTTATATACTTGGTGCTTAATTATTGTTAGTCCTGAAATTGCAAGAGTAAAAGAAATGTGGATATGCTAAATGTTCAAGTAAAAACTAATCAAATTTCATTCTGAATGCTTTCTTTTGATTGGTTTCTTCTTTTTTATTAAAATTACTAGTAGTAACAGAAAAATTTGAGTAAAAATTTTGTTCCTGGTTAATTTTTGTTTATGGAAATGCGATTCCTATACATAATGAGATTTTATTAAGCTGTAAATAAAAGTGAAATTATGAAGGTTTCAGGTAAATCAACAGAGCTAGATCGAAAACGTTATACTGAGTGAGTTTAAAAAAAGGCTCCAAAAGACAAATTTCACATTTTCCCACTCATATTTAAAACTTAACATCATTTATGTTTGTGTATTTAACTTGGAGTGCCTGTGGATGTCAGGAAAGGTTAGGGGAAAAAAGGTCTTAAGAGAGTGGGGAATAGAAGAACATATGTGACATGAAGGAGAAAGAGGAATAATGAGAAAGGAAGTTGAAATGGTGTGAGGTATGGCAAAGGAAGAAAGAGGAAGAACAGGAGGTAGAATAATTAACAACAAGGATTTTGAAAAAGTCACATGCAGCCCTACTATATTAATTATATATATATTTACAGAACAGTCTGGTTGGAGTTACTATACATTGTGGATAATGCTCCTCACATAATTTATAAATTGTCAAATAAAAAGCCTTATATGGGGCTTGAAGAGATGATTCAACAGCTATGACCACTTAATGCTATTGTAGAGAACTTGGGTTCACATCCTAGTACCCATATTGGGTAGATTACTACAAATCTCCTAGCTTTAGGAGATGAACACATTCTTTTGGCTTATGCAAGCAACTTACACACACACACACACACACACACACACACACACACACACACACACACACACACAAATATATATATATATATATATAGAGAGAGAGAGAGAGAGAGAGAGAGAGAGAGAGAGAGAGAGAGAAAGGAGTTCAGTGTCAGATGTAGCCCATCTTCCCTTGAATTGTTGTTCAGAAATATTCCAAACCACCCCCTTCTTCAAAATATGCAGGTTATAGATGTTCCTCTTGTGTGCCCACTGGAACCTGGTGGTCTGACCCTATTGCTAAAGACATCACATGCTTTGGTTACAGTATATAGAGAATTCAATTTGGTACAGAGTAAGAAGCTTCTTTCTTGCCAGCTAGATATCATAGGGTGCTTAACAGGCTGATAGAGCAAAGAAATCAAGAGTCATACCAGATGTTAAGTCTGAGAATTACAATAACAACTGGAGTGCCTAGAAATGCCGATGGTTGCAAGAGTAGCATGAATGTTATGGGATTAGCTTACCATTTTCTGATTGAATTTAAGGAAGAAAAATATGACCAGTACTGTAAATCTGGACAAACACTTATGGCTGGGGAGCTTATAATATGAATGATGTGAATTATGTGAATCTAGTATTATTTTAGTAAATTGACATAGCATTTAACTGCCCTCTAAATTTATATCTCTATACTCAGATTAGTGAGCTGACCTCAACAGAGAAGTTTCTTTGTTCAGTGTCTGGCAGTGAAGGAAGTTAATGCTAAAAAATGCAATTTTTCAAGTACACAAAACAAGTATCTATAGAGTGATCAGCTATAAATAAGACATCTACATCATACTTCCTTTCCCCAAAGCTCAAATATTGTCATGGAGAAGAGAGCAGAAAGATTCTACAATATAGAGAACTGGAGAGAAACAGGGTCTTTTGGACATGACACACCATTACACTCATGGATTCATGGTAACAGTGCTTGCCTGCACAAGGCCAGCACAAGATCAAGCAAATCATCTTTCCAGAGTGAAGGAGGGGAGACTCAGGAGCTCCCTCTACTAGCTGAGGTAGTACTGACCATTGATGGTTTTTGAAGAAGGAAAAGTCAGTTTTATCAAAATCTGTGGCATCTGTTGGGTCAACTCTGCTCTCGCATGTGGCCCTATATACTTCAGTTCATGGGCAGTACAAATTCAACCTTGTCTGGTTACTGAATATAACAAAATAGGCGCAAACCTTAGAGGGGTTAGGATAGATCTAGGAGGAGTTATGATTATTAGTAGGAATGAATATTATCAAAATACATTGTATGCATGCATGAAATTCTCAAAGAATTAAGAAAATAGCTTTAAATTCTTTTCATGAGGATGCAGAGGTATCAGAGGGCAATCAGAATGGTGTAGAAGTAAAAATAGTAGACTAGTTTTAACTTAAATGCCAGTACACCTTCTTTATTCTCAGACATTCCTTTTTGTGTGTGTGTTATACTCTCAGGTAGATATTTTAAAAATGCTATTAAGGCACTTGGTTACAATATAAGGATTTCAGAATCTATGAGGGAAGAATCAACGTTATATTTGGTCCTTAGCATAAAATATATAGTAAACTATATTAGATACACTCTAATTCATCCAACAAGATTCTGATACATATGACTAAAACTCTCAAATTACTATCACTTCACACACACATACACACACACACACAGAGAGAGAGAGAGAGAGAGAGAGAGAGAGAGAGAGAGAGAGAGAGGTACATAAAGACAAGAGACAGGATGGTGAGTTTGTTTTTTGTTGCTCTTGTTTTGTTATATATCAGATTTCAGGGATCACCACTTTTATTGAACCATTAGCGGGCTCATCCCTGGGATAGACTAACTCTCCTCTCAGTTGCCTATTGCTTCTTGTCCAGGTATGTAACTCCATGAGCTTTTGCTTCTCCCACATTAACATGTCCCATGGATGTTGCCATTCTTCAGATCCTGCTTATACAGCTATTTCTATGACAGAGTGTTTCACAGATTTCCTGGTGGTCTCTTTCTTAAAATCTGTCTAAAATTTTTCTCAGAAGGTTCCTGAGCTATAGATACAGGAGCTGTTGTGTAGATGTATCCATTGGGGCTAGGCTCCAGCAACCCATACAATAAAGCTCTATATTGTCTCCAGTTGAGATCTTCTCTAATGGTCTCCATTTGCTGGGAAGATAAGCTTCTTTTATCAGGGGTCATCTGGATAAAAGGACAAGATTCAGAATGTAGGCAAGGATTAATATGGGTCTAAGAAAGTGGCAGATATCTTTTAGATATGGAACTTTATTAGCCGTAGGTTAGGTTTCTAAGACCAGACATGGTTTCCCTTCTGTTGGATAGGCCTTAAATGTAAATAAACAACTGTTTCTTACTGCACCTTTATGGGTGTCTTGCCATGTTGCTTATTGTTGTGCTTCACAGGTATCATAGACAGATAGGAAGTACTATTAATCTTTCCTTCCCTTAGCAGCTTGAATAGTATTTTCTGGTACAATGAAAGCTAGACCATAGGAAGCCGGCCTTCAGGTAAGCTCCAGATCAAATAATCTGGGTCTTGCATCCTAAATGTGAAGTATCTTCAGCAACAGGAGCTTACTTTAACCTCTAAGATACAACCCAGGGCAACAGCCATTGTCAATATTGCTTGATGGGTCACTTGGACTACCCTTAACAACTGTTTTTAAAATTTCTCATGCCTAGTACTGAGGTTTCTGCCTGTCTACAGTTCTTTACGGTGACATTGTCAGCTGTAGTGGCATAAAATCTCTCTCTCTCTCTCTCTCTCTCTCTCTCTCTCTCTCTCTCTCTCTCTCTCTATATATATATATATATATATATCCATATATATGAATATGAATACACTTACATGTACAATTTTTGGTAACTATAAAATAATAAGATTACTTGAAGCATTTTTTAAAAACAAAACTTCACTGTCATTTCTTTCTTTCGTCCCTCACTCCTCTTCTGTATTGATCTTGCTTCCTCTTCCCATTTAGAGCCTATTTCCTCATTTTTTCTTTTCTACTTTCTGCCAGCTCTCTTCTGTTATTCCCTTCATGGTTCCTTTATACATTAGTGGTTTCCATGGTTGCTTCATGCTGTATACAGGACATGTGAAGACATAGAACTAGGAAAAGCAAGTGAGAGAACATGTGGTATTTGTCTTTTTGGGTCTGGGTTACTGCACTCATTATAATCTTTAAAAAGTGAGGCTATTAACTGAGAATAAAAATCATAAAGAACAATTTGGAAGCTTGAGATTATAAGAGTTAAGACAATTGTAGTATAGGCTGAATTGTGCTTTGGTATCTCTGAAGTTCGTGGTTTTTTTTTTAATTATGAATTTTAAAAGATTAACTATCTCTGAGAAATTCAGATTTTGTTCCCATGATGCAGTGTTCTTCTGGTTCCAGGTATTATTTTCATAGAGATGGCTCGTATTATATAAAAGTTGGGGAATCATCATTGAAATTCAGGAAGAGAAAGTATAGAACACTTCCTTGTCTGTGGCATTCAAAAGATAGGCTTTTAGGCTGTTGTAGTTACATTAGATGTACCTCCACATTTTAATGCATATGACTATTTGGTTATTTTTTATAATATTATCATGAATTTCACTTTAAATTTTTTCTCCTGTATTTATGAAAGAAACACAGATGGTGTTTATGCTCTTTGATTACTTATTTAAATGTTTAGTCTGGTAGCTCCTATACCCTTGTACCCTTGAAGGATTCTTCCACAAGGCTCTCTCTTTGTTATTTAAAATCAATGAGTTAGGCTACAAATTGCTTCATGGTGTATTGGACAAATGGACTATCTACTCATTCTGCATCAACATGAATGTAAAATAATGAATCCCTATTGTTGAATATGATATCTCAAATTTTTATATTATATGAAAAAAATGTTTTTCATGGAGAAAGTAAAACCTTCATGAATCATGATGTATATTTCATAGCATCTAACCATTTCTCTGTCAAAATACATGAATAGTTTTATAGAGTCTCATTGTCAAATTAGCTGTATTAAAGTGGCTATTTAAAGTTATCCTTAATTTTAAAATTTTTGTCTGTCGAAATGGCCAAAACACAGTGTAATACCTGTACTCATAGATAAAGTGCTTAAAATAATAGGTTTGTGTAGATTTAGATCTATTATACATGCTTCACATCTATACTAAAATGTGAATTTCTTTCTATAAATCCATACTGTTACAAGTTAGCCCTTCTAAATTCATTTGAGGTATTTTGGTCTTTGATTTCAAAGTCTTAATCAACTGACTTTCATGGATTTTTCTTTTTTTATTTGCACAATAGTGTACTATAGCTGTCTGATGCTGTGGTTCTGTATTCAACCTAAATTTTCTCTCCCAGAGTTATTTTGTCATAAAACTGTTATATCTATGAAGTTTTCCCACATTATGACAATTAAAAGATGGGCTTAAATCTAATCTTTGGTTAAAACTGTTAATGCTTAGACTGTGTCGGAAATGTAACTCCCATTTTATACAGGTTCAGAATGCCATTCTGTATGACTAGATAGGTGACAGATGATAGTTACCAGATGGCTCAATTAATAGATGCTTGCCAACTTCCTAATATTTTTGCTTACTTTAGTTCATATGTCATTTTGTAGGAAGTGGTTTAACACTATCATGATACTTAGATATTAGAATGGAGATGCAATGTGAGTTATTATATGCTATATTTCACATTTCCTTAAAGTCATAACTAAACACTTTCTCTCCCTCTTAAAAAAAAATCCTTGTGCAGAATCCATGGAGCTTATCAAACCCAGAAGCTTTTTCTAGAACTTCTTTTTCTCCACCATCACAATTATCCAGAACAAATTCCAAGTAAGCCATCTTATCCTATAAAAGGGAACTGCAAAGTAAAAATACTGAAAAAGAAAGATGAGAGTTTCTTATTTGGAAAGAACTGCTTTAGACAGTTTAAACTTATATATTTGTTTTGTTGTTGTTGCTGTTGTCGTTTTGTTTGTTTGGTTTTTGGATAGGAGGCAGATTTGCAGAGAGAAACAGGCATAGTTAACTATAAGACTGTTTCCAACTGTAAATATCTTTATAATGGTATTTCTGACAGCATAAAATATAGCTCTTTAGCATATTTCCTGAGGAAAAATTCAGAAGTGACAAAAATTAAACTGTAGAACATTAAATGCTGTGCATCCCCATTTATCTAAGTATCACAACTTCTTAGCCATTCTGAGAAATAACATAGTGACTATCCCCTAGGTTTTGTAATATGATTAAAAGAAAACTGGTTTTAGTACTTTCTGTCTTATGAATATACCATTATTTCGTTATGCTTCTTGTTTCAATCTAATGGCTTCTGCATAACTTCATTTGTTTTATATTTTAAAGTATTTTTTATTCTTAAAATAGATTTATTGCTCAAGAACACAAAGAAGACAGTCTTTACAACTCTCCATATCTTAACTGGAATGCCTCTCCAGTACCGAGTAATCCTGCAGTAAACTATGGAAACAGTCATTTGTCAGCCACATACGCGAAGCCAAACTTTGTATGTAGAAAACATTTCTGCTTATGGTTATCATCATTATAATTACAGTACAGATAACATAGTGAATAATGGAATTTATTATGCTAAAATTACATAATAAAATCAGTACAAACAAAAGCTTAAAAGTTTATATAAATTACTATATCTACTATTTCAGTTTGTATAATACAATTAGGAAATGAGAATTAAAGATATAGAATACATGTTATAGAATAGGTATTAAAGTATATGTAAGTACATGTAACATGTTTTGTATTCATTTGTGTGTGTACTATTATATATATATATATATATATATATATAATATTTAAATTGGCAATTATTAGAAAGGATATTTGAAATAAATGAAAACTGATTTAATGCAAGGAGACTTACTCAGGATGTATTTACATTCATCTTGTACAGTAACAAAATAAACTTTGATAGTATTCCAAAACTACTTATTTTTCTTAAATACATATTACTCAGCAATGCTTGCTTCTTTTAGTGAATAGATTATGAGTTGTACAGTATCTAAACCAGTTTAGAGGAATTATAGTACAAGTGGCTATTTAAAAGCAAATAAAATTCATGTACTGAAAGAAATACTTTACTGATTTAAATAATTATGGGCTTATTATGATAATTAAACATTTTAATGAAATAACATAATATATGCTTAATTTTCTAATTCAATATCCTATCTAAGCAAGCTTAAACATTTTATCAAATGTCATGTAATTACTTTGGCATTTTCAACTTCCTTGCAGGATTTTTCCACATCCGGGGTCCCACGAGCAGCATATCCTCCAAAAGAAAAGAAATACTCGGTTTATGAAGGATCAGAAATCCCTTACAAAATTGGTCGTGCAAACATGACATCCAACTACTAATATTCCCATGGAAAAAATAAATGTGTGTAAACCTACATACACCAATCTTGTTATATACCAAGAAAACACTATAAATATGATTTCCATGCTCTACATACTTTGTTTTTCTTATAATTATGATAATTGTTTTCTTTATGTCTTGGACTTTTTTCTTTGCTGGCCCCTCCTGATGACCATAATGCAAAACTTTCATTTCTTCTATTTAATTTCATTAATTCATCAGATGCAGATATTTGTTACCTCCAAAATTTGGCACAATATCTGGGTATTTATTCATGGAATTCTTTAGTATGTTCAGTGAAATGAAAAGAAAATCAGTTGCAAACTGTTTATAAAAAATAAATAATGATGAATAAAGGCACCTACTGGCAATTCTGATGACCTGAGTTCAAACCCCAAGATTCATGGGATGGAGAAAAAGGTGGGAAGAAATTTGGGAGTAAGGATGTGTTAACCCAAATAGAAGGTGTATAAAAATGCCATGTGTGAACAATCTTGTTAGGAGAGGGGTGGTGGTGAAGGGAATCCTGGAGGACTGGATAATGCTGCTCTTAAAAACCGTTGGTTTTTTAAAGCAAAAATACCAGTGGTGGCTACAGAATATCATGAACTCCTTGTCAGGGAGACTTCAGAGCTCCTCACTCCATACAGGCTCTTAGCATTCCTCTTGGTTACCCACCAGAAACTAGTTGATAAGAACCTATTGCTGAAGACACCACACACCTTTGTTTCCCAATATAGAGAAAACAAGCTGGAAATGAACTAGAGGCTTCTTTCCTGCTGCATACTTGTCATAGTATTGAAAGATGTTGTGTAGGCTACTGGAGAAGTAAAAGTTTCAGTGGTCTTATTCATCTATATACTCCACAAATTACAAAAAAAGAAAAAAGAAAAAAACCCAACCTTCCAAATGTGTCAACTGATGCACTAGTGGCACAACTGTTATGCTACTAGTGAACAAATCTCTGGCTTTATATGAGGCTTCATCCACAAGAAGTAATCCTTCCGTATTATTATAAACCTAGGGGTGAAGTTACTATTAATAGTTAGCTAAATTGTCATGGCTCAAAACTGCATTCCAAATATCTATGTTTATATTCATAGACAAATGCTATTCTTATCCTTAACTAGAAAAGCTCTCTTTATAATAAAAGAGGGTGAATAGAGAGATATTTAGGTGCTCAAGGTGTGAGAACAAGTGATTGTTGAATGCTCAATCATAAACAAGCATTTATAGAATCTCCTCTAAGAGTTTGGAACTTTGTGGAAGAAAAGGCAGGAAAAAAATGAATGACAGAGAGAAAGAAACTGAAAGACTGTCTTCTAGACAGGATACAGACAATGTGATTATGATTTCATTGCAGTTGTAGCTACCTACAATGATTCTGAATAAGACCAGACATGTAAACAAGAAATCATACGTTAGGAACAGACTCAGGTGGTCCTACTTCTCTTTGCTCAGTAACTGGTTACTAAAGAGGGTTTTTTTTTTTTTTTTTTTTTTTTTTGGCGGGGGGCGGGGAGACAATGTCTTCAGTTACATCAGTTTTACTGAAGAGATCACCAGACTCAAATAGACAGCTCCTAAGCCATAGTCACAAAAGCGGCTTCAGTTAGGTCCAGCAAGTCATAAGAAACAAACACACAAGGAACCACTGAGATAGTTTAATGTAGAGACATTTTAATCCGGCAATATGACTGCTCTGGCAAGGGATCACATGCAAAGACCTTCTAGAACTGTGTGCTCTGGGTGAAATACAGACACACCCTTACTACACACTTTTAATCCCTCTGGCTGGAATACAGACATGCCCTTATTACACATCTTTAATTACCAACAGTGAAGGTAAAGTTGGTTTGTAGAAGGAAGACGCCATGTTTGAAAGTGACATCTAATTGAAAGGCAGACAAAGTGATGAATCAGAGCTTTGACAGAATGAGTCAGAGATAGGACACACCCAACTCTCACAAGAATAGCACAGGGGCTACTTAAGAGAACAGCACAGGGGAGAGAGGAGACTTAAGAGAGCAGAATGCACACACACACACACACACACACACACACACACACACAGAGAGAGAGAGAGAGACAGAGACAGAGACAGAGACACAGAGAGAGACAGAGAGACAGAGAAGGCAGTTTTACTGGGACAGTTTTGCAGACAGGTTGCAGGTAAAGACAACAGAGAATGAGAAGGAACAAGAAGATTAGAACAGATTAACAGAGAGGCCAAGCAGAGTAATTCAGTCAGAAGCCCAGAGAAGCCAGTTTGAATTAGTCAGCTCAGAGAGGAGTTTAGGTCAGAATAGCCAGCTACAGTTCAGAAAGAGCTAGACATGGAGGGTTTATTCAGCAGTAAGCCTCTGAGATGACAATTACATCTGGCAACTAAAAGTTACAATCATAGCTTAGTCAGTAAGAAGCTGCTGCCAGTGACTGATAATCTAAGTTCGAATTCTCAGGACCAACCAACAAAATGGAAAGAGAGAACCAATTCCTGCAAGTTGTCCTCTGGCCTTCCCATGCATGCATTAGCATGTACGGGACACCAGCCCCAGTGAACAATAAATCAAAAATAAATGTGATAAAAGATGAGAATGAGGTAAAAGAAACTGCAGGGAGTTGAATATAGTAAATCTAGTTGGAAGGTTAAAAAAGGGTTAGGTGGAACAGTAATCAGAATGTATTATATAAATATATGAATTTGTCAAAAACAAATTTAATAAAAATTACTCAGATTGCTAAAAATGAGTAATTTATAGTGATATGATGATAATTGCATTGAAATATTAATATTAAACAAACATTTGAAGTATAAAATTTTAGCGTAAATTAATTTGTAGAAATCAATTGTCAAATGGTTTCTAAAAAGTGATTAGTACAAAAGAAGAACCCCCAAACCTGGGTTCCTCTCTTCTCCAGCTATTTCTCTCAAAAATTCCCTGTCAAGAAACCCACATATGATTCTCTAGATAATTTTAAAACCAGTCATGTTGATGTTGATTAAAAATTACAACTCTACTTGATACCAAACATCATTTTAATTTTTTTATTAGTTTATTTTATTAAATTTTCTTTTCTGATATAATTCATCTCAACAGTGGCCTCCCCTCCCTTCTCTCCTCTCAGCTCCTCCCTCACATACCTCTCCTTTCTCCCAGATGCAGTTTTTCCCATTTCTCTTCAGAACAGAGCCCGGCCCCAAGTGATATCAACCAAACTTGGTATAAAAAGATGCTTCCACTCCTTGCCACCCTTGTCTATAACAATTACAACCTTGTTTGAAATTTAAGGAGTCAGTCTCATACAAGTGACATTATACATACTAAGGTTATGTCTACATATAACAACACGTAATGAAAAAGAGGCCATGAATTTGAAAGAGAGCAAGGAGGGGTATACGGGAGGATTTGGAGGAAGAAAACAGAAGAGGGAAATGAAGTAATAATAATTCCAAAAAAGAAATAATTCTAAAAACATACGTGTCTAATCTGACACTCAACATAATTTTTAACCATGAGGCCCTGTAACACCAAAAACCAAAACAAACAAACCAATCTAAGTTACATACTTCTCACCCAAAATTATACAAACTAATTATTGCCATTCCCAGAGGCAAAAAAAAGGACTCTTAGGCTATGTCATAGTGAGAAAATATAATTTTTAACTGTCTGTCGTTGACTGCAATTTTTATTTTAGTTTGTTTTTCTGACAATATCAAACAGAATTGCATGTCTTTATAACATTTGTTCCTCCTGACTATAGGAAAGAAACAAGATATGTCAAAGACAACCATATACTAATAAATACTCTAAGAATACAAACCAAGAGAAAAGTTGCACTAAATTTGTATTTCAGTGCAACAGATGGAATGTAAGATTCCACACATGCTGTGTAAGATCTTTACCAATGAACCATAGTGGAGTAGTCGACTTTACATTACTTTTTGAATCAGAATTCCATACCTAGTATTTTTAAAGTTTGGATACAATAGTCATTTACAGTATCATTAAACAGCATTGATTTTTATACAAAATTGTTCATGCTGATCTCTGAGGGATTATTTATCCCTGTGGTATTTTTCATAAATTTGGAGCAATTCTTTCCTTTTATCTATTGTTATGTTTTTATTTAAGTAGGTATTTTGAATATTTAAAATATTTGTTTTTATATCATTTGTTTGAGACACCTTATCCACAAGATTTGTGGTACTTATATTCTAGAAAATTTGGAGGACTTGGTAAGTACCCCCATAATTTTTTTACACTAGAAGAGGGATACTACAAGTATGGCGATTTTGAAAATACAAGAGGTGTCAGATGAGGCCAAGAATTTCAGAAAAATGTCATAAAGCCAGTAAAGGAGAAATCAAGTTCTCAGTTTCTTCTCTGTAAAATTAATGTGTTAACCTTCCAGTTTCATTACAAATAATATGGCTCTTGCATCATCCAAATCCTGAATGGATGACCCAAGAAAAGGGGTCTATGTAATTAATAGGGTAGTCAAGATGATTAAATGAGATAAGATATCCAAAGTACTTAAAACAGCTCAGAGAAGGGTAAGTATCCAATAAGACATGTGTGCAAGATTCTACTATAAAAATGAGGTTGAAGTAAGTAAAACGCTGTGGACAGTGGTCTAGAACGTAGCTAGAAGAACAATTAGAATTTAGGAACCCATGCTTCTAGACCAGGGAGCAAAATCTACAAAACCAACAGAAGCTCACAAAAGGCTGCTATCAAAACGTCTGGCAGACCAGAATATAAACACAGATCAACAACAAGAGACAAACTAGATATTGGGCCAATGATCATTTGGGGAAGAAATTTCTTACATTTATAGTGCCCGGAGTTTAAACTAGAAATCTTAGAATAGTTTCCCACATGTTGGCAGGCTTGGCTCTATAATAAAATATGAATGACTTGAAAATAATGAATTAAGTGGCTATGCACAGTAACACCTTTAATCCCAACACTCTGGAGGCAGAGGAAGGCAGATTCCTGAGTTTAATGCTAGCCTGGTGTACATAAGGAGTTCCAGGAAAGTCGGGGATACATAAACAGACCCTGAATCAAAACAAAGACAAAACAAAACAAACAAACAAACAAAACCAAGAAAATGGATTAAGGGACAAAAATAGTTTTAGATAATGATAGTCATCACATTTTTGTCAAGGGATAAAGATAAATTTAGAAAAAAAAACCTATTACATAAATATGTTCTGGGTGATGCAAGAACTGCAAAATGAACAGGTCTTATCTGCAAAAAGAAAATTTCTTCCTTTTTATAAAGGCCCAAGTAAGGATGTTTCAGTCCCACTTAGAAGGGGGAAGGAAATAATCACTAATCACTGGAGGCAGAGAGAGAGGGACCTAGGTAAAAGAGGGGAGGGGAGGGGAAAAAAAGAGAACTGGATCAGGTATGGGGAACAGGAGAGAAACCCAGAGGGCCAAGAAAGTGAATGGCAATAAGCAGCATTGGAAGGGAGCGTGGAGGGACCCTCTAGAAAGCACCAGAGATCCAGAGGCAAAAGACTCTAAGGACTCAATGGGGATGACCTTAGCCAAAAATGCCACAAGGTCTCATGTGGAGAGACAGGATTACCAACTCACGGTAAAAATTTCTGACCTAGAACTGTTCCTGTCTAAAGAATTGCAGTGACAAAAATGGACAAGAAACTGATGGTCCAATGACCTGCCCAACTTGGGATCCATCTCGTGGGAGGACTATAAGGCCTGACACTATTACTGGTGCTATGATGTGATTACAGACAGGAGCCTGCCATCACTGTCCTCTGAGAGGCCCTATCAGCAACTGAGTGAGACAAAAGCAGATACTTACACTGAACCATTGAACTGAAGTCAGGACACCCTAAAGTTGAATTAAGGGAAAGATTGAAGAAGCTGAAGGGGAGAGAGACCCCATAAGAAGACAGCAGTCTCAACTTACCCAGACCCCAGGGAGCTCCCAGAGACTGAACCACCAACCTGGAGCAAACATGGCCTAGTCCAAGACCCTTAGCACAAAGCTAGCAGAGGCAGAGATCTACCTGCTCTGATGTCAAAGACTCCAGTGATGGAGAAGACCTGGTGAAAAGGAGCCCCCTCTAGGAGAGAAGGGGGAGGAGGAATGAAATGAGGAACTGTGGGAGGGGAAACCAAGGGGAGGTGACGACTAGAATGTAAATAAATAAAATTAATAGTAAAAACCCTAGAAGATGACTTTTTCATTTATACATGTATATAATGCTTTCTGATTATTTTATCCCCATTTACTCTACTTCCTCTCCCTTCAGTATTGGACTCCTGTACAGACTTCCTTACAAATCTCTTTTTCTACCAGTGGAATTTTTCCTTTGATGAGTATGAAGTGTCTTTCCATATCTCTTATGATTCATTTTGATCCAGATTATGTGTTTTCAGATAGCTGCACTTGCTTGTTTCTTAGTTCCATTTGCATAGAATACCTTTCATCATTTTTTTTACCTTAAGGTACATCTATTCTTGATAATGAAGTATATTTCTTGGGAGTAACAAAATGATGAATCTTGTTTTCTAATCCAATGATGTATTTCTTGGGGTTAGCAAAATGATGAATCCTGTTTTCTAATCTCAGTGAAAGGGAGGGGTAATATGTGGTTTGGGTTGAGGAACTAACTGTCTGTCATGTCTGCATCAAGTATGGTGGATTGCTTGGTGTCTTAGTGAGGATTCCTGTTGTGGTGATAAAACATTATGACCAAAAGCAACTTGAGGAGGGAACAACTTGATTACACTTCTAGGTAATAATCCATCACAGGGAGATATCAGGACAGAACATTAGGGAGGTTAGAACCTGGAGGCAGGGGCTGATACAAATACTATGGAGGGATTCAGATTGCTGGCTTTCCCCCATGGTTTTATTAGCCCTTTTCTTATAGAACCCAAGAACCCCAGCCCAGTGATAGCACTATCCACAATGGGATGGGCCTGGTATCAGAGAAGCAGAGAAAGCACCCAACTGACCCTTTTCCTCAGCTGACTTCCAAAAAGGAAAAGGAAGCTCTCCTCCGTGAATTCCCAAAAACTCACAAATTGACTATCTCCCTTCTACTTCCTGTGCATCTCTCTATCTGTCCTCCTCACTCCCTCTTATTTTTTCCTATGTTTATTCCCTGTCAATTGGTTGCTTGCTCCATATCTTGACCTATGGCTTACTTTATTTAATCCTGTTAAAAATTAACAAAGATTTTGGAGTAAGGTGTGTAAGGGCTGAGCCACACCACAACTAGAAACAGTTTTTTTTTTTAAAGTAAATAACATAATTTTGAGGTTCACAGTGTGAACAAATATTCTAATATCCTGCAACAATATTGTGTGTGTGTGTGTGTGTGTGTGTGTGTGTGTGTGTGTGTACCCACGCGCACGCACATGTAAGGTGAAAAAGGTGAATGCAGGGTTAAAGAGAAGGAATAAGATTCAATTTCAATATGTAGCCATCCAATTTGTCCAGCAAAATTTGTTGGAGATGCTATCCTTTCTCCAGTGAGTGATGCTGGCCTCTCTGTTAAAATCAGGTGGCTGTAGTAGTGTGGGTTTACGTGAAGATCCTCAGTGCCATTCCATTGATGGTTGGTGTTAGCAATCAGACATCTTCCCAGCCAGATCCTGAGGGACAACAGACTTCATCACTAGCTTTCCTGTTGCATGTCCTCCTGTTCATGTGCCACATCCTTATAAAAGGTTGTGTTTCTCCTTCCCCCATCTTTTCTTCCCTTTGCCCCCCCCCCGGCAGCCTCTGTCCCTTTTAATAGAGCTCCCCAATTAGACTTGTCACAAGGCTTGATTTTGTCAGAATCCACTGCTTAGTGAGAAAGATGAGCTAGTATGTCTCCATGCCAGGCTATAAAATGCCAAGTTCAGGAGACTAGGCCTAAGCTTCTGCTTCCCAGAGCCAAACAAACCAGTTCCAGGAAAAACCACAGTCTGAGAGCAGCCAATCAGGAACTGGACTGAACCTGTTGGGGTTCAAGAATCACCACACAAACCATATGAACACTGATCTCAGTTAAGTGGGAATAGTTTATTGAGTATACAGCCTAATACTGGTCAGACTAGGAACATAGCTTGGAATTATCTGAACTATAACAATGGATATTGTTCTCTGTCAGCTTATAAAGGAAAAACCCCACAAAACCCACAGCGAATTCATATGCAGGTATAGAAAGTGCCAGCTCTGACTCAAGATATGTTAGTAATACCACTTCATATTGACCTTTGATGGGATGGATCCCAAGATTAGCAAACTTCATATAGAACATGCAGAATAAAGCAGGGTATGTGGGCATCATGGTCCTTGCTCTGAGCTAAGTCACATCTCTTTGTCCATGGCTGGAAAGACATGCCACAGCAACAATATGAAATAGCTGCAGGGATGGAACAAAATGGTTACAGCTATTGGCGGTGGGGGCTGTCAGACCTTAACAAGCCAAGAATAGTTAGTCAGAAATTATTCGAAAAAGGCCCCAGAACCCCCCCAGCAGCAATGGTTATAGAAAGCCCCTAGAACCATAGCCAATCCCAGGGACACCTGTACCCCTGGAGATAGAGCAAACCAATCAAGATAAAGATCACCTACCCCTCCCTGGAATTGCCCTAATCCACTTAAATTGAGCCTGGGAGCTCACCTCCATGAGCAGCATTTTGATAAATGGTTGCCCACTGCATGTTGGTAATTTCTGCAAGATAAATGTTATCCAATCACAAAAGAAGTCACTAGATATGCACTCACTGATAAGCAGATATTAGCCCAGAAACTTAGAAAACCCAAGATACATTTTGCAAAACACAAGAAAACCAAGAAGGAAGACCATTGTGTGGATACTTCATTCCTCCTTAGAATAAGGAACAAAATACCCATGAAAGGTCCAGAGAAAAAACTTAGAGCTAAGATGAAAGGATGGACTATCCAGAGACTACCCCATCTAGGAATCCATCCCATCATCAGCAACCAAACCCAGATATTAATGCACATGCCAGCAAGATTCTGCTGAAGGGACCCTGATATAGCGGCCTCTTGTGAGGCTATGCCAGTGCCTGGCAAACACAGAAGTGGATGCTCACAGTCAGCTATTGGATGGAACACAGGACCCCCAATGGAGGAGCTAGAGAAAGTACCCAAGGAGCTGAAGGAGGCTGCAACCCTGTAGGTGGAACAACAATATGAACTAACCAGTACCCCCTGAGCTCGTGTCTCTAGCTGCATATGTAGCAGAAGATGGCCTAATCAGCCATCATTGGGAAGAGAGGCCCCTTGGTCTTACAAACTCTATATGACCCAGCACAGGGGAATGCCAGGGCCAAGAAGTGGGAGAGGGTGGGTAGGGGAGCAGGGGCGGGGGGGGGGAGGTTATAGGGGACATTCGGGATAGCATTTGAAATGTAAATAAAGAAAATATCTAATAAAATAATAAATAATTAAATATTAGGCAAAATAAAAAGATAAATGTTATTTGCCTTTGCATACCATTTGTGCTTGGAGTCTTCCTTCAGCCATTCTTGAACCCTAATATTTGGGAGTTTGTCTCACGTCACTGTGGACCCTTGTGACTAAGTAGTAGAGCATTTTTAGGGGAACAATTGGCTCTTCACCAATCTGTGAGTTGAGGCACCTCTCTGTGTTGTATGTCTTTGTGGATTTTCGCTCTTGTCCTATTTTCTCAGAGGCTGCTCTGTTCAGGGTAGGGGGAATCTTTTATCTCCTTTTCTGTTTCTTTTGGAGGCACAGTCTGGAGGCAGATCAGATGTGACAAAGATTCCCTCCTGGCTGGGCAATTCCGAGGATGCTTGTGAACCCCTTATGTTGGAGGTGAAAAGCTCCCTTTGTATGATTTGCATCAGGTCTTGGTAGAGGCTGACAGGGTAGACATAGGTGGTATAGCCTGAGGCCTAGAGAGGCTGTCATCTCTAGACACTTCCCTTGGCACTGGGAGTCAGAGAACTCCAGCCAAAGCTAGCTTTTGTTGGAGGATACAATGTTGTTTCTGACAGGCAGAGCCCTAGAGAGGGATACACCACTATCAGCTTAGTTTGAGTTTCTTTTTCTCACTTCTGTAGGTTTATTGTGTACTTTATGTACTTGTGATTTATTTGTTATCTCCTATTAACCTTGAGAGACACCATGGGAAAGACAAACTGGATCTAGTGCAGTTATACTTCAATGATTTCAAGTGCCGGACAGAGAATCTAAGTTTAACTGTATGGTCAGGGAAACTAACCTTTTTTTTTTTTTTTTTTTTTTTTTTTTTTTTTTTTTTGCGGTAACAAATAACCAGCCGGTCCACCAGCTCTTTGCTTTGTTTTTGATTTTGTTTTTATGGGTTTTTTGTTTTGTTTTGTTTTTGTGCCTCTCTCATTTATCTTTAACTCCTGTGCTATAGGACATCTGGGTCGGGGGGGGGGTTAAAACTTCATTTGCTGGTTGTTCACCCCTTGCCTTAGTTTTAACTCCTTCAAGGATTTTTAGAAGGAAAAAAAAAAGCAGCCAAATTGGAACAACAAAAACTAAGAAACTGGTGCTGCCTTGGAGTCCTGACTCCTGCCTGGATCAAGCTGGCAGCAATCCAAAAGCTCTGTGCAGGCTGTTCACAGAGAGTCCAGCAGCTTCTCAGCTTCTCCGATAAGAAAGCAGCATGGCTAATTCTGCAACAGAACATCTATGCCCATGAGAATTGGATTCAACAGGTAGCAAGGTGCTCCTTCCTTAAAATTATAGCTAAAAGAAATAGAAAAGATTCTATTTTAAATGTAAAAATTATGTGGCCACTACATGCTTATTTCTGACCAGTCTTGAATCTATAAGTTCACTACATTTTGTATGTCTTGGTTATAAAATATTGATTTATCATTTATGATACACAGTTAATCATCTATAATATCGGCAATAGAATATTGGCTTGAAATAACTAAAGGTTAAAGCCATTCTGGACAACAACTCATGGCATGAGCCAAATAGGATCTCTAAACATATTTTTAAATTGGGATAATATTTTTATGCAACTTCTTCTCTGGAAAGCAGACTGGCTTTAAAAATGTCTCTCTGGCTTACAATTTGCAACTGGGACTGGGAACAGATAATGTGATCTAGTCACCCCTCCCCCTGTCCACATCCAGAGACAGCCTGAACCCTCAATAGTTCTGACACTACTAGGCTCACTGGTAAGTTCCCCCTCCCTGCCTCAATACCTGGCCTAACTGAAAAGGTCTCCTTCCCCCCACCCAACCCCCCAGCCCCAGAGAATATAGGGCCTCCTGCCCTGCACTCTAGACACCCTCCCACACTAGAAAGATTAAAAATCCATGACTATTGGAATCCACTTCCCTCTGCTTCAGTTTGACTGAGATCTGGTCAGGCTCTAGCATCTACTTCCTTTCAGCCCAAGGAGCAGATAACAGCTAAGGACTTTGTCTTTATTTTTCTCCAGCTTGTTAACATTTTCTGTCCTGACACTGTCTTTGGCTTAAACTTAATCAAACAGAAACTGTTATATTCTGTGATGATATACCATACAGAGGTAAGAAAAGCTACTGGTCTCTTTATGGCATATGTTCATGATTTGAAAAGTTTTGTTTTTATACGAGAAGAGCTTCAATTCAGAATTATGATTTTTAAGGCACAAACCTAATAGGCTTTAGTCTCATAAAAGCTACTATAATTAAGAAATACAAGTTAATAATATATAACCTTATGAATAATCATATCCTTTAATATATTCAGAAATATATTAAAGTCATGCTAAGTGCTGATGCAGTCAATTTCAAGATTAGAGTTTTACTTAATCTCTTGCTTTTTGTTTCCAAGGTACAATTTGAAACAGATAACTAATAACAGACAAAGATAGTTTAACTCAGATATGCTAGGTACATACTTGTCCTCGAACCAATCAGAGATCTGTTGAATATGGCCTTTAATATGTTTGAACTTACTATGACAAACAGAGACTCTCAAATCCTAGCAATGACCCCTTCAAGGTCTCTAAGAAGAGAAGGGCACAATGACAAAGGAGGACACTACTGGGATTTTGGTGTGCTAATCAGGGGTCATAATTGCCCCAATGCCTTGTACACTCCCCAGACCTAGTCTGAACTGTGCTCAAACAGAGTACACCAAAGAACTGATAGACAAGTTGAGGTCATCTCTCCCAAGTTCTTCCTCCTCAGGAAGGCCTCTCAGTTGCCAGACCTGGCAGCTGAAGATTGATCCTGCTTTGGGATCTGTGTTCCCAACAGAGCCATTCACATCACTGGTACCAGATGGGGTAGCCATCTAGGTAATGGGTAAGCCTGCCATTTAATTGACACATGGGCAAGTTATATTACAACTTATTCTTCACAGATGTCTGATCACAGTGATAACTGAGCTAACTGTACCTTGAAAGCTAAAAAATATTAAATAAAGAATTTATATAAAGTCTGAGTATATAAAAACTTCAAAAGAATATTTAAATGTCTAGAAAAATAACTGAGGTTGGTAATGCAGATGATAAATGTTAGAGGATGAAAAATAATTTCAGATGAAAAATATTTTAAAAGTTGATAAATCAAAGTTATAAAAAGTCTAAAAAGACATTTTAAGGTTAATCATTGCAAGGTATAAAGACTGGAGGGTTTGATAAGGTATTTTAAAATATGTAAATACAAGTTGAAAAATATAAAACATAATTTAACATATATACATATATGTGTGTGTGTATATATATGTTTCATTTTCCTCAAACAGACTATTGTTATTTCAAAGTTCAGAATTTTAACATTGATCAGTGGAATTCTGATAAGCTAATGGCTACTTACAATTTAGTCACAAGCTCAACATTTTAAATTCCCTTTGGATGTCTTCTAAATGTAGACTTAAAGATGTTTCTCACCATGCTAAAAACATCTCTGTTCTATATATATATATATATATATATATATATATATATA
This sequence comes from Mus pahari, assembly GCF_900095145.1. Taxonomy (NCBI): domain Eukaryota; kingdom Metazoa; phylum Chordata; class Mammalia; order Rodentia; family Muridae; genus Mus; species Mus pahari. The sequence goes on from NC_034613.1 coordinate 97,350,693, forward strand.
TATATATATCCCTTTGAAATGAAGAACGAATGATCTGTGTCTTCTAACATTAAACCTTTAGCTTTTGTAAGTCTCAAAAGAATAAGTCTACTCCTTTTAACTGGTTTTGCTAAAATAAGTGTTTCAATATAATGGTAAATCCCAATGTACATCGTACATCCTTTTGTTAATTAAAGTTCACAAAAACTTCAAGAGATCAAAAAGTCATAAGACTTGGATCCACCTGCCACACATCGAATGGACTCCAAATAAATACACCTGCCTGTTCTCAAAAATGAAATTTTTTTCCCTTGTTCTTAGAATCCCTTACCTTCCTCAATTACTAGACAATTTTAACTTTGGTCCCTAGTCTTTATTTGTGTCAACAGATTTTCACCTGGCTGTCAGACTCCATTAAGAATCACCTATGGAGCTGATTTACTCTGACTTGCTGAAGATTGATATTAACCAATCTACCTGAGATGATTGTTCCCTGTCTGTATTCCAGTTGGATCAACTAATCAGATGCTTCAGATAAATGCCCCATTGCATTTGACTAGCATTTCAGCCTTCCTGGACCCCCAAAAGACAATGTCTGAATGTCAGCAAGAAGCAGTTACAGAAGAAAAATACAGCATCTTTTGTCCCACCTTACAGGCTGAGACACTAAATTAAAAAGGCCAGCATTTCAGCAATAAAACTTATGGTCCTTAGGTCCTAATTTACCCTTTGCCCATTAACACTGACTTTGGAAAGAATTGATGAATCAAAGATTTGATTCAGTTACAATTCAAAGAGTGGAATGAGAGGGCGGAGCTGGACCAACTCCATGACAGGCTGCATGTCAAGAAACCATGCCTAAGTTTCTTTTATCTAAAGGTGAACAAACCAGTTCCAGGAAAAGCCACAGTCTACAGCCAGTCAATGAGGAGCTGCCCTGCCATCTGGACTGGGCCAAGTCAGCAATAGTTCTAGAAAGTCCTCAGGCCCCAGAAACAGTTTTGGAAAGCCCCTAGCACCTCAGCTGTTCCCTGAGGCACTCATACCCCTCACTGGAATTCCCCTAATCAGCTTTACATTGATCCTTTGAGCTCACCTCTGGGGGGAACGGGGAGCATTTTGACGAATGGTTGACACCTGCATGCTGGTAATTTCTGAAAAATAAATGCTCTTTGCCTTTGCATACTATATGAGTCTGGAGTCTTCCTTCAGTTATTCCCGAACCCAAACATTGTTCCACCAGTGGTTTTGTGACTTCTCCCCTTCTCTCTCTCTCTCTCTCTCTCTCTCTCTCTCTCTCTCTCTCTCTCTCTCTCTCCCTCGATTAGCCAAACTAATACCTCTGCTTTTCTAAATTTCCTGTCCAGCCAAAGCTATAGAGTCTCACTTTCTAATGTCCAATTGTCCATCTCCCAGATCACCTACTTGGGACTAACACTTACTCCAAACAACAAAGCCATTGATTCAGGTAGAAAACACCTAATCCACTCTCCAGCAGTCCTCTCTACTAAAGAGGCAATTCTATCATTCCTACGAATAGCTGGCTTTTTATTGTTCCTGTGTTCCTTCCTTTTCTCTTCTTTCCCACCACTTATATGAAGCAGCCTTAGGCCCCACTCAGAAATTTCTTCTCAAACCTGTTACTAAGCCCCTCTCAAAGACTTCAACAGGCCCTTCTTTGGCTCCCTGCCTTACACCTCCAGGACCTAGCATGTCCTTTCTTCCTCTACATAACAGAAAAAGAGGAACATGCCCTTGGAGTCCGAGGTCACCAACTGGGATCTTCCTTTGCACCTGCAGCATACTTGTAAAAAGTTTAGAACTGACTATCTAAGGATAGGCACCTTGCATACATGCTTTAGCAGCTGCTGCGCTCCTGATTTGAGAATCAAAAAACTAAACTTTGGGTCACTTATCACCATCTTCTCCTCTCATAACCTGTCCCATCTCTTAACTTACAAAGACTTACAGACTCGACCTCTCTCCAGGATTCTTTCCCATTGGGTAGCTCCAATAGAAGACTCTATACTTACTTTCCAATCGTGCCCACCTCTCAACATCTCAAATCTTCTTCCTTGATCAAATGTTGACCACTCCTTATCTCATTCCTACACTGAAACCTTAGGGAAACTATTGCTCTATCCCTCATGCATAGAGAAGGATATACTGTCTCAAGCTATCTATACCACACATACAGATGGCAGCTCCTTTTTACATAAAGGAACTCAAAGAGCTGACTATGCTATAGTGTTCAGTATGGAGGTGGTTGAGTCATGGACCCTCGTTGCCCATACCACTAACCAACAGTCTGAACTAATAGCCCTTAACAGTACACTTTAATAAGCATGGGGCAATCTCTAAGCATCTACAGACTCTACATATGCCTTTTATATCCTCTTGTCCTACGCTGCTATCAGAAAAGTGTAGTTTACTTACAATAAAAGAATCTATAACTAATGCAGACTAAATTATGGCCATGCTAAAAAACCTCCCATCTCTCCACAGCCATTGGAATTCTCCACTGCAGGTTCCACCAGAGGGACAACTCTTTCATCTCTAAGGGTAAGAACTGGGCTGATGAGGCAGCTAGAGCTATGGCCTTTGGGGGGCCTACACTCATTTCATCCACAACAGGCCATTCTCACACTTCAACCCACTTTCCCTCATCAAATTCTGTCCTGCCTATACCAACTATTTTATTCTAACAGTCAAGCCTTATCTTACTTTATTAAAACCCACCTTACATCCTGCACCTGAGGACTTGCATTTTTAAAAATCCATTACTGCTTCTTGCAATATCTGTTACATGGCCAGGTATCATAGTGGCCATTTTCTTACCCATCAGGCTAGGAGGTCCCTCCTTGGGACCAACTGGAAACTTGACTACCCACATGCCCACTGTGAAACATGCCAAGTATCTCCTAGTCTTGGATACCTTCTCAGGGTGGGTAGAGGTATTCCCCACCATCAACAAAGGGCTCAGTCTCTGATCTCTTCCTCCAGGAGATCATCCCTTGATTTGTAATCCCACCCTCCCTCCGGTCAGATAATGGTCCCAAATTAACCTTCTAAGTTTCTCAAACCCTATCTAAAGCCCTCAGCATTCCTTGGTATTTTCATATTCTGTACCATCCCCAGAACTCAGGAAAGATAGAATGAACTAACCACTCCTTAAAAACTACCCTTGTCAAACTGTCATAGGAACTTCACCTCGATTGGGTAAATTTCCTACCACTGACTCTTTTCAGGCTACAGGCTTTCCCCCAAGTGACCTCTTTACATTTCACCCTTTGAGTTCATATATGGACTACTGATTCTAACTCCTGTTTTTTCACCCAAACACTCTCCCTGACCATCAACTAACTCCTTACTCTGTCATCTCTGCTCTCATCTATGGAACTTTACTGACCACATTCTACCACAGCCACACACTATCTCCTGTCGACTGCCTATCAAAATTGAAGATCAGGTCCTTCTCTTCCTCCGAACCATCATCCCTCATCTCTTTCTCATAAATGGCAGGGCTCTTTCAAGGTAACACTTGTGACCCCCCACAACTGCTAAGATTGAGGGACTCTCTCATTGGATTCACCTAACCCATTTCAAAATAACTCTTTTTTACACAGTGACCCCAACAGCTCCCTTAAATTTCAGAGGAGGGGCATCAGGACCAACCAACTTGTCCCCAATTCCAAAAGAATGCGGCTCCACTCAGCTATACTCTACCCTACTAGATTAGACATAGGTTTCTCCCTCTCCTCATCCTGTTCGTTTCTATCCTGGGTAATCCTTACATATGGAGATTTGAAGTTTGAGAAACCCTCGATTATGACAAACAGTCTCCAAATAGGGTGAGAGAATTGTTTTATAACCAGATGCCAGGAGCTGATCAGAATTCTCATCACCCCTATATTCACCATTCCTTCTAAGCATTTTGAACTTTTTGTTTGCTTCATTTTTAACTAGTCAGAGGACTATTGTAAGGAATGTCCAGACAAATATGGGGGCTGCCCATATTGGTCTTGTCAATTATATATGTTGATATCATAGACCAATTGCTTCTTCTATCTATGATATCAGACCCTCTTCTTCTATGTCCAGGACTCATGGAATCCCAGGTGGGAAATGGGAGTTGTTTGTAAACTCTACACAGCACCAACAAATCTGGGTTCCCAATAAGCACGATTCATATCCAGAGAAAATATGTCCAAATTTTCCAATCCCTAGAGATGGGAGAAATAGGAGAAATAATTAAACATTCCTCCAAGGTCATTACTTCTTTGACATCCCCACTCCTAAATAATACTAACCTGTCATTTTGCTTTTTGCTCCAGACTCTGACCTTGGCCTATTAACTCCCTAATGTCACCCAACCTGGCCACTTTGGTGATTGCTGGCTGTGTGTCCCCCCTTGGAACAGGCTCACAATGGCCACTTACAGCTTCTCCAGTGACCTTGTCAAATAGCCTTGTTTTGCCTTTCACCAACTGCCCTGACCCTGGTGTTGCCATGGCCCACTACCATTTCTATATCACCCTCTTTGGCATAGCAGACTGCTTTAAGGCATCCAGGACACGTTCTGTAGGAACCTCATCTCTACTACAGTGCCCTACAATCCAGAACACATCGATTTGATTCTTTGTTGTATTCAGGTATATAAATCATTGTCTATTTGCCAGCTGGTCAGTATTTTGTACGCTCTTATTTCTTTTCCTTTAATTAGGGGTGATACACAGAGAGGAGCCCCTGCGAATCCTGGTTGTGGACTCAATAGCTTCCTGGCATAACAAAGGGGTGATTCAAATTCTCCCTCACCTGGGTGTTGCAGGAATAAGTGTGGGTATTGCCACAGGAACAGCAGGACTGGCCACATCCCTAACCTTGTACCATCAGCTCTCTTCCCAGTTTAGCCAAGATTTTCAACAGGTGGTCCAAAACATTCTCACTCTCCAAGGACAGATTGATTCCCGGGCAGCAGTGGTACTTCAAAACCATCAGGGACTAGATCTTCGTACAGCTGAAGAGAGTGACCTTTGCCTTTTACTCCAAGAAGAATGCTGCTTCTATGTCAACCAGTTGAGTATAGTGAAACCCCAAATCCAACAACTCTAAACAGTCCTCCAAAAACAAAAGGAATAACTCAGTGCTTCTGATCCCTTGGCCTTTGAAAACCCCATATGGAAATGGATACTGTGCTTCCTGATCCCTCTCTTCTCATTTTCCTGCTTGTATTGTTTGTATCCTGGTTCATCAACTTCTTTTCTACATCCCTCCAATAATAAAACAAAACAAAACAAAATTTCCAAGCAAGCATTTAATCAGTTCCTCTTACAAGATTCCCAACCACTGGCCTCAAAGGAACCTAATGCCATCAGCTATCAAATGTGTCCTTGATCGTGAGGACCAACTACACCCTAAAACTGAAGACACATTTGGACAGCAAGAAGCATTTTAAGAAATCTGATGCCCCATCCCAGCCTCACCATCACTCCCCTTTTAGTTCTCTTCTTTATGATTAGAAGAAAAAAGAGGAATCTTAGCAATCAGGCTTCTTCCTAGCCGGATCCCCAGTGACTTATGGGCAAGACAAATCATCACTAGCTGCCCAAAGGTGACATATTGTCACCCCTGTTGCATGTCCACATGCATGTGCACCACTGCCCTGATAAAGATTGTGTTTCTCCTCCCCCCATCACTTCTTCACTTTCTTCCCTCCACACCCCAGGCAGTCTCTGCCCCCATCCCTTTCAATAAACCTCCCACATGAGACCTGTTGTACAATGTGATTTTGTTGGAACACACGCTGCTTAGTTCCATCAGATAGGACTTTTTATCATAGTCTTTTGAATTATTTATCTCTGTAGTATAACTTGAAATCTGGGATGGTGATCCCTCCAACAGTGTTTTTTGTTTGTTTTGATTTTTGTGGGTTTTAAAAAATTTTGATTAGATATTTTCTTTATTTACATTGCAAATGTTATCCCTTTCCTATTTTCCCTTCCAAAAATCCCCTATCCTCTTCCCTTCCCCCTGCTCCCCAACCCACCCACTCCCATTTCCTGGCCTTGGCATTCCTGTATACTGGGGCATAGAACCTTCACAGGACAAGGGGTCTCTCCTCCCATTTATGATTGACAAGGCCATCCTCTACTACATATGCGGCTAGAGCCATCAGTTCCTCCATGTGTTTTCTTTGATTGGTACTTTAGTCCCAAGGTACTCTGGGGTTACTGGTTAGTTCATATTCTTCCTTCTCCTAGGGGGCTGCAAACCCCTTCAGCTCCTTGGTTACTGTCTTAGTCAGGGTTCCTATTCCTGCACAAACATCATGACCAAGAAGCAAGTTGGGGAGGAAAGGGTTTATTCGGCTTACATTTCCATACTGCTGTTGATCACCAAAGGATGCAGGACTGGAACTCAAGTGGGTCANANAGCAGGAGCTGANGCAGAAGCCATGGAGGGATGTTCTTTACTGGCTTGCTTCCCCAGGCTTGCTCAGTCCACTCTCTTATAGAACCCAAGACTACCAGCCCAGAGATGGCACCACCCACAAGGGAACCTCCCCTCTTGATCACTAATTGAGAAAATGCCCCACAGCTGGATCTCATGGAGGCATTTCCCCAACTGAAGCTCCTTTCTCTGTGATAACTCCAGCTGTGTCAAGTTGACACAAAGCNATCCAGTACAGTTACTTTTTCTAGTTCCTTCATTGGGGACCCTGTGCTCCATATAATGGATGACTGTGAGCATCTACTTCTGTATTGGTCAGGCACTGGCAGAGCTTCTCAGGAGACAGCTATATAAGGCTCCTGTCAGCAAGTTCTTGTTGGCATCTGCAATAGTGTCTGGGTTTGGTGGTTGTTTATGGGAGGGATCCCCAGATGGGGCAGTTGTTGAATTGCCATTCCTTCACTATCTACTTCAAACATTGTCTCTGAAACTCCTTTCATGGCTATTTTGTTCCCCCTTTAAAAAGGATAGAAGTATCCAGACTTTGGTCTTCCTTCTTCTTGAATTTCATGTGTTTTGCAAATTGTATATTGGGTATTCTAAGTTTCTGGGCTAATATCCACTTATCAGTGAGTGCATAACATGTGTGTTCTTTTGTGATTGGGTTACCTCACTTAGGATGATGTCCTACAGATCCATTCTTTGCCTCAGAATTTCATAAATTCATTGTTTTTAATAGCTGAGTAGTACTCCATTGTGTAAATGTATCACATTTTCTATATCCATTCTTCTGTTGAGGGACATCTGGGTTCTTTCCAGCTTCTGGCTATTATATATAAGACTGCTAGGAACATAGTGGAGCATGTGTCCTTATTACAAGTTGGAGCATATTCTGGGTATATGCCCAGGAGTGGTATTGCTGGATCTTCTGATAGAACTATTTCTAATTTTCTGATGACCCGCCAAACTGATTTCCAAAGTGGTTGCACCAGCTGGCTATTCCACCAGCAATGGAGGAGTGTTCCTTTATCCACATCTTTGCCAGCATCTGTTGTCACCTGAGTTTAATCTTAGCCATTCTGAGTGGTGTGAGGTAGAATCTCAGTGTTGTTTTGATTTGCATTTCCCAGATGATTAAGGATGTTGAACATTTTTTTAGGTGCTTCTTAGCCATTCACTATTCCTCAGTTGAGAATTCTTTGATTAGCTCTGTACCCCATTTTTAATAGAGTTATTTGGTTTTATTGTGTACTTTATATATACTGGATATTACTCCCCTAGCAGATGTAGTATTGGTAAAGATCTTTTCGAATCGGTTGGTTGCCATTTGGTCTTATTGACAGTGTCCTTTGCCTTACAGAAGCTTAACAATTTTATGAGGTCTCATTTGTAGATTCTTGATCTTACAGTACAAAATCTGTTCAGGAATTTTTCCCATGTACCCATATCTTCCAGGCTTTTTCCCAGTTTCTCCTCTATAAGTTTCAGTGTCTCTGGTTTTATGTTGAGTTCCTTGATCCACATAGACTTGAGCTTTGTACAAGGAGATAAGAATGGATAATTTGCATTCTTCTACATGATAACTGCCAGTTGTGCCAGCACCATTTGTTGAAAATGCTGTCTTTTTTTCCACTGGATGGTTTTAGATCCCTTGTCAAAGATCAGGTGACCATAGGTATGTGGGTTCATTTCTAGGTCTTCAGTTCTATTCCATTGATCTACCTATCTGTCACTGTACCAGTACCATGCAGTTTTTGTCACAATTGCTCTGTAGTACAGCTTGAGGTTAGGCATGGTGATTCTGCCACAGATTTTTTATTGTTGAGAATAGTTTTTGCTATCATAGGCTTTTGTTTTTCCAAATGAATTTGCAAATTTCCCTTTCTAACTCTGTGAAGAATTGAGTTGGAATTTTG
>NC_034613.1:97360537-97380044 GCF_900095145.1 Mus pahari
GGTCTTCTTTGTAGATCTGATAGAACTCTGCACTAAACCTATCTGGTCCTGGGCTTTTTTGGTTGGGAGACTATTAATGACTGCTTCTATTTCTTTAGGGTATATGGGGCTATTTAGATTATTAATCTGATCCTACTTTAACTTTGGTATCTGGTATCTGTCTAGAAAATTGTCCATTTCATCCAGGTTTTCCAGTTTTGTTGAGCACAGCCTTTTGTAGTAGGATCTGATGATGCTTTGGATTTCCTCAGGTTCTAATGTTTTGTCTCCCTTTTCATTTCTGGTTTTGTTAATTAGGATACTGGCCCTGTGCCCTCTAGTTAGTCTGGCTATGGGTTTGCCTATCTTGATGATTTTCTCAAAGAACCAGCTCCTGGATTCCTTGATTCTTTGTATAGTTATTTTTGTTTCTATTTGGTTGATTGTAGCCCCATATTTCATTATTTCCTGCCATCTACTTCACTTGGATGAATTTGCTCCCTTTTCTTCTAGAGCTTTTAGGTGTGCTGTCAAGCTGCTCATGCATGCTCTCTCCAGATTCTTTTTGGAGTACTCAGAGCTATGAGTATTCCTCTTAGGACTGCTTTCATTGTGTCTCATAAGTTTGAATATGTTGTGGCTTCATTTTCATTAAACTCTAAAAAGTCTTTAATTTCTTTCTTTCTTTCTTCCTTGATCAAGTTTTCATTGAGTAGATTGTTGTTCAGCTTCCAAGTATATGTGGGCTTTCTATTACTTATGTTGTTATTGAAGATAAACCTTAGTCCCTGGTGATGTGATAGGAGGCATGGGATTATTTCAATATTTTTGTATCTGTGGAGGCCTATTTTGTAACCGACTATATGGTCAGTTTTGGAGAAGGTACCATGAGTTACTGATAAAAAGGTATATCCTTTTGTTTTAGAATAAAATGTTCTATAGATATCAATTGAATCCATTTGTTTAATAACTTCTGTTAGTTTCGCTGTGTCTCTTTTTATTTTCTGTTTCTAAGATCTGTCCATTGATGAGAGTGGGGTGTTGAAGTCTTCCACTATTATTGTGTGCAATGCAATGTTTGTTTTGAGCTTTACAAAAGTTTCTTTAATGAATGTAGATGCCCTTGCATTTGGAGCATATATCTTTAGAATTGAGAGTTCATCTTGGTAAATTTTACCTTTGGTGAGTATGAAGTATCTCTCTTTATCGTTTTTGATCAATTTAGTTTGAAGTTTTTAGGTTGGAGTTTTCCCTTTATTATTCTTTGAGGGACCTGATTTGTGGAAAGTTGTTGTTTAAAACTGGTTTTATCATGGAATACCTTGGTTTATCCATCTATGGTAATTGACAGTTTTGTTGGTTATAGTAGCCTGGGCTGACATTTGTGCTCTCTTAGGGTCAGTATGACATCTGCCCAGGATCTTCTGGCTTTCATAGTCTCTGGGGAGAAGTCAGGTTTAATTCTGATAGTTCTGCCTTTATATGTTACTTGACTTTTTCCCTTACTGCTTTTAATATTCTTCTTTGTTTTGTGCATTTGGTATTTTTATTATTATGTGATTGGAGGAATTTCTTTTCTGGTCCAAATGATTTGGATTTTTGTAGGCTTCTTCTATGTTCATGGGCATCTCTTTCTTTAGGTTTGAGAAATTTTCTTCTATAATTTTGTTGAAGGTATTTACTGGCCCTTTAAGTTTGAAATCTTCCTTCTTCTTTATACCTATTATCATTAAGTTTGGTGTTCTCATTGTGTCCTGGATTTCCTGGATATTTTGGGTTAGTATCCTTTTGCATTTCGTATTTTCTTTGATTGTTATGTTAATGTTTTCTATGGTATCTTCTGCACCTGAGATTCTCTCTTCTATCTCTTGTCTTCTGTTGCTTATGCTTGCATCTATGGCTCCTGACTTCTTTCCTAGGTTTTCTATTTCCAGAGTTTTCTTCCTTTGTAATTTCTTTATTATTTCTACTTCAATTTTTAGATCGTGGATGGTCTTGTTCAATTTTTTCACCTGATTGGATGTGTTCTCCTGTATTTCTTTAAGGGAGTTATTTGTGTCCTTCTGATAGTCCTCCATCATCATGATGAGAAGTGACTTTAGATCCGTATCTTGCTTTTCTGGTGTGATGGTGTATCCAGTACTTGCTATGGAGGGAGAGTTGGTTTCTGATGATGGCCAGTAACCTTTGTTTCTGTTGCTTCTGTTCTTAGGCATACCTCCCACCATCTAATTATCTCAAGTTCTCCCTGCTCTCAATATATCTGATTGGAGCCTGTCCTTTCTGTAATCCCAACTGAGTCAGAACTTCTCAGAGTCCAGCTTTCTTTGTGGTCCTGTGATTCTGGGATCCTGTGATGCTGACATTCTGGGTGTGTCCGAGTTCTTGGCAGCCAAGCTTCCTTTGAGACCCTGAGTTCCTGGTGTGACCAAGCTCCTTGGATCTTGGGATCCTGGGATCCTAATATCCTGGGTGTATTAGAGCTCCTGGAAGTGATACCTCCTCTGGGGACCTTTGGGCTTTCTGCTGATTTTGAAATCAATGTAGACCAGTGCTACCTGGAAGGAACCTCAGCCACTGGTTGGGTGGGGTTCCTGTGTTTGTGCTCCTGCTGTCTCCCCAGGAACCCCTGGTTCTGTTGGAACAGATGTTGTGTTCCACTCACCAGTGATCCTGAGGTCCTGGGAGTGCTAGGGTGCCCTGGGGTGGAGAGTCTTCTGGAGACCGTGGGACTGTCTGCTGAGTTCGGACCCAAGGTGGCCAGGTGCTGGCTCCAACTAGAAGGAACCCGAGCTACTCTGTTTTTTTTTTTTTTTTTTTTTTTTTTTTTTTTTTTTTTTTTTTTTTTAATTGTTCAAGTTCACTTGGCTATCCTGGAGCATTTGTGATTCCATATGAAATTTAAGGTAGTTATTTTTAATTTCAGTGAAGACTCATACTGTAATTTTCATGATAATTGTATGGAATTTGTACATGCTTTTGGTACAATGGCCAATTTCATAATATTAATCTTACCAATTTGTATAGGAGATCTTTATATCTTTTGCTGTTTCCTTCAATTTCTCTTTACAGATCTTTATAGATCTTTTGTTAGATATATTTCTAAATATTTTGAGGCTATCATGAATGATATTATTACCCAGATTCCTTCTTTTGTGTATCTGTCATGTGATTTTAGGAAAGCTATTGATGTTGCTATTAATTTTGTATATGATATCTTGCTTAACATGTTTGTATGCTCTAGTATTCTGGTGGCGTCTTTGAGGTCTTTTATATGTAGAACCATATCACCTGTAAATAAGGATAGTTTTGCTCCTTACTATCCTATTTGCCATTCCTTATCTATTATTTTGCAAAAATAAATAGATAAATAAAATAAACACCAGATTTATGAAGGAACTGTACATAAGATTTGATACCCTCAGTCTGATGGAGAGTAAAGTTGGAAATATAGTGAAATTCGTTTTTGTGGGAAATATGTTTCTGAACAAGACCCTAGTAATTTAGCCATTTAGACCAACAATTAATAAATTGTACTTCATGAAACAAAAATGTTTTGTACAGCTAAGAACACCATCGTTCAAATGAATAAGCAATCTAGAGGATTGGAACCATGTTTTTGTTGGTTGTATACCTGACAGAGGTCTAGAATATACAAAGAACTAAATAAACTAAACATCATGTAAACAAGCAGTCTTATCAAAAATGAGGCATTTAACTAAGACAGCGTATTTTTAAAAGATGTAATATAAATTTCTATAAAACATTGGGAAATTTTTCAAAATTATAAGCCATAAAGGGAATACAAATTAAAACTACTTTGAGCTTTTTATCTTACCCCATTTAGAAAGGTTAAGATGAAAACAAACAAAATGGTGACAAACGCTGGCATGGACGTGAAAGATGAGGAACACTTATTCATTGCTGGTAGGAGTGCAGATTGGTACAGGTATGAAAACTAATGTGAAGTTTCCTTAAAAACCTAAAAATACCTGTATCCTTTCATGAGCTAAGATGAAAGGATGGACTGTCCAGAGACTACCCCATCCGGGAATCCATCCCATCATCAGCCACCAAACCTAGATACTAATGCACATGCCAGCAAGACTCTGCTGAAGGGACCCTGATATAGCAGTCTCTTGTGAGGCTATGCCAGAGCCTGGCAAACACAGAAGTGGATGTTCACAGCCAGCTATTGGATGGAACACAGGGTCCCCAATGGAGGAGCTAGAGAAAGTACCCAAGGATCTGAAGGGGGCTGCAACCCTATAGGTGGAACAACAATATGAACTAACCAGTACCCCCTAAGCTCGTGTCTCTAGCTGCATATGTAGCAGAAGATGGCCTAATCGGCCATCACTGGGAAGAGAGGCCCCTTGGTCTTGCAAACTTTATATGACCCATCACAAGGGAAAGCCAGGGCCAAGTAGTGGGAGTGGGTGGGTAGGGGAGCAGGGATGGGGGGGTATAGGGAACTTTTGGGATAGCATTTGTAATGTAAATAAAGAAAATAATAATAAAAAAATTAAAAAATTTGATATGTACTCTAATCAACCCTACCACATTTAAAATTAATATATAATAAAACATATCTTTCTCCTGAAAAAAAAAAACCTAAAAATAAATCTACCACATGGTCCACCTATACCAGTCCTGTGCATATACCCAGTGGCCTCTATATCCTACTACAGAGATACCTGCTCATCAATGTTCATTGCATTGCTGCTCTATTTATACGATCTAGGAAACAACATTACCAACTAATGAATGGATATGAAAATACAGTATTCTTACACAATCTAATATTATCTAGCTGTAAGAAAAATGAAATTACAAATGTACAGATTAATGGATGAAACTGGAAACTTACCAATATAGAAACAATCAATAGGGGTGAAGGTTCTAGTTCAATGACAGTTTGATTTCTCCATGTATACTGACATAAATATTTGGTGTCTTTATCAAGATGTTATCAGGTTGTGGAAGGTAAACAATCGCAGTAGCCTATAATGTTTTGATCAACTATTCAAAAATATATAACCCATTCTTGGTACTGAGAGTTTTACTTCATAGCATAGGGCATGGTCTTCTCCATTATATGGTAATTCCATTTACATTTCACACATCTTTCACATATATATTTGAAGCTTCTACTGCTTTCTCATTCCCATCATCATGTAACATTCTAGTCTCATTTCCTCTGTATCCATTTATAACACTGCATTGTATTTCGCTTTCTTCAAGAGATTTGTTCCTCTCCACAGCCTTGTACTAGTTACCTAGTCTCTGTGGATATTCCAAATGAAATACATATTATCTAAAGCATAAAGCTAACATCCACACATGAGAGAAAACATGAGATGTTTGTCATTTTGAGTCGGGGTTGCTTTATCCAGGATATCCCTTACTGATCCATTCATTTACCTGAAATTTACATAATTTCAATTTTTCATATTAGCTGAGTAATATTGCATTGTGTAAATGTACCATGGTATCCATTCATTAAGTGATGAATATTTAGATTGATTGCAGCAATTATTTATAAGCAATTTTTTATAAGTATCTCAGCAGTAATAAGGAGAATCTTTTGGGTTTGCGAAGCAGTGGTATAGCTGAATCTTGTACCATGCTCTGCTCTGCTCTGCTCTACTGTACTGTACTGTACTGTACTCTACTCTACTCTACACATTACAAAGGCAGAAATATAATCATTAATCTATCCGAGCTATGAACTTTACTAACTACAATATTAATTTATCTGCAAGATATATCTGCTGGTGTGATGATGGTATAAATGCTAATGAAATTAAATACCAGTTTCTTAATTAGACTTCAGGTGTGCTTACTGAGTTGGGACAAATATCTGACATTCATTTTTTATTGTTTATTTTGTTTATTTACATTTCAAATGTTGTTCTCATTCCAAGTATCCCCCCTGCAAACGTTCTATTTCCCCCTCCCTCCTGCCTCTATGAGGGTGCTTCCCCACCTACCTACCCACTCATTCCTACCCCACCACTCTAGCGTCCCCCTACTCTGGGGCATCAAGCCTCCACAGGTTCAAGAGCCTCCCCTCTCACTGATGTCAGATAAGTCTATACTCTGATACATATGTATCTGGAGCCATGGATCCCTCCCTGTGCACTCTTTGATTGGTGGTTTAATCCCTGGGAGCTCTAGGGGGTACACTTAGTTGATATTGTTGTTCTTCCTATGCCTTTAGCTCCTTCAGTCCTTCCCTTAGCTCATTCATTGGAGTCCCCAGGCATAGTCCTATGGTTGTCTGTGAGTATCTGCATCAGCATTGGACAAGTGCTGATAGAACTTCTCAGGGAACAGCCATACCAGGCTCCTTGGCATCAGCAATATAATGTCTGCAGATGGGATGGATCCCTAGGTGGGGCAGTCTCTGAGTAGCCTTTCCTTCAGTCTCTGTTCCATTTCAACCCTGTCTTTTCTTTGGCCAGGAAGGAACAATTCAGGGTTAAAATATTTGAGATGAGTGGGTGNCCCCGTTCCTCACTGGAGGCCATGCCTATCTACTGGATATGTTCTCTACAGGTTCTATCTCCCCTTTGTTGGGAATTTCAACTAACGTCATCCCCACTAGGTCCTGGGAAACCTCTTGCTTCCCTGACATCTGGGACTTTCTAGTGGCTACCGTTCCCCATCCTCCACTGCTACATATTTCTGTTCAATCTCCTGACATTCTATGCTTCTTTCCTATTTCTTCACATATCTGATCTTGCCCCCCTATTCCCTCTCTTTCTCCCGGGTTCCTCCCTCTACCTCCCCTGATTACTTTGTTCTCCCTTTGATGTAGAATTGAAGCATCCACACTGGATCTTGAAGAGGTCAGCTCAGGACCTTTGGAAAATTCCACCAGGCTCCCCTCCCCTCCAGGAAGAGGTCATGAAGCTCATATGCCAGAGGGGAGAGGCCGATTAAGCCCCTTACTAACGCATTCCCTAAAGATCAGTTTAAAGGGCATACTGTTCTACCAATCATATTGTGCCTAGTTACTGATGCTCTATTCTGCCCCTGGGAACTGCATTAAACTGCCGAAAGGGCCACCCATGGTTGCCTCCTCTCCATGGGGTACATGATGACCTCAGTGCGCTGGAACAATAAATTCCTCTTGCTTTTGCATTGATCCCTGGCTCTGCGTGGTTCACTCAAAGGGTCCCTAGTAGCTAAGGCTCATCAGAGTCTTACATTTGGTAAACTGGCCAGGAATTCAATCACCTGTGGGGACACACTGGAGAGCAGAGAGTGGTGAATCAGAGGTCTTCAGCAGGTATCGTGGTTTTTGTCTGTCTAGCTGTTTGTCAAAGTCTGAGCCTCTCTGAACTTTCGTTTTACCTGCAAGTGTCTGGGGGCTTGGAGAGACCATGGTGTTTGAGGTGGTCAAGAGATGCTGCCAGATGTGCCTTAACATTGCAACTGTGGGGAGCCTGGAGGATTCTCAGAGTACCACTGAGCTATTAAAAAAAATCACTTCATGAAATGCTTGGGCAAATGGATGGAACTAGAAAACGTCATCCTGAGTGAGGTAACCCAGTCACAAAGGAACACACATGGCATGTACTCACTGATAAGTGGATATTAGCCCCAAAGTTCAGAATACCCAAGATACAATTCACAGACCACATGAAGGTCAAGAAGAAGGAAGACCAAGTGTGGATGCTTCAGTCCTTCTTAGAATGGGGAACAAAATATGGGAGGAAATATGGAGAAAAATTGTGAAGCAGAGACTGAATGAAAGGCCATGCAGAGACTGTCCCACCTGGGGAATCCATTCCATATACAGTTACCAAACCCAGACACTATTGTGAATGCCAAGAAGTACTTACTGACAGGATCCTGATATAGCTTTCCTCTGAGAGGCTCTGCCAGATCCTGGCAAATACAGATGTGTATGTTTGCAGCCAACCAATGGGTTGAGCATGGGGTCCACAATGGAAAAGTTAGAGAAAGGGCTGAAGGAGCTTAAGGGGTTTGCAACCCCATAGGAGGAACAACAATATCAAGCAACCAGACCCCTAGAGCTCCCAGGGACTAAAACACCAACCAAAGAGTACACATGGAGAGACCCGTGGCTCCAGCCTCATATGTAGCAGAGGATGGCCTTGTTGGGCATCAATGGGAGAAGAGGCTCTTGATCCTGTGAAGGATTGATGCTCCAGTGTAGGGGAATGCCAGATTGAGGAGGCTGGAGTAGGTGGGTGACTAGAAGCAGGGGAAGGGAGATGGGAAAGAGGATTTCCAGAGGGGAAACTGGGAAAGGGGATAACATTTGAAATGTTAATAATTAAAATATCCAATAAAAGCAAAACAAACCAAAAAAAGAAAATGCTGTCTTCTCTCACCTGGATGGTTTTGTCTTCTTTGTCAAAGATAAGGTGACCATAAGTGTTTGTGTTTATTTCTTGGTCTTCAATTCTATTCAATTTATTTATCTGTGTGTCTCTGTACCAATACCAGAAGGTTTTAATCACTATTATTCTGTAGTACAGCTTGAGGTCAGTGATGGTGATA
This sequence comes from Mus pahari, assembly GCF_900095145.1. Lineage (NCBI taxonomy): Eukaryota > Metazoa > Chordata > Mammalia > Rodentia > Muridae > Mus > Mus pahari. The sequence goes on from NC_034613.1 coordinate 97,369,055, forward strand.
GCCCCAGTTGTTATTTTATTGTTAAGAATGGTTTTCATTATCCTGGGTTTTTTGTTGTTCCAGATAAATTTGAGAATTGTTCTTTCTATCTTTGTGAAGAATTAAGTTGGAATTTGGATGGGGATTAAATTGAATCTGTAAATTTCTTTTGGTAAGATGGCCATTTTTGCTATGTTAACCCTGCTGATCCATGAGTGTGAGAGATTTTTCCATCTTCTGAGATCTTAAATTTCTTTCCTCAGAGACTTGAAGTTGTTGTCATATAGATCTTTCACTTTCTTGTTTATAGTTACACCATGATATTTTATAGTATTTGTGACTATTGTGAAGGGTTTCATTTCCCTAATTTCCTTCCCTGCCCCTTTATACTTTGAGTAGAGCAATGTTGCTAATTTATTTGAGTTAATTTTATATAGAGCCATGTTGCTAAAGTTGTTTTTCAGCTGTAGGAGTTCTCTGGTGGAATTTTTGGTGTCCCTTAAGTATACTATCATATCATCTTCAAATAGTGATATACTGACTTCTTCTTTTCCAATTTGTATTGCTTTGACCTCCTTTTGTCTAATTGCTCTGGCTAGAATATTGAGTACTGTATTGGATAGGGAGAGAGTGGGCAGTCTTGTCTTGTCCCTGATTTTAATAGGATTGTTTGGATTTTTTCTCCGTTTAGTTTTAGGTCAGTTATTGGCTTTTTGTATATTGCTTTTATTATGTTTAGGAATGTACCTTGAATTCCTGATGTTTCCAAGACTTTTAAAATGAATGGAGGTTGTATTATCATCAAAGATTCTTCAGCATCAACTGAGATCATCATGCTATTATTTTTTCCTCGAGTTTGTTCAAATAGTGGATTATGTTTATGAATTTCCATATATTGAACCACCACTGTGTCCCTGGGACGAAGCCTACTTAAACATAGTGAATGATTGCTTTGATGTGTTCTTGTATTCTGTTTGGGAAAATTTTATTGAGTATTTTTGTATTGATATTCATAAGGGAAATTGGCCTGAAGTTCTCTTTCTTTGCTGGGTCTTTGTTTGGTTTAGGTATCAGAGTAATTGTGGCTTCATAGGATGAATTAGGTCATGTTTCTTTTATTTCTATTTTGTGGAATGGTTTGAAAAGTATTGGTATTAGATCTTCTTTGAAGGTCTGGTAGAATTCTGCACTAAAACCATCTGGTCCTGGGCTTTTATGGTTGGGAGATTTTTTTTATTAGATATTTTCTTTATTTATATTTCAAATGTATCCCCTTTCCTAGTTTCCCCTCCAAAAATCCCCTATCCTTTCCCCCCTCCCCCTGCTCTCTGACCCACCCACTCCCATTCCTGGCCCTGGCATTCCTCTGTACTGGGTCATAGAGCCTTCACAGGACCAAGGGACTCTCCTCCCATTGATGACCAACTAGGACATGGTTGGGAGATTTTTAATATCTGCTTCTATTTCTTTAGGGGTTGTGGGACTGTTTAGATGATTTATCTGATCCTGATTTAACTTTGATGCCTGATATCTGTCTAGAAAATTATCTATTTCATCTAGATTTTTGAGTATAGGCTTTTGTAGTAGGATTTGATGATTTTTGAATTTCTTCAGTTTCTATTTTTATGTCTCCCTTTTCATTCATGTTTTTGGTAGTTTGGATACTGTCACTGTGCCCTTTAGTTATTTTGGCTAAGGGTTTATCTATCTTGTTGATTTTCTCAAAGAACTAGCTCCTAATTTTGATGAATCTTTGTATAGTTCTTTTTGTTTGTATTTGGTTGATTTCAGCCCTGAGTTTGATTACTTCCTGCCATCTACTCCTCTTGGGTATATGGGCTTCTTTTTCTTCTAGAGCTTTCAGATGTTAGATTAAGCTGCTATTGTATTATATCTCCAATTTTTTTATGGAAGCATTCAGAGCAATGTGTTTTCTTTTTAGCATTGCCTTCATTGTATCCCATAAGTTTGGGTATGCTGTGCCTTCATTTTCCTTAAAGTATGAAAAGTCTTTAATTTATTTCTTTATTTCTTCCCTGACAAAGGCGTCTTTGAATAGAGAGTTATTCAGGTTCCATGTGTATATAGGTTTACTGTTGTTTTTGTTGCTATTGAAGACCAGCCTTAGTCCATGGTGATCTCGTAGCATGCATGGTATTATTTCAATTCTTGTTTTGGTTGAGGCTTGTTTTGTGACTGATTATATGGTTAGCTTTGGAGAAGGTACCATAAGATACTGAGAAGAAGGTATATTCTTTTCTTTTCCATTTGGTTCATAACTTCTGTTAGTTTCACTGTGACTCTGTTCAGTTTTTGTTTCCTTAATCTGCCCTTTGTGAAAATGGAGTGTTGAAGTCTCCCACTATTATTGTGTGAGGTTCCATTGTATTTGGGGCTTCAGTAATGTTTCTTTTTACAAATGTGGGTGTCTTTGCTTTTGGGGCATTCATGAGCAGAATTAAGAGTTCATCTTGGTAGATTTTCCTTTGATGAGTATGAAGTGACGGTCTTCATCTTTTTGATAACTTTTGGCTGAACGTCAATTTTATTTGATAGGAGAATGGCTACTCCAGCTTGTTCTTGGGACCATCTGCCTAGAAACATTTTTTTCCAGCCTTTTACTCTGAAGTAATGTCTGGTTTTGTCACTAAGATATGTTTCCTGTATGCAGCAAAATGCTGAGTCCTGCTTATATATCCAGTCTGTTAGTCTATATCTTTTTATTGGGGAATTGAGCCCATTGATGTTAAGAGATAGTAAGGAAAGGGGATTTTTGCTTCTTGTTATTTTTGTTATTAGAGATGGAATTATGTTTGTGTGGCTATCTTCTTTTGGGTTCAGTGGGAGAAGATTAATTTATTGTTTTTTCTTGGGTATAGTTTCCCTCCTTGTGTTGGAGTTTTTCTTCTATTGTCCTGTCTAGGACTGGTTTAGTGGAAAGGTGTTGTTTAAATTTGATTTTGTCATGTAATATCTTGGTTTCTCCATCTATGGTAATTGAGAGTTTTGCTTGGTATAGTAGCCTGGGCTGGCATTTGTGTTCTCTTAGGGTCTGTATGACATCTGCCCAGGATCTTCTGGCTTTTACAGCCTCTGTTGAGAAGTCTGGTGTACTTCTGATAAATCTATCTTTATATGTTACTTGACCTTTTCCCTTACCAATTTTAATATACTTTCTGTGCATTTTGTATTTTGTTTATTATGTGATAGGAGGACTTTCTTTTTTGGTCCAAATTTTTGGTGCTATGAAGTTTTCTTGTTTCTTTATGGGCATGTCTTTGTTTAGGTTAGGGAAGTATTTTTCTATAACTTTTATTGGATATTTTATTAATGGCCCTTTGAGTTGGGAATCTTCACTCTCTTCTATACCTATTATTCTTATGTTTAGTCCTTTCAATGTATCCTGGATTTCCTGGATGTTTTGGGTTAGGGGCTTTTTGAATTTTTCATTTTCTTTGACTGCTGTGTCAATGTTTTCTATGGTATCTTCTACACCTGAGATTCCCTCTTTTATCTCTTGCATTCTGTTGGTGATGCTTGCACTTGTGTCTCCTGACCACTTTCCATCTCTGGGGTTGTCTCCCTTTGTGAATTTTTTATTGTTTCTTTTTTCACCTTTGTTCTGTTCCATTACCTGTTTGGTTGTGTTTTCCTATATTTCTTTAAGGGATTTGTGTGTTTCCTCTTTCAGGGTTTCTACCTGCTTGTCCTGTATTTCTCTAAGGAAATTATTTGTGTCCTTCTTAAGGTCCTCTATTATCATTATGAGATGGGATTTTAGGTCAGAATCATGCTTTTCATGTATGTTGGAGTATCCAGGGCTTGCTATGGTAGGAGGGCTGGGTTCTGATGTTGCCAAGTAGCATTAGTTTCTGTTGCTTATGTTCTTGTGCTTGCCTCTTGCCATCTGTATACCTCTAGTGTTAGATGGACTTGTTGTCTCTGACTGGAGCCTATCTCTCCTGTGAGCTTGTAAGTGTGGGTGTGTCAGAACTCCTGGAGGTCAATCTCTCTCTGGATATGATTGGGGAAGGGAGGACTATAGCATGAGTTCGTCTCCAGTGCACAGATATGAAGTGTATCGTTCATGACTCTGGCTGACTGGAGGTGTAAGACCCTGACCCTTGGTCAGTGGTACTTACTTTGAGATGCCCCTGTGTGAGACACTGAAATGCGGATGGATGCAAAAGGTTTATTTTCCAGCATGTCGGGATCAATCCTCAATCAGTCCCTTAAGGTGAGTGATGAGAAGGTGACCGTGAATGGCTATTACAAGCAGTTTTTAATACTTTTTAGGGGCACAGGTTACATCAGCAAGATTACAATTCAAACTTATTGACTAAGCATATTGACCTTTAAATCTATTGGTTAGCAAGCATGACACACATTTGAACTCTACCTGGGACTTTTCAGAGGATCAAGTGACTATTAGTTAGTACATTCTGATAATTCTTTTTGCTCAAGAATATTCCTGTGGGTGGAGGATGGACCTTGGCCTAGCCTTGACCCCAGGAAGTAGAGGGAGAGGGGAGCTGTAAGGAGGATGTGGGACTAGAAAATCCCTTAGGATCCCTCAGAGGTCCCTTGCTCCCCTGTGCCCTGGAAGGGTACCAGTTAGGCCAGTTAGGGGTTGTAGTTGTAGACTCACCCGTGAGCCTGGATATTTAGAATTCCTGGGGGTCAATCTGTCTCTGGGAGTGATCGGGGTGTGGAGGGCTGTAGGAACCGGGATCCACTCCTGGATGCAGATGCTAACCAGGAGCCATATCTGACATTCTTATTGAGACCAAGAACCTGAGACTAGATAGGTCATGGACCTTAGGAAAAAAAACAGCTATTATTATATTGCTAAATGAACACAGCACTATAATGGCCCCTAATAATTTGTCATTAAACCTATAGTTTAATGCATCCCTCCATACTCATCACAGCAGTTTGTTTTTTGCAGTAAATGATTATTAATACAGAGACCCACAACTTGTAAAGCTATTCCCCTCAACAGAATAATGGATACATAAAATGTGGTGCATTTTCACAATGGAGTACTACTCAACTATTAAAATCATGAAATTTTCAGGAATATGGATAGAACTAGAAAATATTATCCTGAGTGAAGTAACCCAGAAACAAAAGAACACATATTGTATCCACTTACTGATAAGTGGATATTAGCCAAAAAGCTCAAAATACCCACCATACATCCCACAAACCATATGGAGCTTAAGAAAAAGGAAGACCAAAGTATAGATGCTTCGATCCTACTTAGAAGGATTGAATAATCAGGGGAGGTAGAGGATGGCAGGGACTTGGGAGTATGAAAGAAGGTGGAGAAGGGGGTAATATTAAGTATGTAAAGAGATAGGAGAGAAGTATGGAGGGTCAGAAAATTGACCAAAAATATATAGCAATAGGAGATGGGAAACAAGTAGCCACTAGAAAGTCCCAGATGTCAGGGAAGCAAGAGGTTTCCCAGGACCTAGTGGGGATGACGTTAGTTGAAATTCCCAACAAAGGGGAGATAGAACCTGTAGAGAACATATCCAGTAGATAGGCATGGCCTCCAGTGAGGAACGGGGNCACCCACTCATCTCAAATATTTTAACCCTGAATTGTTCCTTCCTGGCCAAAGAAAAGACAGGGTTGAAATGGAACAGAGACTGAAGGAAAGGCTACTCAGAGACTGCCCCACCTAGGGATCCATCCCATCTGCAGACATTATATTGCTGATGCCAAGAAGCACTTGCTGACAGGAGCCTGGTATGGCTGTTCCCTGAGAAGTTCTATCAGCACTTGTCCAATGCTGATGCAGATACTCACAGACAACCATAGGACTATGCCTGGGGACTCCAATGAATGAGCTAAGAGAAGGACTGAAGGAGCTAAAGGCATAGGAAGAACAACAATATCAACTAAGTGTACCCCCTAGAGCTCCCAGGGACTCAACCACCAATCAAAGAGTGCACAGGGAGGGATCCATGGCTCCAGATACATATGTATCAGAGTATAGCCTTATCTGACATCAGTGAGAGGGGAGACCCTTGGTCCTGTGGATACCTGATGCCCCAGAGTAGGGGGATGCTAGAGTGGTGAGGCAGGAGTGGGTGAGTTAGTGAGCATCCTTATAGAGGCAAAGGTGAAAGGGGAGATGGGAGATAGGATGGGGGGTTATGGAGGGGTAACCAGGAAGGTGATATCATTTGAAATGTAAATAAATAAAATGATTAATTAAAAAAAGAGTTTGGAATGTTTATCCCTAAAATGAACACATGTTTTACCACTTCCCTCCCAAGGTTCAGAGAGCATTTCTGAGGTGGGGTCTAAAGTCTATAAGAGCCAGAGGATGGAAACAAAATAGGGCAGCTGCACATGTGTACTGACAGACATTGTTACAATATGCACAAGTCCTCAACAAGCTCCAAACAGATCAAATTCCAGAAAGGAGACAAGAGATGAACATGAAGTCCAGTCCAAAGCCAAGGAGCTATTAACACTTCATAACTGCTGATAAAGGGAGGGTAAGTTCTGTTTAACACTATTATCTGAAATACGCCTACAATGTTCCAGTGGAAGGTCACACATTCAAGCATACATGGGCCGTACAAATTGTACTTGAGTGGTGAAAAATCCAAGGAACACACATCGGGGCGATTATGAAGTAAGAACATATTGTGGAAGAGCTGGAGCAAGGGTGAATATGATCAAAATACTACATTTATCAAAATACATATATCTATTCTGTACATATAAAGTACATATATTTTCTCACCAATGACTTTTCCTTTTGTTTTATTTCTCTTGTATAACACATCCCAACCACAGCCTCTTTTCCTTACACTCCTCCTAGTCTTCCTCTTATGTCCCTCTTCCCTGGATCCACTGCTCCTCCATTTCCCTTCAGAAAAGAGCAGGGCTCTAGTGATAACTACTGAATATGTTATAACAAGTTACAGTAAGACTAGGACCAAACCCATATATCAGTGCTGGATGGGGTAGCTCAGTAGGAAGAAAAGTTTGTAAAAGTAGGCATAAGAGTCAGAGATATCCCTTCCCCCTTTTAGGAGTCCCATATGAACACCAAACTGCAAAACAACAACATATATGCAGATAATTTAGCTCAAAGACTTGCAGGCTCTTTGCTGCTTCAGTCTCTGTGAGCCCCTGTGAGCCATGCTTAGTTGATTGTGTGGGCTGTGTTCTGGTGTCCTCAATCCCAATGGCTCCTACCTCCTCCACCTCTTCTACACAGTTACCTGCATGCCTCCTAATGTTTCTGTATTGGTGTCTACATCTGCTCCCATCAGCTGCCAGAGGAAGTGAGCTAGGGACCAATCTATGACTTTTCTGTTTCCTTCTCTTATTTGTTTTGGTCAGTAGTGTTTGGTTCTACCCTAGGTCTCTGAGCCATCCTGCTTCTGGTTCCTGGCCATTCCGGCAGTATCCTGCCTGGGTTTCTTCTCTTGGCTTTGGCCTCATGTTGGATAAGTCAAACTCGAACAGGCTCTGAGCCACCGTAGCCCCAGCACATCTTGTGGGTAGGATGGGTGTGGGTCAAAGATTTCATGGTTGGGTTGATCAGTCCCACATCTGGTAACCTAGCCTGCTTAGAAAAGATGACCAGTTCAGACTCTTTATCTTCCTTTATTAGGAGTCCTTACTAGGGTCATCCTCATAGGTTCCAGAAAGTTTCCACTGCGTTAGGTTTCCACACTGCCCCCTAAATGACTGCTATTCCAGTCATCTAGATTTTCCCTCATATTTAATTTTAATTTCTGACAAGTTCATATGTGTGTTTATTGTTTTTGTGATTGTGTTCAATCCTGGTTACTCTCTCTTTCTATTCCTGCTCCTTTGCTCTCTTCAATTAATTACCACCCTGTTTTCATGTCATCTTTTTGTATGTGACTCACTGAGTTTAATTAAAGTTGCTTTCCTGAGAATTGGTGGTAGGTCAGTTACTGGATCTTGAGCAATTTACCAGGCTACACGCTGAAAAAGAAAAAAGACTCCCCCTCCCCAATGGCCATTAACTACAAGCATATTCAGGTAAAGTGAAGCCACATGAGCCCCTCGTCTGTCCATGAGGGTTGTTGAAGGGCTCAGTATTGTGCAAGACTTGTTCAGGTAGCCACAGCTACTTTGTGTTCAAGATTGCAATGGTCCTGTCACAAAAAGACAGCATTTTGTAGCAAGTACTATGCATCCTCAGACTCTTATATTCTTTCTGCTCCCTCTTTGGGGAACTCCTTTAAGTCTTTTAAGGGGTTATATAGATGTATTATTTAAGGGTAGACATTCAACAACAGACCCCTATGGCCAGCAGATTGGTCATTTATAGGTCTCTGCATTAATCACAGCCCTCTCTGTCCAATGATCTATACAAATTTCTATACATAAACATACATATTTGAAGCCAGTTAGACCACATATCCATTCAGTTCAGCAATAGTAGTAGATGCTTACCTTCCCATGAGTCTGTGACTTCCCCAGCTACTGGTTTTTGAATAGGTTTATAGTAACAGACATGTGTTACCCCCATGGAGTAAGCAGGCTTTAAATCTAATAAGAAAGCAGATGAGAAAATGTAGAGCATTAAGCATTTGTAATAAAACCAGAATGTTTTATCCTTTCAAAAAGTTCTTGAAAATCTGTAGTCCTGATAATTTTACTAGGCTAAACAGAAAAAGGGTCATTTGTCTCCAAAATGAAAGACAGAACTTCTATGCCAGAAGCTCACATTCCACAAAATTGTTTTCTATTTCAGAAAGGTCACAGTTGACAACAACATACTAACTTTTCAAATACAGAGCTGGCAAATGCATTAAGATTTCTCATTGGAATTCCACACTTTAATAGTTTAGTGAATGTGTCTGTGTGTGTCTCTCTCTCCCTCTCTTACACACTTTTTTCTCTCTGTGTGTATAATAAGCTGTAACTCATGCATATTACCATTGTAAAACTGCATTTTTACAATGTATTTTGGTATGTATTAAATTACTATTGTGTCCCAGGGCTCCCTGTAGGAACACTACTACTCACTGATGAACTCATTATTGATATTGAGTAATTCCCTAGCTACCTATAGCAAAGTAGTATTTCAATGCTCAAAGTGTTAGATTAACAGATATAATTAGAATTGTCACTGCATTAACATTATATTTTCCCCATAAATATTGATAAAATATGTACTCAGGCCTGCCTATGCCTCTAGGCTAGCCCCAGCAGCAACCAATAGCGGTCTTCCCAGATCAGGTTCAATTGTTGCAGAGCCCCTAGTTCCTTCTCAGCCATCTACCCCCTGTGGCTAGTTAGCACAAATCCCCTTAACCCAGTAAATCAAAACTCTTGAATCTTATAATTAATCGGTCAGATTTATATATCAATAAGTTCTCAATTCACAAAATGCCCACACAGTAATTTTAGAGCCAATTGATAACAATACAAGCTGTCTACCTAGATAAGACAAGTTATCCAATTATTCTATCCTCTTATGATATTCATATCTACCTGTGACTATTTAAAGCCAGGTGGAATCTGGATCGTCTTCCTCCCCTTCTCTCTTCCTTTCTACACAAAACAACAAAACAAACAAAACTAAATTTGAAGCCGTAATATCCAGGACTTGGTACAGACAGATACAGACCCTGTGCCTGACGCTTCAGTCTCTGTAAGCTGACAAGGACCCTTTATCCTTTATTATATTAATTTACAGGGATTTTTGTGTGTCCTCTATGCCCTCAAACTCTTAAATTCTTTCTTTTTCCTCCTTGGCTGGGTTCCCTGAGCCCCGAAGGCAGGGATTTGTGGAGACATCCCATTCATGGCTAAGTGTTTCAAGGTCTGCAATTCTGTAGATAATGTCTGGCTGTGAGTTTCTGTATTTGTTCTTTCTGAAACAAGAGGAATGTTCACTGAGGATGGCTGAGCAAGGTACTTGTGTTTGTTGTTGTTTGTTTGACCAGGCGTATTTGGTATTTAGGTCTCTGGGCTACCTAGTCTCTGGTTCTTGAGTCACCCAAACAGTGTCAGGTATGGGTTTCTTCTCACGGAGTAGACCTTAGTCAAATCAGATATTGCTAAGTTACTTCTATAAGCTTGGTGCCATTATTCCCTAGCATATCTTGCAGGAAGGATACTTTTGTAGATCAAAGGGTTTGTGGCTGGATTAGTGTATACTTTTCTTCATGTTAGAACAAAGGTGCGAAAGCTCTATGTAGATACCAGCTCCAGTTCTCTACTTTCAATGAGTTGTATAGGTGTTGTTTAAGCAAAGAGGGCTTGCTGTCCGTTTGTGATGAGATATCCACAGCAGCCCAAGTTGGTCAGCACCACCATTAGATGTAATCCAATCCTGGTACTGGAATCTTCATTTGGGCTCTGACTCCCCATTATATGGTGATTTCATGTAGATCACCATCATGCATGTATATATTTTAGAAAGTTCCTACTGTATTAGATTGCCATACTATCCCTCAAATGCCTCTTAATTTTAGCTGTTTTTCCAAGTTTTCAGAAAGAACTAAAAAGGGTGAGCCTATTCATTAGTAAGCCTACTAAATGACAATTACATCTGGTAATTATCTGGATGGATGAGAAGGGTTGGAACAGGAGGATCGAGTGGAGATAGGGTGGGGAGATGGAGTTAAGAGAAAACTGGGTGTTTTGACCCAAAATTCCTCTTCAAACTGACTGATTCAAATTGGCTTCTCTCGGCTTCAGACTTATTGACCTCCTTGGCCTCCAACTAGCCCTGGCAACTTGTCTTAATTTTCTGGGTCCTTCTCATTCTCATTCTCATTCTCATTCTCATTCTCATTCTCATTCTCATTCTCATTCTCATTCTCATTCTCATTCTCATTCTCACTCTCACTCTCACTCTCACTCTCACTCTCACTCTCACTCTCACTCTCACTCTCATTCTCATTCTCATTCTCATTCTCATTCTCATTCTCATTCTCATTCTCATTCTCATTCTCATTCTCACCTCTCCTTGTAAAACTGTTCCAGGAAAACT
>NC_034613.1:97380168-97382300 GCF_900095145.1 Mus pahari
CTCTCTCTCTCTCTCTCTCTCTCTCTCTCTCTCTCTCTCTTTTGCTCCACTGCTCTCTTAAGTATCCTTTCTTTTCTGTGATGTTCTCTTCAGAGTTGGGCACATCTTATCTCTGACTCATTCTGTTAAACATTTCTCTGGTTCATTGCTGATGTTGCTTTGGTCAGTTGCTACATTTGAAAATTTGAAAATGCTGATTATTCTACATTTATGATTATTCTTCATTTATTGTTTTCTTGCAAGAAAAAATTCTCTGATCGTACTATGGATACTTTGTTGTGTTGAAATAATTTCTATGGTAAAAATAAAATAAATGGTTGATTTATTTTCTCTTGATTATTTATTTTCAAAATATGTAAGTTGGTATTCTATGGATACAAGAAAAATAGCTTCCATTGAAGTTTATGCTTGTGAGTAGATCTCTTTTAAGATCAAGACTCAACTTAGAAAATTTTATATTTAATATGTTTCTATCATTTACACATATTATGTTTGATAGCGTTTGTGTACTTTTGATATGAACATATTAGTCTTTGAAAGTTTCCTCTTTATTATAGCACAATGACAAAACCTCTTCTTATTAATTTCCTATTTGTTACCTGGAATTAGCTATTTCCCACAAGGTTTCCTGGTAACATTTGTGGAGGGTAGGTTTTAACTTTTATGTATAATTTATAGTTTACATTCTAAATTATTTTGCAGGAAAGTGGTATTATTCAGTGTTAATTTAGGTTTATTCTAATGTCAGTTAAACATGAACAAATCTAGAGCAATATAGAAATACATTCTTTGGGGCTTTTGTATATATGTAATTCAGAAAACAAATAAAAATCTTATTTAACTAAGAGCATTAATTTAATATCACATAATTTTTTTGATGAAACTAAATTGTAGTTCATACATGAATATGACTACAGTAGCATATTGGATGTGGCTTGCCCTATTGTGTGTATGAGATGACTCACTGCACCCATCACTCTAAGTACCAAGATATTTTATTATGCACAGCACATTCAGTAGTACCATATAATTTACACATGAATTCTGACTCTTGTTTCAAATCATCCCAGAACAATTAAAACAGTATTATCTGGTGTCAATATGTTTGTAAATAGAAATATAAATATGAATGTTGACAGTGCATGACAGTAATTATTTGTAAAGTGTTCTAGGTGACCCAGAATTTGCTTATGTTCATTCATTTTGTATTATTCTGTGGGAGTTGCCTAGGTTACAGTGAAAGAAAGAAGAGAAATACAGTTCATACACGAGATTCAGTTTAAAGGGAATATAGCTGATGACAAACTGTGACTGCAGAATCATTTTTAAAAAGGAGACAGAAATATTTGATTTCTAAATGTACCGTAGCAATTCACTATTAGTTGGCTGAGGTTATTGAAGAAATCAGTGGGAGTGAATTGGACAATCTACATAGCAAAGCACAGTATAAATTATAGAATTTATAGAATCTGATTGTATTATTGGTTCTAGTTCTATTACTGGAGCTAGTATGAAACTGCAGAGGCACTAAACTATCAACATATAAGCAACATTTAATATTTCTGAAAACACCACCAAAACTCTGCTTCATGCTTTTTTATCCCACGTGGTAGTCACTTTCCTCCTTTAAATGAGTATCTTTTATGTTTTGATTTGATTAGATTTATTTTTTATTTCATTAAATTGGGTTATATGAAAGAGAAACAAATCAGAAGAACAAAACAATTGTCTCACTTGCTGAGAGTGTCAAGTAAGAATGGAGTGTGGAGACTCAATTCTGTATTTTTTTTTTTTCCGGCTTGAAATTTTGGGATGTCATGACTAAACAGACACAAAAGGATTGCTTAGCATAGTGTCATAGTAATGCAAAAGAGATGGGATGTGAATTGGAACAAAGGATCATGTTAGATGTTAGAAATGGGGAGAGTTCTACAGATGTTAAGGAGGTAGAATTCTCCTGACATTTTGATTGGCGAGATGTTTAAGGAAGAGGAGCAAAGATAGATTTGAAATTTTTCAAAATTATCTATCAGAGTGCTGCCATTAACAAGGTTCCCTCTCTCTCTCTCTCTCTCTCTCTCTCTCTCTCTCTCTCACACACACACACACACACACAAACAAACACAAAAAAC
>NC_034613.1:97382874-97455071 GCF_900095145.1 Mus pahari
CCTCCTCCTCCTCCTTTTCCTTCTTCTCTTCCTCTAGCTTCCTGGTCAGATAGTACTTAAGAGTCTCATAACTTTCTAGATATCTAAAACCTCTCTAGAGGTATATAGTTCTAGATAACTGGAGAAATGATCACAATTATCTAGAACAAGACCATCTTTTAAAAAAATTATTTACTCAACAATTACAAGTTACCCCTCCTTCATCCCTGTTTAAATAGTGCTATAGAGTGATTATACAATAAGACTTAATTCTCAGAACATAAGAGAAGTTAAAATTACAACCTAGTTCATACCTCCTTTTCTGTCACAGTTCATCGTTTTTTCTTGCATATCGCCAAATTTTCACCTTTATACTTTTTGCAGACAGAAGCTAAAAGTGTCAAATTCTGAAATTGTTTATTGTTCATTTCATTTAGTTCCCCTGTCTACCTTTTTTGTTCTGCGTTTTAAAACTTTCTTCTTCAAATTATCTCTATTATAAAAGTAATGAAGGGGTGAATGGAGGGAACCTGCAAATCATGTGGGTGGACTGAATCCCTCCCTGGTCTCCAGGGTGGGAGGTGCACACAGACACACACAGAGTGAGTTCTAAATGACAACTAATATTTATGAGAGAGAGAGAGAGAGAGAGAGAGAGAGAGAGAGAGAGAGAGAGAGAGAGAGAGTTAGTTTTAAATGACATCTAATATCTATTAGAGGTTCAGCGAGTGGTCATTGCGCTTTGCCCTCTTTCTCCTCATCCCAATTGGGAAACCTGGAAACCAAAATCTTCCCACGGAAACTCCTCAGGGACGTCCCAAGATTGGAGCTTGCGCACTCGGACTCCACCGGAGGCGCAGCCTTGGCTGCGAGTCCGCGGGGTCTCCTAGCACGAACCCAGCGCGGGCTCCACGGTCGGCGTGGCGCGCGCGTGCGCGCGCTACCCCTTTGGCCCCCTACCCTGCAGCAAGGGTAGCGTGACGTAATGCAACCTCAGCATGTAGGAGCGCTATAAAGCGGGACGAGGCGCGCCGCCTCGCAGACGCAGAGTAGCTCGTGATTGGCTCGGGCTGCGGAACCTCGGAATCCCGAACGAACGCCGGGACCTTCCAGGTCCACGGCTGCCGCCCCCCGCGGCAGTTGAGAGCGCGGCCTCCGACTGCCTGGCAGCGGGGAAGGCGGTGGAGGTTGCAGCCCCGTGGCGGCGGTGACAGGTAAGGGGACTCCTGAACAGCAACTCGGGATCGGAAGCTCTGACAAGCTTGGCGTGTTTCTGGGAGGGGAGAGGCTCCCACCCAGCGTCTCAGGGAGGGCGAAGGGAACAATGGAAGTGGCGTCTAGTCCCCGAGCTTCACCTCTGCCTCTGGAGCCCAGGCTTCCTCCTCCTCCGCTGGCGGAGGCCAGGGAAAGGTTGGCAAGTGAGGGTCCCCTCCTCAGTCAGCCCCCTGCTCCCCTTGCTCAGAGCCCCCCGGGGAAGCCAGAGCCGTCGTTGTGGCCGTCGGTGGTTTAGGGTGACAGGAAAATGGCGGAAAACAAAACGGTGGAGAGTGCGGCGTCCCCTTGGCATTTTCTCTTGGCGACCCCCCAGCCCCCACCCCCTCCATGTTCCTCTCGCCCGCGCCCCACGTCGTTGCAGCCGCTCGCGCGCGGCGGGGCGGCGGTTGACGGGAGCCTTCGGTGGCACGCCCGAGGGCTAGCAGGCTCCGCCGCTCATGTGGCCCCGGGGCTGGGCAGAGGACGGAGTGGGGCTCCGGAGCCGTCAGAGCCGGGCTGTGTGCGTGTTGGGGGGGGGGTGCCGTGTGCGGCCACCGTCGCCTCAGCCCCATCACCACCATTTTGCCTGGTGGCCGGCTCCCACGTACGGCGGGGCCGCCGGAGCGAGGGGCGGTTAGCCGGCCGGCCCGGCGGCGCGGGGCGGGGGCAGCGCCGGTGACCGCTGCGCCGCGGGTGAGCGGGGTGGGCGCCGCGGGGGACGCCTCCTAGGCTGGGTTTCAGCGCTCCGCTGCGAACGCTCGCCGGCTCGCCGGCTCTCTTGTTCTTGTTCGCTGGAACATCAGTCGGCTGGGCGACAGCGGAGAGGGCACGTGTGTGCGTTCTGCTGGAAATGATTGAAACTTGGCACGGTCGTGGGAAAGGGAGACTTCTGCGGGAAGAGTGCAGCGTCCAAAGCTGCAATATTGCTACTTGCCAGGGCTCCTTTGTCTATCTCCGCAAATACTACTTTCCCATTCTCTTGCCCAGCCGCCTTAGCATCATTTCTCTTCTATCCCTCGCTCGGTTGACAGCACGGAGAAGGTCGCTCCCCAGCGAGCAGTTTAGAGGAGACAGGGGAGAGTAAGATTTGATTTTTGTGTTTTCTGCTTCCCGTGCATTGATAGAAGGGTGTTTACTTGAACTGTACTTGCTTGGTTTATCTCGGTTCGATACGCATCTGTGGTACTCTTGAGGAGACTGAGAACCTTAGCTATCTATTGGCTATTAAATACCATACTGCTGTTCCCTTAACATTGGTATTGATCTTATTGAAACTTGCTATATGTGAAAAAGTATTCCACTTTATTTCTTTGCTATTCGAACAGTGTGGTACTTCCCATAATACTTCCCTTGTATGCTGTAATCTTTACACTTCATCGAGTGCTAGGGCAGATTTTTCTGTGAGGATTTGGCAAAGATAAACCTTGCTCTTGTTTGTTCTTTACTTTCCAAAATAAGGTGTTTTTAAAAACCCAACTTAAAGAAGATTTGGACTTAGTCAAGCAGTTGAAGGCTAAATGTAATAATATTTTGTATTGTAGTAGTTATTTTGGGGGATGTCTAGTGGCATCCCTTTGGCTGCTTTCTAGATAAACACAGGATTGAGCTTGTGAGCTTTTTGAAATCTCACCTTACAAGTTGAAAAGTAAAGAAAAACATTCTTAAGTTGTGTAAGAGATTGGTTAAAAATGTCTTGAAGTATCTAATTTCTATTTCTATAATAGGTAAAGATCGTTTTCCCAAAGAAAATGAATTGTTTTGAAGAAAAAAAATAAGAAATTTTGCAAAATTTACTTTACAATCCTTAAGAAAATCTTCAGTTTCTTCAATCCACTTGTAAAAGGTGATTAAGAAATTACTTATTCTTTTCTTCAGTAATTACATAGAAAGTTAAACCATAGAGTGGCATTTATAATTGTTGTATTAGTTAACTGATAAAGGAAGCAAATGATAAAATTGTAGTCCACATAGTGTAGTTGTAAGTGTCAAAATAAATCCTCATGGTATTTTTACTTAAATAAATGGATATATAGGTAATTTATGGTGAACTCCATTGGCCTTTTGTCCTCATCTTGGATGAGAGCAAGCCAGAAAGCATACTAATTTGAAAGAAAGGCAAAATACAGCTGAGAAGTCTCCTCCAATAATTTTGCTCTCACACAATTTACCTAATTATTTTGGTACTTAGACATAATTATCTACTTATAGAGCATATTTTTTGTGTCCAAAGTATACAGCTCAAATGTTTAATAAAGAGAACTCCGAGATTGTTCAGCCTGTTGGGTAGCTGTTGCTTTACAGCATGAGGGAAAAGCTTAGCCATACCCTAGTGCTTAAGAACTTAGTTTTTATTTTTGTGTCATTGTTCTAAAATTTTCGTTAAGGGCATACCTTTGTCTGATATGGGTCAGTATAACAAACACTTCTGAGTAACAATAAGATAAATACCTTTAAAAATACACACCTTTCCTATTGTTTGGTTAGAATCTTTTGTTGCTAGGGCAATGCACATCTGATATGCAATTATAAGTAATATATTGAATGACAACCTCTGGCTTTCTGTTGCATATTGCTTGGTTGCCCTGATATAGGAAATGAAAGGGGTTCAGCTATTTAAAAATTTCAATGAGAATAACATTATATTAGTAACATTACTGAAAAATATCAGTGTACTATTCTAAATATTTGTATGTGATTGATCTTATCTTTACCATATTTAGGAAGCAGTCATGTTTCATGAGTCCTCAAAACTGTGAGACAAGAGAATGTAGTAGAGTGAGGCCAGAAGTCCCTACTGGTTCAAAGACCTCCTGGGAAACTTGTGATAGAACATTTTGCATTATAAGTAGAACCCCAGGAACCAGAGGTGAATACAATATCTGCAGAGCTCCGCTGCAGGGCTGATCTGGTTCTGGAAGAAATGGATCAGAGCTACTGGATGAAATTCACTAATGCTAGACACCTGAGTCCTCTAGTAATGTATACATATCACAACTATTAATCTGTCATCATCTTTTTCTTTATTAAGTATATTTTAACTGGACCTCAGTCTTGCAATTTGGTTCTTTTGTTTGTTTATTAGTCATATTCCTCATACGGCTCATTACCATAACTGTGCCTCATTTTCTGTTATCTTGGCTTTACTTCCACCTGCCCCCTTTACATATGGTTCTCACATAAAGCATCTAAGCCGTTTTGAATATTTCTTTTCTTTTGTAATGAGCTTTTCATACCTGGTTGAAAGGCATATTTTCTATTGTATTTTTTCTCAAAACAACTAACTTGAAATAAATGCATTAAAACCCTTTTTCAAACCATTTGTTTTACAGATACTTGTGAATGAGCTTTGCTAATGATGGATTCAGGTGGTGGAAGTCTTGGATTGCACACTTCAGATGCTAGAATGGCTCATACCATGATTATGCAGGATTTTGGTAAAGCATTTTCTTTGTTGTACTTACTTATTGCAAAGTAAGAACATATTAAAAATAAACCAAGGAATTATAATTACAATGAATTTTTAACTTGGAAAATAAAATTGTACGGCATATTTTCTTAACGGCATATATAAACAACCTATTTAAGGTTACATACTTTGTGAAAACGTTGAAATAAAGACTTTGAATATAAAGTAGTATTTTAGTAGAAATGAAAAACTATGCATAAGTGCTTAATTGTATCATGTGATAGTATACATTAGTTTTCAGATGTAGAAAATGTTAAATCATACTAACTTGCATTGTTCACAAAACTAAAAAGTTGTGCTCTGTCAATACAAAAAATTAAGATTATGAAATGATAAAAATTAATCATATACTTGGAAATCATATTCATATATCATTTCCTCAGGGTTATTAGCAATAGAATACACTTTTAAAAAAAGAATTGTTTGTGTTTATGTATGTGTGTATATGTATCTGTCTGACTGTATGTATATATGTATGTATGTATGTATGTGTGTGTGTTTATGTGTCACACATGTGTAGCTATGCAAACAGTCCATAAGCAGAACTGAACATAACCTGAACTCAGGTCCTCTAAGAGCAAGCATTCTTTAACGACTGAGCAATTTTTCCAGCCCACTTTTTTCTTTTTTCCCCTAATAAAAAATTCCTTATTTTGTGCTCATTTTTAATAGCCTTAAGAGACTAAACATTTGATGAATATATTAAGACTATGTTAATAGGTTTTTTAAAAGAAAAAGAAAACTAAATTTTGAGAAGCTTGGTGTGAGTTTTAGAGGAGATAGAGGTATCCAAATTAAAAGAGGCAGGGATGGGATATTAAGAATTGAAGATGAGATAGGAATAAATGAAAATAGAAGTGATAAACTGGTGTAAAAAGGACACAGGACCTTTAGGTTGATGTGGAGTTGGTGAAGCTGAAATCAGTGATGGGGGACTAGAACTAGTAATACTTGGCTCAATTAAGAAAATAATGCTACTATTCTCAGCATGGTGTAATATGCCATTTGCTGCACTATTCTAAGGTTCACAATAATAAGAATTAGAGGAACCATATTCTAGTCTTGAGAGTGATGTTATTGGCTGTAATACTAATAAACTTTATAATGAAGAGGTTGAGCAAACATTTAAGGTCCTTTTCTATGATTATTTAACATTTGTCAGATTAATACAGTTGGGTACCTTTAAGATTGAATTTAGTAAGGATTGAGATGATTTTTAAGGTGTTATATGAAGGAGTTGTGGATTTATTCTCCTAAAAGATGAGTGGGTTTTGTTGTTTATTTATGATTTAGAAATTATCTGAGGTGGATTAAAAGAGTACAGGATTGTGATAATTAATCTTTGTTGGTGACATGACAGGTTTGAGAGGATTTTTAGAGGTTATCAAAGCACATGCTTGTGTATGTCTGCTAGTGTGTTTTTACAGAGGATTGAGTGGGACGACAGACCCAGCTTACACATGAGCATCACTAACCAATAGGGACCTTAGAACATACAATAAAATAGGAATAATGGAGAATGCTTGTACCATGGACATAGTTTCCTTCTGCTTCTTTTTCTCCATGAGGTTAGCTGCTTTGTTCTGCTACACGCTCCCTGCCATGACATTCAGCCTCGCACTTCAGGCACATAGCAATGGAAACAGGCTGAAATCTCTGAGACTGTGAGCTAAAATTAATCCTTTAAATTCTTCTATCATGTTTAAATCACAGAAATGAAAAAGGGTGACAGAAAGAATTATAGGATTAAGACAATTTTTGTTGTTGTTCTTAAAATTCTTGGCTGGAAAGTTGATAGGGTTTAGACTGCTAGAACCAGTTAGGTCACTACTTAGGTTTTAGAATAGACAGATACTTGAATCTTAATATTGTAAATGTTTTATTTTAAATGTCAAATTTGAGACCTCCTCAATACATTGAGGTTTCCATTTATGTAATATTTTATTTCCTTTTACTTGCTACATATTACTACACACACACACACACACACACACACACACACACACACACGTGTGTGTGTATTTCTTTTTCTTTTTAAAGGCATTTTTATTAGATATTTTCTTCATTTATATTTCAAATGCTATCCCCAAAGCACCCTATTCCCTACCCTACTCCCCAACCCACCCACTCCTGCTTCCTGGCCCTGGCATTCCCCTGTACTGGGGCATATGATCTTCACAAGACCAAGGGCCTCTCTGCCCAATGATGGCCTATTAGGCCATCCTCTGCTACATATGCAGCTAGAGACACAGCTCTGGGGGTTATTTCTTTTCATTGAGATATAATTCAGTTGCCATACTATTCACTCCTTTTAAAGTTTATTTTTCAGGAAGTTATTTTAATTTACGTGTGTGTGTGTGTGTGTGTGTGTGTGTGTGTGTGTACGCATGTACGCATGTGCCACATTTATGCTGATATATGTGAAAGCCAGAAAAGAGGATGTTGGATCCCTTGGAGCTGAAGTTACAGGTAGAAAAAGAGCCACCTAAAGTAGATTCTGTAACTGAACTCAGATTTTATGGAAGAGCAGCAGGCATTCTAAACCACAGAGCCATATCTCCAGACCCTATTTTAAAGTTTATAATTTCAGATTTTGGTACAGAGAATTATGCAGTCATATTTTACAAAAACATCTTATCATAAAAATTATAATTTTAAAAATATATATGAGATAAAGTATCATATATATTATTAGTTATTACCCATCTGTTTTTTCAACCAGTCCTTAATAACCAGTAATTCAATTTAGAGATTCACCTATTGTAAACAATTCTTATTAAGTACAATCATGTAATATATGACTTTTCATGCATAGCTTCTTTTACTTTAACACATTTTCATCATTTATACTCATATTTTGTTTACTACCCTGTTGGTAAATATTTGAGTTGTTGAAATACTTCAGTGTTTTAGATCAATTTTGTGTTTGACTTGAAACTTTTTTTTAGGCTTATTCCCTTTGAGGCATGTGTCAGTATGCCAAGGCATACTTGAAATCGTAAGATAAACATCAGAGCTTGGGGGTCATTTTCATGTATTTACATGTGATTTAGCTATATAATGTGCTATATAGCTGTGTAATACTTATAAATATATATAATATATTATGGAAAATTCATTTTGTATATTTACTGTTGTTTAAGGAAGGAATAAGAAGATGGGAAAGTTTGAGAAATACTTCTGATTTCGGTTGGCATTGTCATAGTTGTTTGAAGTTTTCTTTTAAAGTGAATTAATGGAGTAAATAAACTTATTTATGTCAGCAAAAAGTAGAGAGGTACTGCTTTGTTGTTGTTAGATGCCTATTCAGGATTGAACTACTTAGTTGTATTTTTGAAATGATAATTTTTTTAGGATCCATTTTGTGATTTCTTAAATTGAGGTATATAAATCAGTGCAAATTAAATTTTTATACTGTGGTAAGATTGTTTTTCTTAATTATAGTGAAATCAAGAATTGCTAATAGAGCAATTTGGATTTGGTTTGTGATGGTGCTTGCCTAAAATATGCTAGGTTTCCATCTGTCCTTAGTAAATAGATTTTTAAATCTTTGAAGTTATAAAATATAGAAGTTTGTATACACAGCCATGTAAATAGACTATATCATAAGGTCTCCAAATTCTGTAATGTTCTCAATTGATACTATGGGATTAATATTGCATAGAAAATTAGAATAACTTATTTAGAGGTTATTAGATCAATTTCTTTTGAAGAATGGTTGAGATTTAAAAATTTTCAGTTTTATATCTTATATAATATTTTTGCTGTTGTTTGAGTAAAGTGATTGTACTTACAGTCAGTGTCATTGAGTCATTGAGTCATAGTTGTTTGGGATTTTAGTGTCGCAAAGGTCAGTGTTGGTTTGAAACTTAAGTAGCAAAATGGCCTTAGATAGTATTCCAAGAAAATAGTGTTAAGAAAGACATTTTTTGTTATCACTATAGTGGAGTGCCAGATAACATTTGAACAAATAATTTTCATAAAATGGAAAATAATTCAAGTCAGGATTTACTATTTGTTGCTACATTTATCTCATTGGTTCATATTTGAAAGATGAATGTTTACCATTTGCAATTTTTTAACTAATAAGATAAATTCTTTATGCCATTAGGTGTTGCTTAATAAATTAAAAAAAAACATTTAAATAAGTTTTTATGTGATAGGTTTAAAAAATTCCTCACAAAATATTACTATAGTAATACTGTATTTGCTTAATTTTATAAAGTCTCTCTTTTAAAACTTATCTAGGGTAAGAAACGAAACTTTATGATCCTAGGTGAGTAGAAGAAGAAGAAGGAAAATAAAAGCCCTACAACTCCGAGTCAAAGAATGAATACAGCTAACTTCTCTAAAATATAGTTTCTGGGGGCTAGCGAGATGGTATAGCAGATGAAGTACTTGCCTAACAACAGCCTGACTTCAATTCCTGGAATTCACAAAAAGGTTAAAGGAGACAACAAACTCCAAAAAGTTCTCTGGGTTTTCCCCAATTTTATATACACAACAATAATACATACATTTTAAAGGAAAATATATTTTCTTCATATATAAAATGGAGGAAACACTCACACTTATTTTGAGGATTAGATGAGGAATATATATATATATATATATATATATATATATATATATATATATGCATAATAAATATTACCCATGTATCTGAATAAATGATATTTTAAAGGAATTACAGCTCATATACAACTGAATTTGTTTTGGAATTTAATAAAGTAAAACAGTTTAACTGATAAATAAAAATTATGGATTTTTTTTTAGTCTGAGTAATTTGACAATATTCTGCTGTACTCATTAGTTCTTGGTCTAGGTTCTTTAAGATGATTTGGCTCAGCTTTAAGAAATATACTCAGGGTAAAAAAGAATATTTATGATTCATTTTTGGTTTAGGTTTGATTGATTTTGACCTATGCTAGGCTCGGTGAACTTGGAATAGTTTCTTTTATTTTCTTAGAATCAGCTGGGCCAGGTGAATCTGAGCAGAAGACAACACTCCCATTATTCTATCCTTCTGTCAGACCTCACTATCTGATCAGAAATCAAACTAATCTCCAACCATACCCTGAAATAATTGTGATTTCTTGATTATCAAGTCATTGATTTCTGAAAATATTTTCATGAAATAATAATCTTAGCAGCTACATATAGAAAAGTCCATCATTAGGAATTTAATAGGCTTAATATTTAATTTTCTTTGCTAAAGCTATCATTTTCAGTCTGGATAAATGCAAGATCTGAAACCCTACTCTGTGTCTATCTCTTAATTTTTTTGAGTAATAAATGACAAAGAGTACTTTTTTAAAATTATCTTTAATCCTTTTTTGCAGTCCAGTAATTATACCCCTACCATTCTGCCCTCAGTTCCTCAAAGCATTCCCCCTCCCCTGCCTCCAAGAGGATGTCCCCACCCAACCCCACCCCCATGCTGCCAGGCCTCCCCACTCCCTGGGGCTTCAGGTCTTTTGAGAGTTAGGTGCCTCTTTGAGGCCAGATCTGGCAGTAATCCGCTGTATATGTGTTGAAGGTCTCATATCAGGTGGTGTATGCTGCCTGGTTGATGGCTGAGTGTCTGAGAGATCTGGGGGGGGGGGGTCCAGGTTAGTTGAGATTGCTGGTCTTCCTATGGGGTTGCCTCCCTCCTCAGCTTCTTCCAGCCTTTACCTAATCCAACCACAGGGGTCCCAGACTTCAGTCCATTGGCTGGGTGTAAGTATCTGCTTCTGTCTCAGTCAGCTGCTTGTTGGGCCTCTCTGTGGGCAGCCATGCCAGGCTCCTGTCTGCAAGGACATCATAGCATCAGTAACAGTGTCAGGCCTTAGAGCCTCCCCTTAAGATGGATCCCAATTTGGGCCTGTCACTGGACTTCCTTTCCTTTGGGCTTTTCTGAATTTTTGTCCCTGCATTTCTTTTAGACCTGAACAATTCTGGGCCAGAGTTTTTGACTGTGGGATGGCAACCCCATCTCTCACTTGCTGCCCTGTCTTTCTACTGGAGATGGACTCTGCAAGTCCCCACCACCACACACACTGTAGGACATTTCATCTAAGGTCCCTTCCTTTGAGTTCTGAGAGTCTCTCATCTCCCATGTCCCTGGTACATTCTAGAGGGTCCCCTCACCCAACTCCGAGGTTGCTTGTTTCCATTCATTCTGCTGGTCCTTGGGGCTTCACTCCTGTTGCCCCCAATTCCTGATCATGTTCCCCTTTTCCCCTTCCTCTCCATTCTACCACCCAGGTCCATCCCTCCCTCTGCCCCCCAGGTTATACATATTCTGTCTATTAATTTTGTAGGGTTATAGTTATGTCTTTTATTTTTTGAGATTATAATATAATTACATTATTTCTGTCATCCCTTTCCTCTCTCCAAACCCTGTCCTACAACCTCCCTTGCTGTCTTTCAAATTCATGACCTCTCTTTTCATTGATATATATTTCTAAATATTTTTATGCATGCATCTTCCTAAATATAACCTGATAAGTCTCTGTAATATTACTTGTTATATATATTTTCAGGACTGTTTGATATTGGATAGCAATTAGTGCGCTCTTTTCTGAGGAAGACTATTTCTCTCCCATGCTGTGACTATTCCTTAGTTTGCCTGTAGCTCCTTGTGTAGGGGTGAGGCCTTGTGCCATTTTGCCATGTCTATTGTTATGTTCTTTTGATGTAATTTAAGATTTTGGTACAAATTTAAGGATGTCAAAAGAGATTCAGAATAGCAAAGGGATGTTGGGTGTGTTTGGCATGTGCCTGTAATTCCAGAACTCCTGAGGCAAAGTCAGGCCAATCATGAATTCAAGGTCAACCTTGACTACTTAGCTGCTTTGAAGCCAGCCTGAACTGCATGAGGCCCTGTCTCAAAAGTCAGTATAATGATAATGATCCCAGGATCTCGGCTTAGCTTTTTATCCATTGCCAATAAAAGCTGGTTTTCATCTTTAACTAACTTCTTGATGAATTGGTTATAAATTGCATTGTATATCTCGATAATAGTATTTTTACATTCTTTCAGATATAACTTTATGAGAAAGTGATCATTAGGTCAAAAAGGCTGTGTACTGGGTCATTTCGTGTAGATAGTACATTTTAAGTAGACCAACAAACTCAATTCATTAGGGTGGCAGAATTTAAAATTCTTCAATAAGGGAATTTATACTGTTACAGTATTTACAAAGCAAGTGGTACTTGGTGCTTCCTATGCTTCTCAAGAGAAAAATTAACCTTTTCTCCATCTTTCACACTTACTAATATCAAACTAAGTCATAGTGCAATGTGAGTTAAGACTTTTTTCCTAAGTGGTGTTGGAAGGTTCTAAGGTTAAGTGCTATAGCAGTTCTTTTAAGTTAAAGAACTTATGGGACTTCTATAGTTATATAATCTTCTATATTTGTTGTATAGTATATTAACTTATAACAATATCCTGTTGCTTCTAATATTTTCAAAAATAATAGTCATAAAAATGGGAAAAATTAGTATTCATTCCCTCCAATTCTAGTATCATATTTAACATTAGTACAATACCAAACCCAGAATATTAAAGTTTTAGATAATTCTGTTCTTTAAAACTATATACCTCATCCATTTTCTATCATTTGAATATATATTTGTATGTGAATTTTAATTTTTATTCATACTTTACTTTTAAGAATTATTTTATTTGGGCTGGTGAGATGGCTCAGCGGTTAAGAGCACCGACTGCTCTTCCAAAGGTCCTGAGTTCAAATCCCAGCAAGCACATGATGGCTCACAACCATCCGTAACGAATCTGATGCCCTCTTACGGGGTGTCTGAAGCCAGCAACAGTGTATACACATATAATAAATAAATAAATCTTTAAAAAAAAAGAATTATTTTATTTATTTACATTCCAGCCATTGTCTCCCCTCCTGGTTCCCCCTCCCACAGTTCTTCATCCCATTCCTTGTCCTCCTTACCTGCAAAAGGGTGCTCCCCCTCCACTCCCCATCTGGCCTCCCTCATTCCTGGTATCTCAAGTCTCTCTAGGATTAGGAACATCTTTTGCCACTAAGGCCAGACCAGGCAGTCCTTTGCTACATATGTTCCAGGGGCCTCCAACTGGCCCATTTATGCTCCTGGTTGGTGGCTGAGTCTCTGGGAGCTCCCTAGGGTCTGGATTAGTGGAGACTGCTAGTCTTCCTATGAACTTGCTCACCACATTCAGCTTCTTCAATCCTTCCCCCAATTCAACCACAGGGGTCCCTGACTTCAGCCCAATGGTTGGGTATGAGTCTGCTTTTGTCTCAGTTAGCTGCTGGTAGGGCCTCTCAGAGGACAGCCTTGCTAGGCTTCTGTCCCTATGCACAAAATAGCATCAGTAATACTGTCAGGCATGGTGTCCCCCAACCCCCATGATATGGATCCAAAGTTGGACCGGTCACTGGACCACCTATATTCAGTCTTTTCTCCATTTTTGTCCCTGCAGTTCTTTTAGACCGGAATAATTCTCTGTCAAAGGTTTTGACTGTGGGTTAGTAACACTCTCTCCACTTGAAGCTCTACCTCTCTACAGGAGGTGGACTCTTCCCTAAAGTCGCCCCTATTGAGTCTCTCACCTCTCAGGTCTCTGGTACTTTCTAGAGGATCCCTCCACTTCTGGCCCCCAGGGGCTGCATATTTCCATTCATTCTCCTGTCTCTCTGAGCTTCTCTCTTCTGTCCCCACCCCCAGATCCAATCCTGTTCTTGGTTTGCCTTTCTCCCCTCCCACCCAGGTCCCTCTCTCCCTCTACCTCCATTTACTTCGTTCCTCCTTCTAAGTAGGATTTAAGAGTCCTCACATGGGCCTTCCTACTTGTTAAACTTCTTGTAGTCTGTGGGTTATATCCTAAGTAGTGTGAACTTTTTGGATAGTACCCACTTATCAGTGAGCATGTCCTTTGGGTCTGAATTACCTCACTCAGGATAACATTTTCTAGTTCCATTCATTTGCCTGTAAAATTCATGATATCCTTGTTTTTAATAGTGGGATAGTATTCCATTGTGTAAATGAATGACATTTTCTGTATCCATTCTTCCTTTGAAGGACCCTTGGGTTGTTTTCAGTTTTTGGCTATTACAAATAAGGCTGCTGTGAACACAGTGGTACACATGTCCTTGTGGTATGGTGGGACATCTTTTTGGTATATGCTCAGGAGCAGTACAGCTGGTTCTTCAGATAGAACTATTTCCAATTCTCTGAGGAACCTCCAGATTGATTTCAAGAGTGGTTGTACCAATTTGCAATCCCACCAGCAATGGAGGAGTGTTCCTCTTCCTCCACATCCTCGCCTGCATGTATTGTCACTTGAGTATTTGATCTTAGCCATTCTGATGGGTGTAAGGTGAAATCTCAAGGTTGTTTGGATTTTCATTTCCCTGATGACTAAGGAGTTTAAACACTTCCACTTTGTTAAACGCTTCTCAGCCATTGGAGAATATTCTGTTATAAATTCTCGGTTTAGCTTTGTACTCCATTTTTAAAATTGGATTATTTGGGTTTTTAGAGATTAACTTCTTGAATTCTTTGCCAATTTGTCCTATTGCCTGGTTTTTGCCTTTTCAGTTTCATGAGGTACCATTTATCAATTGTTGATCTTAGAACCTGAGCCATTGATGTTTTGTTCAGGAAGTTTTCCCCCGTGCCAATGAGTTTGAGGTTCTTTCCCACTTGTTTTTCTATTAGATTCACACTGTATCTGGTTTTATGTTGAAGTCCTTGATCTACTTGGACTTGATTGAGATTTGTGCAAGATAATAAATATGGATCTATTTTCATTCTTCTACATAAAGACCACCAATTAAACCAGCATTATTTGTTCCACTGTATGTTTTTTTGTCATCTTCGTCAAAGATCAAGTGTTCATAGATATGTGGTTTATGTTTGGGTCTTTGATTCTATTCCATTGATCGAGCTGTCTGTCTCTAAACCAATACCATGCAATTTTCATCACTAGTGCTCTGCGGTACAGCTTGAGGTCAGGGATTGTGATTCCCCCAGAAGATCTTTTATTGTTGAGAATCATTTTGGCTATCCTGGACTTTTTTGTTTTCCATTTAAAGTTTTTTGTGTCTGTGAAGAATTGTGTTGAAATTTTGATGGGGATTGCATTGAACCTGTAGATTGCTTTCGGTAAGATGCCCACTTATTTGTGTATCAATTTTAATTTTTGGTTTGTATCTTACTCTTTTATATCATTTCTCATAAGTATCACTTTCATTCTGACTATTCTTGCTTCTTATTTCTTGTCACCCCTGTTCACTCTTCCTTGCAACAAATTTCTCACATTTATGGCTTTTTTTTTCACACTGTGACCCACCAAGGTCATCCAGAGCCATCTGTGTGATGAGTTTAGAGCTATCCTTTGGAGTTTGGCAAGCTGAGAGGTTATACAGCTAAAGACAGTGATTTCCCTCTCTCCCATATTCTATACCTAGCAATAGTTTAGAGGTAGAGGATAGATTCCCAAGAGCGTTTCTCTCTCTTTTTTTTACTGATTGTTGACATGACTGGTCTTGTATAAGTCCAATACAGGTTATGAGAGTTAAGGATTACAATAGTCTAGGTAATGCTGTTTGTAACAGTTCACCTTAGCTTTGGATCTTACATATATCTAACTCTCCGCTATTTAATGTTCCCCTGGCCTTTGAAGTGATTTAAGTATAGTTTTTAGGGATAGGCCCCCATCTGTCATTTATTTTCTTCATTTTGAGTAGTAGGTCCAAGTGAGGATAAATTTCCAGAGATTGTTTTTCCGGTTGTTGGTTGGATCACCTTACTTGTATTTATTACTGATAATAATTTCTGTAGAAAGGATGTGGCAGAGGTGATTTAGCCAAACATTTATCTGCTGATGGATTGATATTTGGATAATGTTTATTTTCTACTATTATGAATAACTGCTATTATGAACTATTGTGAATATTTAAGTGTAGTTTTGTGTAAACATGTTTTACATTTTCTGGGGAGAAATGCCTTATTTTCAGTTGTTGGTTTGTATAGAAAATTAATGTTTAGTTTTGTCAGAAACTGTCAAAAACTATTTTTCTGAATGGCTGTTAACATTTTGCATTTCCCCAAACATATACAAGACATATTTTCTCTATCTTTACAAGCCTGGTTTTTATTTCAGTTATTTTAATTAGAGTGCAGTGATTTCTCATTTTGACTTTTTTTGCTTTTAATGGACAAATATCTTTTAACATCTTTAGTTAGTTGGTTTTTTTTTTGGCTTTTTTTACAATGACCTCTAGCCCAGTACCAAATCAGTTATCAACAATGCTTCTAAATGTTTAATCAAGACATCTAGTACATATTTAAACTATTTTATGCAAGTACATATTAATTAAACATAATATTTTATTAATAAAATAACTTTACCTTTTTTGAATAATTGTTTGTATTGTAGTGGCTGGAATGGCTGGTACTGCACATATCGATGGAGACCATATTGTAGTTTCAGTTCCTGAAGCTGTATTAGTTTCTGATGTTGTCACAGATGATGGGATAACTCTTGATCATGGCCTTGCAGCTGAAGTTGTCCATGGGCCTGATATTATTACAGAGACTGATGTAGTGACAGAAGGGGTGATTGTTCCTGAAGCTGTACTTGAAGCCGATGTTGCCATTGAAGAAGATTTGGAAGAAGATGATGGAGATCATATCTTAACTTCTGAGCTTATTACAGAAACCGTTAGGGTACCTGAGCAGGTTTTTGTGGCTGATCTTGTTTCTGGTCCTGATGGACATTTGGAACATGTGGTTCAAGATTGTGTTTCAGGTGTGGACTCTCCCACAATGGTATCAGAAGAAGTTCTTGTAACTAATTCAGATACAGAAACTGTGATTCAAGCAGCTGGTGGTGTTCCTGGTTCTACTGTTACCATAAAAACAGAAGATGATGATGATGATGATGTCAAGAGCACTTCTGAAGACTACTTAATGATATCTTGTAAGTGAAACATAAAATCAATTGCTTGAGAGATTAATTTCTATAATATGTAAAGGCATTCTGGCATCAAAGGTAGATTCAATAGAAGTAATAGAAAAAAATCTTTCTGAAAATAATTTCAAAGCTGTGGTATTGAGATGCTTTTTGGGTTTATCTATACTTTTAATACACTCTGAAATTGCACACCAGAATAAAGTGGAAGTCAATTAAAGTCTTAGAATAGAAGTATATATTTGAAAGGCTCAACAGAAACATTAACTAATACAAAGTTTTAATGATAAATTATGTATATTTCAGAATAAGTAGTAAATTATGTTATCAGTGCTTTTCAAAAATATCAGGTACTGGTCTTGTCAATAAGCATTTACGTAAGAACTTAAGCTTAATGTGGTTAGGTATTGGTTATATGAATTTTTAAAGTATTTCCATTAAAGCATAAACTTGGTTTGCGTCCTACAATTCTTTCCAGATTTATGCTCTATTTGTATTGAATGATTAAGTGTAGTATATGCAAAACTGTTTGATGTGTTTACATCAGACTGCTTTGCGGTCTTTACAGCATTCCATTTGAAAGAATAAAGTAGAAATATTTTACTATCATTTTGGGTGATAGGTTTGGTAGACAAACTATCAAAGATAATAAAAGTCTCATGATTTTGATGTTTATAAAAGGAGGGAGTCCTTCTGCTAGAGCACTTGCCTTGAATGCAACCCCCCCCACACACACACATGAATGCATATGCACACATGCACATAGACAAACCTGTGCAAAATGAGTGGAAATGTTCTTCATAAATTTTGAAGGAATCATTCTACAAATAGAAAAGATTAGATGAAGGCTTTTAACATTTCCAAAAGATGTGCTTTTTCCTTTTAAAAATAAAAATAAAATGATGGGAAGGGAATAACCATGTAGAAAGTCTGTATATGTGTGCCTGTGTACTTGTAAAATGATTTTATGATATATTTGAGTTAGTGATTTTAAAGCTAAATGAGTACAAACTAGATTTATTTAAGTATTAAATATAATTCTTAACTCTACTGCTTTTACCTTTCTTCTTATATGCACTTTTTTTTACTTTATTTTTTCATACTGCAGTCATTACCTCCCACAGTTTCTCATCCCATTCCTCCTTGCTCCTGTCTCCAAGAGGATGCCCCCCCCCCAAGGCTTCCCCACTCCGGGGCCTCAACTCTCTCCAGGGGTAGGCACTTCACTCAGTGAAGCCAGACTAGGTAGTTCTTGGCTGTATATCTGTCAAGATGGTGGGGAGAGGGGCTAAAGTATACTGCCTGGTTGGTGGCTGATTGAGAAATTTCAGGGGTCCCAGTTAGTTGAGACTGCTGGTCTTCCAGTAGGGTAGCCCTCCTCCTCAGCTTCTTCCAGACTTTCCCCAATTCAACCACAGGGGTCGCAGACTTCAGTCCATTGGCTGGGTGTAAATATCTGCTCTTGTCCCAGTCAGGTGCTTGTTGGGCCTCTCTGTGGGCAGCCATGCTAGGCTTCTGTCATCAGTAATAGTGTTAGGCCTTAGAGCCTCTCCTTGAAATGGATCCCGATTTGGGCCTGTCACTGGACTTCCTTTCCTTTGTGCTTTTCTGAATTTTTGTCCCTGAAGTTCTTATAGACAGGAAAAATTCTGGGTGAGAGATTTTTACTGTGGGATGGCAACCCCATCCCTCACTTGATGCCATGTCTTTCTGCTGGAGGTAGGCCTACAAGTTCCCTCTCCCCACTGTAAAGCATTTCATCTAAGGTCCCTTCCTTTGAGAACTGAGAGTCTCTCATCTCCCAGGTCTCTGTACATTCTAGAGTCCCCCCCTCTTATCTCCTGAGGTTGCCTGCTTTCATCATTTCTGTTGGCCCTTAGGAATTCATTCCTATTTACTCCCTGCCCTCAATACCTGATCATATTCCCCTTTTTGCCATTTTATCCCTCTTCCCAACCAGGTCCCTTCCTCCCTTTGCCCCCCCCCCATGATTGCTTTCTTCTCCATCTGAATTGGGATTGAAGCATCCTCACTTGGCCCATTTGGATTGTTAACCTTTCTGAGTTCTGTTGATTGTATCCTGGGCATTCTGTACTTTTTTTTTTTTATTTATTTGTTTTTTTGGCTAATATCCACTTATTAGTGAGTACATGCCATGCATGTCCTTTTGGGTCTCAGTTACCTCATTCAGGATGATTTTTTTTGAGACAGGGTTTCTCTGTGTAGCCCTGGCTGTCCTGGAACTCACTTTGTAGACCAGGCTAGCCTCAAACTCAGAAATCTGCCTGCCTCTGCCTCCCAAGTGCTGGGATTAAAGGCATGTGGCACCACTGCCTGGCCATATCCTTGTTCTTAATAGCTGAATAGTATTCCATGGTGTAAATGAACCACATTTTCTGTATTCATTCCTTTTTTGTGGGACATCTGGGTTGTTCCCAGGTTCTGGCTATCACAGATGAGGCTGCTATGAACGTAGTAGAGCATGTGTCCCTGTGGCATGGTGGAGCATCTTCTGGGTATATGTATGCCCAGGAGTGATGTAGCTGGGGCTTCACATAAATCTATTTCCATTTTTCTGAGAAATCTCCAGATTAATTTCCAGAGTGGTTATACCAGTTTGCAATTCTACCAGCAATGGAGGAGTGTTCCTCTTTCTCCACATTCTCCCCAGCATGTGCTGTCACCTGAGGTTTTGATCTTAGCCATTCTGACTGGTGTGAGGTGGAATCTCAGGGTCATTTTGATTTGCATATCCCTGATGACTAAGGACTTTGAACATTTCAGCCATTTGAGATTTCTCTGTTGTGAATTTTCTGTTTAGCTCTATACCCCATTTTTTCATTGGGTTGTATGGTTTCTTTGGAGGTTAGCTTCTTGCGTTCTTTATATATTTTGAATATTAGATTTCTATCAAATGTTGGGTTAATGAATATTTTTTCCCAATCTGTACATTGTGGATTTGTCCTATTGACTCTATCCTTTGCCTTACAGAATCTTTCCAGTTTCATGAGGTCCTTTTTTATTAATTCTTGATCTAATAGAGCCTGAGCCATTGGTGTTCCGTTCAGGAAATCCCTGCCTCCCATCATGCCAATGAGTTCAAGGCTCTTTCCCATGTTCTCC
This sequence comes from Mus pahari, assembly GCF_900095145.1. Lineage (NCBI taxonomy): Eukaryota > Metazoa > Chordata > Mammalia > Rodentia > Muridae > Mus > Mus pahari. Next base: position 97,402,650 of record NC_034613.1, read on the forward strand.
TCTATTAGTTTCAGTGTATCTGGTTTTATGTTGAGGTCCTTGATCCACTTAGATGAGCTTTGTACAAGGTGACAAAGCTCTATTTTCATTCTTCTACATACAGACCAGCAACATTTATTGAAGATGCTTTCTTTTTTCCATTGTATATTTTAGGCTTCTTTGTCAAAGATCAAGTGACTATAAGTGTGTGGTTTTATTTCTGGGCCTTCAATTCTATTCTATTGATGTCTTTTGAGGCAGATTTTCATATAGTGCAAGCTGGCCTTAAAGTTGTCAGGTACCCAAGATTACCCTTGAACATCTGGTCCTATGAAATCTTGCTTCTGTGACTAGAGAATTAAGATTGTAGGTATATGCCATCAAGCCCAGCCTGGAGATACTTTATCAGTAAATATTTACATTTTCCTTAAGAGAATGGGGTATACTTCTAAAAGTGATAGAGGGTGTAATTATGATCAAGGTACATTATATACATATATGAACATGTTGTGAAATATATTACTTTGTACAATTAGTACATACTAATAAAATTATGTTTGTATACAAATAAACAAAAATATATTTTTTCTTATATTATTTATGAACATTTTGATTTTCATACCTATACCCGCAAGTGAAGGGTTTCTAGTTATGTGCTTCTAAATCTACTTGAGAATTCTTTTCAGAAAAAAAATTGCAGATAAATCATTGAAAACATTTAAGGTCTGACTACTCAGAATTTCCCCACATTTTGACAGATTTTTAAAAAATTAATTATTTATTTACATATTTTATTCCCCACCCCACCCACCCACCTGTCTAGCCTCTGACTGTTTCACATCCCATACCTTGTCCCCACTCCCTATCTCCATGTAAATGTCCCTAATCCCCACCCCACCTGACCTCTAAACTCCCTGGGGCCTCTAGTCCCTTGAGGGTTAGGTGCATCATCTCTGAATGAACACAGACCCAGAAGTCCTCTACTGTATGTGTGTTGGGGATCCTCATATCAGCTGGTGAATGCTGTCTGTTTGGTGGTCCAGTGTTTGAGATATCTCAGGGGTCCAGATTAATTGAGACTGCTGGTCCCCCTACAGGGTCACCCTCATCCTCAGCTTCTTCTAGCCTTTTTCGAATTCAACAACAGGGACCAGCTGCTTCTTTCCTTAGGTTGGGTGCAGATATCTCCACCTGACTCTTTCAACTCCTTGTTGGGTCTTCTTAGCCATTTTTAATAATTATACTTACATTTGAACTATTTACTCTTTTTTTTTTTTTTTTGGTTTTTCTCTGTGTAGTCCTGGCTGTCCTGGAACTCAGAAATCTGCCTGCCTCTGTCTCCCAAGTGCTGGGATTAAATGCGTGCACCACCACTGCTCAGCTTCTAGTTATTCTTAATATTTTTTCTCTTCTTTTAAATCTTCATTTGATTACCTTTTGGTATCCAGTGGCCATCGAGTCTTTCAAGAATTATCGAATAACTTGACATGAAAAAAATCCATTTTAACCAGGATGTCCTTTACTTTTTGGCCTCAAAGTAGACTTTCCAATATATTTAAGGGCTGAAGTTGAAGGGTTTTATCGGATTCTAGCTTCCTGTTAGTGTACTTTTAGATCTTGTTAGGATAGGCTTTAGAGTTAAAGAATTACTTTTCTCTGTATCTAAATTCAATCCATATTCAAGCTAAAGCTTACCTTCTTTATCCCACCACCTGTCTAACATTGTCCACTTATGTTGAGTAGCATTGAATTGAATATACAGTAACTGTGTTTGTCTAATGTGCTGGTTGAACTCTTTTAAAAATCTATTTAAGACATTCATGGGTGGTTGTTTCCTTTGTGAAAAGCTTCACTGGAATGAGGAATCTCCTTCATAATGATCCACTATAATGTAACTAAGACTTTTTATTTATGAAAGTGAATTCATATAGGAAAATACCATTCAGATCTTTCAAATTTTAGTAACAAAAGAAAATGTTGACATCTTTGCATCATTAAAAATATAACTCATTTACCAAGATAGAACTTATATACGACAAAATTCACTCATCTAAAGATTTAAATTGTTTGTTCAAATATCAACAATTGAATTATCACCACTTCAAACAATTTAAAAGGTTTTAATTATGCCAAAATTGAACCTGATAATCTCTTAAAGTTAATCCCTACTGTATTCATTCTCATGCAACAATAAATATGGTATATAAATTTTGCCTATTTCATTTATATACTTCATGTGAATGGAATCATTTAATATATGACCATTCCTTTCTGTCTTTGTGTTTCTCAAAGATCATCCATATCATAGTATTGATCATGTGTGGCATTGATGTTATTACCACATGATATTCTATTATACATGTATACTAATTTTGTTCACCCATTCATCAGTTGATGTATACTTTTCTAGTTTCTACTTCTTAAATAGTATGACTAAGGATAATAGGAAAAGTGTATAGAAGTTTTTCTGGGTGTAAATATTTTGACTTCTTTTGGCTCTGTACCTGAGCATGGTATACCATTGAAATTTAAGTATGATTTTTGTTTTTCTCATTTTCTGCATTATAACAGAGATTTTTTGTTAATTGTCTAATCACAGTAATATATTAGTACACTGCATAGTTATATAATACCCACAGCATAATTTTACTGATGTACCATAAACAGGGACAAACTCAAAAGCCTATGTGGCTTTAAAAAGGAGGTCATTAATTTAGGAGGGTGTTGGTTTTACATGGGAGGCATAAGAGGCATGAACTAAATGATGTAATTACATTTTAATCAAAATTTCAAAATTAGTATTATACTGTATATTTTACTCAAATTGTGCCAGTGATCTACAAAAAACATTAAAAACATCCAGCCTTTTCAGTGCTGCCAAACAGTGTACCTTACTTACATTCTTTAATGCTGATAGAATTTTTTATGGGTGTTATATTGCTCACTTAAAGAATCAATACAGTGGGGTATGCCTTAAGATAAGCAAAAAATTAAGTTTGAATATTAAGCATTTACTTTTTATCACATGGTGGCACATGCCTTTAATCCCAGCACTTGGGAGGCAGAGGCAGACAGATTTCTTGAGTTCCAGGCCAGCCTGGTCTACAGAGTTCCAGGACCGCCAGGGCTATACAGAGAAACCCTGTCTTGGAAAAAAAAAAAACTGACGTTGAAAAGTCTAGTGCTAATCCTGTAGTTAAGGTTCTTTCCTATAATCTCAGTTAGGAAGTTTGCAAGCTCTAGGCCTGCTTGAGCTACTTAGCTCTATGTCCTCAAACTAGGAAGAAAAATATTTGAGAATATATTAAGTCATTTGGTTTCCTAATAAAACTTTGTTAATGTAATAATTTCTGTAACTAATAATATTAAATAAATATTGGTAAAGCTAAACTCTTCAAAGTACACACTAGTTTTAAAAAATATCTATTATTTATTAGATGAAAATACAGAACAAATTCAGTTGCTCCATACATTTAAAAATTGTTCATTCTGAGATAATTAAAATAAACGGAAAACAGTGGGTACATTAAACTTAAAGTATGAAACTTTTTTTAAAAGTAGAAGTAAAATCAGAAAATAAATGCTAACAGAAAAAGCAGTGAGGGCAAATTAATTATAATTTCAATATTTAAAGCTAAAATTGTAGTACATAGTTTAGAATTACCCCAAAAATCTGTTTTATTACATGAACTTTAGATTTCAATTATAATTTCAAATTAGTGTGATCTAGATAGAAATATGTCCACTTAACCTATTTACATCTATTGATGGATTATTTATTAAGTGAGAGTATTTTATTGTCAACTTATGATGATTCCAAACTCCAAATTTGTATTTTTGGACCTTTTAAAAGTTTTTTTATAAATATTGTTTTAAAATCAATGAATGAACAACTTATTTTTCCTTAATATTTTTACTTGTTTTTTTTAGTATTTCTATGATCTTTTTATTTTATTTGATATACATATATATATATATGAAAAAACATTAAACAATATCACATATTTTATCATCTTAAATGCATGTGAAGCAAATACCTAACTAGATAGCTTAATGATTCAGTGAATATAAAAACATCATATACAAAAAAGCAAAAAAGCAATGACACATTATTTGAAGTCACTCCTTATATTTATATTAAAATTGTATTCTCTGCAGTTTTAAGAATCATATTAATATCACAGAGGCAGTATATATAAACTGCGAAAATCACAAGTCACATTCAAGAAAAAATGGCCTACATAAATATGCTTGCTATATTAAATTTCAGTGCTTCTTATACAGAAACATGGTTTGGGTAATGTTAATTTTATAAAAAGTATTTTAATATAATTTTGATTCTGTTTAACTTGAGTATTATTTTGATCTTGAGTATTATTTTTCCATGAAACATACCATTTTTAGTGACTGCAAATAGGTCACTGAGGGAATGTAGTGGGTAGGTGTTTAAGACATTTTGTCATTAGGCTTAACACTCATTAAATGTCAGTAGTCCTTTTACTGAAGTAGTTTCCTTTATATTTTGCAGTGGATGATGTGGGAGAGAAGTTAGAGCATATGGGGAACACACCATTAAAAATCGGTAGTGATGGTTCACAAGAAGATGTTAAAGAAGATGGATTTGGTTCAGAAGTGATAAAAGTATATATCTTTAAAGCAGAGGCTGAAGATGATGTTGAAATAGGTACAAAACTATTTTAATTCCATGATAGAATTCTTATCTTTCATGGGGATTATTCTAAAATTCTCAAAAGACAAAAAATATTCATAGGCTTCTTAGTGTATTTTTAAAACTGTATATGAATATCTACATATAAAGTGGAAATGGGGAAAATGTCGCTCAGAATTTTTTCAGATATGAAACTATTATGGCAGAAAATTTTAAAACAAATGAAAATAATTTGAATTAGAATAAAAATTATGATGGGTGTGTAAGAGCATTGATGACAGAGGAAGGTATTTTGTATTTTTAAACCTACTTCTAGCACTTAACTGAGAAAAATCTTCAATAACTTTTATGTTCTTCTAAGACCTTGTGTCGTCATCTGTATGATGGCCATAATGATAATGATACAATAAGGTTTTATGAGAAAAGAATGGGTAAATATATATCAAATTTTTATAGTGCTTGTCATATATAGTATAGCTGTTAACTGAAACGAGTGATGTCTAAGGTATAATTTACATGCATATTTTAATTGCACTTTGAAGTTTTTAAAAATATTTATATACCCTGTATATCCTCATTAATTCAGGGATTTATTCCATGATATATTTTGAGTTTATACGTGTTTTTAAATTTTAAGGTGGGACAGAAATTGTCACAGAGAGTGAATACACCAGTGGACATTCTGTAGCTGGAGTGCTTGACCAGAGCCGAATGCAGCGAGAGAAAATGGTTTACATGGCCGTGAAAGATTCTTCCCAAGAAGAGGATGATATCAGTAAGATAAAAGGGCACTGCAATGACTTACAAGAAGCAATAACACAACTTTAAAAGCAATTGATAACTACCATAGATGCACTGAATATCAGCTGAGTTAAAAGCAATAAGCCTGTTCTTGCAAATATTTAAGTATGGGTCCTTTTAGACATTCCTGAACCAATATATTACTCAGAGAAGAATACGTGAACATTACATCTCAAATAATATGTTACAAAGAGATGAAAAGTTTATAGTTTTGATGTAATGAAGTTCAAAATACATAGAAATTGAATCATATATTGAATATATATATTATAGACATGCGTAGTATACATAAATTCACACAGGCATACAGACACATAGGCATAAATTTAAAAATATTTATATCTGTTAAGTTTCATTTCATTTTAATAATTAATCTCTGAGGTAGAAAGTATTATTCCTTTTTTATAAGGCAAGTAAATCCTCAGGGAAAATAAGTTGCCCAAGACAACTCTAGAACTTGAGCACTTGTCTAACACTACTGCCAGTGTTTTGTCTACATGGCAGTAAGCACTTTTGGCCTCTTTGGATTTAGCAGTGAAAGGGCTAACTGTTTGATCTCCTGTCACTGAGAAGTTGGGTGGGTAAGTATTTATACAAGCTAGGATGTTAATTTATTATGCTGTTCATGGGTAATTGTTACTAGGGTTTCCTGGGACTCAGGATCACCGGGTAAAATATTCTATTCATATGCTTTCTTTTGACATTCTTCATACTTTTTGTTTATTTTTTCAAGACCTTTTATTTTTTTCTACATTGTCTTCATCTCATTTTTCAGTCTTGTCTGAGGTTGTATTTGTTTCCATGCCATGCTGACAACATGCTATTTTATCACACAAGGGCAAGAGCCTCCTTTTCATAGAATTATCTTGATAGTGCTATGTTCTATTTATGCTGCACTATAATAACTACTCCTCATGTCTTTCTCTAGCAACCACAAAGAGCTGAATTCTACCTCCATATCATAGCTGAAACTATCAAAACACTTAGTGCTAGGGAACAAAAATGTTTATTTAAATAATGCTTATTTCATCTTAAATCTTAAAAATTTTAACTCACTAATTAAATGAGACATGATGGGCTATGGGAAACTGAGATACAGGTTTATCTAATGCCATAATTTGATAGGAACATGGAAAACTTAGACCAGCATCTGTGGTTATTAAAGAGGAGAAACAAGAAGTTGCCTTTCCTCAATTGTTTTTATACATTTCTTTTATAGTAAATAGAAGATACACATTTTTGAATTGTAGGAAAAGCATAAATTAAACTTGACGTTATATTTATGACCTTAAATAGAAATAAATTTTCCCTTTATGATTAAAAATTGTAAACCTCAATACTATTATCTTTAAATATGTTCTTTTTCTCTCAGCAGTATACTTAAAAGTCTAGCTTCTTGAAGAGTGTCTAATTCTTGAACAACAGTATTTTATATTTATATTTATATTTGTATATACATATATATAATCACATATGATTATAATTATTTTTAAAAGTTTGTTCAATGATTAGTATATTGATTATTAATCATTACACTAACGGTACTATCAAAATAGTATGGGAAAGCATTTCTTACTCTATATTATATTGAACATACTTTCTGAGTTCCAAAAAACTATCAGGAAAATTTATGGAATAACACCCTTTTGATAAGTTTCAGTGCCATATGTGTTATAACACCCTCTTCAAGCATACATGTTTTATAAATTTAAAAATCATTTTCAGAGCCAGGCATGATGGTGCATGGCTGTAATTCTAGGACACGGAAGGCTGAAGCAATAGGATTGCAAGTTTTAGATCAGCTTTGGCTGCAAAGCAAGACCTTGTCTTAAAAGCCATTTTTATGGCACTCACTTCTAATATAGGACACTAATAATTTGGAGAAAAATTGTCTTCTAGAAACACTACTTTCCAAAAATACTGAATATAAGTTTAATTTAAATTTATACTTTTGAAATCAACTAAGATGAAATCTTTAAAACCTAAAGATTTAAATTGTTTGGAATTTTTGTCCACTTATTAAATACTTGAGATTGTAAGTAAGCAATTATTTCCAAAATTTAGGTAATGCTGATATATCAAATGAACTGTGCATGGAAGTCATTATAGGGGAAGAGGAAGGAACTCCCCTTGAGATTCAGCTTGAGGACTCTGATGTTAATAAAACAATTTCCCCTGTTGTCTCTCCTGCATCATATGGTAGGACACTAGTATTTTTACCTAAGTAAATAAAGTATGTATTGACTATGCCTTTGAGCAATTAAATATTCTGTGTTAGAGTGCCACGGTGTGTTAGCTAAATGAATAAAATATTCTGCAGTGAATTGATTCATCACAAGTTACTTTTCATGGCTTTTTATCACATATCTTATACTACTAAACCCTGGTTAATGCATTTTTGTTAGAATATATTATAAATCCTGCCTGTATGAGTGAGCAACATAAAATATTTTATTTTCCTAAAGTAGGAGTGACCTTTAAAAAGTTAATCCTTTCTCTTTTGTAAAAATGTATATCAGTTGTTGACACACAAATAATAAAATTGAGGTTCTGGAAGAAAATCAAATTCTTTAGAATGTATTCACTAAGTTTTTTTTAACCACATTATGTCTTTTGTTAATTTCATTATTTTTATGTAGCTTACACTTTCCAAGCTTCCAATGTACAATGCATTAATTTATTTAAGGTTCTCTCAAAGTTTCTTTCATCAGCAGTTATGCATGTATTTTAACATCTTCATTGCTGAGGATACTTTGCAGAAATAGCTACTCAGTTTTCACTTAAGATGTAAAACTGTTCTAGATATTACCAATTCTAAGGAGGCAGATAATTGTCCCTATTTTCAGTGGAGGGGATTATTTAATTATTGGACATTTTCAATAACAAGTGTATTTTAATGAGAAATTGGTAGCAAAAGTAGAACTTTATAGATTAAAATATAATCTGGTAGTAATTGTATAGGCAGTATATCAGTTCATAACTAGTCCTTTTTTTATAGATGAAAGACGAGTTTCCCGAAGGTATGAAGATTGTCAAGCAACAGGTGAGAGAGCACTGCAAAAGAGACATAAATTAAATGTACTATCTGATAAGTAAAAACTAGATTGTGACTCTAGACAAATTTGTTGGACTTCATCTCTTATAGAACTTATATAGGAGTTTGCCTCTTTTTAACAACCAACATGTAAATATAATGTGTATTAATTTGTGAATGAAGTCCACTCTGGATTTCTCTAATGATACAGGTACTAGACAATTTACCACATGGGCAATGAAAGGTTGCTATAGAAAAAAATTGTACAAATTACTTAAAGAGAAGAAGAGCAAGTGTTCATATCAACCATTTATTAATATCATTCTTGGATTTAAAACTGTTTTTCTAATTTCTATGACAAACATCTAATATGTATATATCATAAATCCATGTCCCAGCATAATAACATTTTTAGTTTAATACACTTTAATGTTATTCCATGATAGATAGGTTTCTTTTCCTTAAAGGAGAGGTTATTTTCATGACAAAGTATATAATTATTGTTTCTTCCCATGAGTAGTTTGACTCTAAAATGTCGATTTAATACAAATAAAAAACAATACATCACAGCATTTATCTTAGTCTGATGGTCTTGTAGATTTAAAATATTAATGTGTGTCTTAGTTCCTCTTCTGTTGCTGTGAAGAGCTCTATCAAGGCAATTCTTATTAAACAAAGCATTTAATTAGGGGCTTGTTTACAGTTTCAGAGGGTTAGTCCATTATCATGGCAGGAAACATGACAGCAGGCAAATAGGCAATCAGGCTTGGGGATGACAACTTACATCCTGATCTACAGGCAGGCAGGTCAGCAGAGAGAGAGAAACTGCCCTTAGGATGGGGTTTTGAAATCTGTTTTTATTATTATTTTCTTTATTTACATTTCAAATGCTATCCCTAAAGAATCCCGAAAGATCCCTATATCCCACCCCCGCCCCTGCTCCCCTACCCACCCACTCCCACTACTTGGCCCTGGCCTTCCCCTGTGCTGGGTCATATAAAGTTTACAAGACCAAGGGGCCTCCCTTCCCAATGATGGCCGATTAGGAAGCTCTGGGGTACTGGTTAGTTCATATTGTTGTTCCACCTACAGGGTTGCAGCCTCCTTGGGTACTTTCTCTAGCTCCTCCATTGAGGGCCCTGTGTTCCATCCAATAGCTGACTGTGAGCATCCACTTCTGTGTTTGCCAGGCACTGGCATAGCCTCACAAGAGACTGCTGTATCAGAGTCCCTTCAGCAGAATCTTGCTGGCATGTGCATTAGTATCTGGGTTTGGTGGCAGATGATGGGATGGATTCCCAGATGGGGTAGTCTCTGGATAGTCCATCCTTTCATCTTAGCTCTAAATTTTGTCTCTGTATCTATATCCTTTCATGGGTATTTTGTTCCTTATTCTAAGGAGGAATGAAGCCCACTCTTACATTCTCCTAAGGTCACACTGCCTCCAACAGGCTCCTAATCCTTCCCAAACAGTTCCACTAACTGAGAAACAAACATTCAAACATACTAGCCTGAGGGCCATGCTCATTTAAACCTCAATGTAATTATATGATAGGATAGACTTTCAAGAACTTGTCTTATTAAAGACTTTATTTTATATGCATTGATCACATTGAAACAGCAGCAAATTGCTTGTCATGTCTGTTTTAATCCTAGAAGTTAGTCTAAAGTATAAATTTCATATCATATATTATTCTAAAATATACATGTATCCTCTATTTTACATAAAACTACCATGACTGCATTTGTGAAGGTAATTTTTATTCAACAGTTGTAATTGTCTCTCAGAGGTTTACTACTGAGTAAGATTATCCTTTCTAGTTCTTTCTAAACTCTTAACCTAAATCTGGCAATCTGTTCTAATCTTCTGGTTCCTTATTCTTTGGCTCCTTCTGTCTTCCCCTCCACCAGTCTGTAAGCGTGTCCTAGTAAAACTGCCTCCTCTCCCTATCTCTCTGCTCTTCTCTCTTAAATTGCCTCTTTCCTGTGCTTTTCTTTTAAGTAGCCTCTCTTTTCTGCACTGTTCTGAGAGTTGGACATATTCTATCTTTCACGCTATCTCAAAACTTTCCTGATTCATCACTTTGTCTGCCCCTCACTTTTAAATGTGGTTGCTGCTTCCTTCTACAGCTATCCTTACCTTCTTTGTTAGGGATTAAAGGTGTGTACTAAGGGCATGTCTATATTCCAGCAACAATAATTAAGGGTTTATCATTCCAGCTGGATCACAGAGTCTTAGAAGGTCTTTGGATGTGATCTCTTACCACAGTAGCCATATTGCTGTTTTAAAATTCCTTTACAAATATTGGCTAACTTACCTATATATGTTCCTTGCCAAATTACTTCAATTTTATCAGGATCTATTCATGAAAATTTGGTTTGATGCCATATTTTTGTATAGCTTCTTATAATGTTTCTTATGTTAATCTTACCAGTTATTCCTTTAGGATGGTCATGTTGAAATAACTTAAGTTATATAATATCATACCAATGTGCTTGCATGTACACAAGAGTATTAAATTAATGAGAATTAGTGAGAAAAATGTGCGTACTTTGTGAAATTTAACACCAAAATTTAGCACGGTGTCTCCTGAAGTAATTTACATGCCAAAATCCTCCAACTAGAAATGTATGCAGTTGAATATTTTTTTCTTGCTTGTTTTCAGGAAACACTTTTGACTCAGCATTAGAAAACAGAAACACTGCAGCAGCACAGTACCTTCAAATCTGTGACAGCATGAACACAAACAAAGCTCTTAAACAAAAAATCAAGAAGAGGAGAAGGGGAGAGACAAGGCAGTGGCAAACGGGTAAGACATTGCTGTTGTATGAGAACATCAAGTATTCTTAATAACTAAGTTATATCTCCAGCCCTGATAATTATATTTTAATAGTATATAATTGATGCTTTAAAAAGGCATATTGTTTCCTTATTCAAAAGATATTTTAAGGACAATCTTCAGATGGATTTAATTATCAAGATGCTTGATTCTTTTTTATATTTCATGCCATAGATGAGTAATCTAAAGGAGAGAGCCACTTATTCAGTAAACAACTTTACTACAAATATTTTATAGTATGCATTTTTATTATATAAGGCTTTTGTTCAAGTAGTATTTTTACATAGTAAAATTTAGTTTCAGGAAATTGTTTTAAACATTGTTTTAAAGAAGTGTGATCAAATGTTATAATTTCCTTTTTTCCCCCTTTCAGCTGTTATAATAGGTCCTGATGGACAGCCCTTGACAGTATACCCTTGCCATATTTGCACAAAAAAGTTTAAATCCAGGGGATTCTTGAAAAGACACATGAAGAACCATCCTGACCATTTGATGAGAAAGAAGTATCAGTGTACAGATTGTGATTTTACAACTAACAAGAAAGTGAGTTTCCATAACCACTTAGAAAGCCATAAGCTCATAAACAAAGTTGATAAAACCCATGAATTTACAGAATACACTCGAAGATACAGAGAAGCTAGCCCACTGAGTTCAAATAAACTCATTTTAAGAGACAAGGAACCGAAGATGCACAAGTGCAAGTACTGTGACTATGAAACTGCTGAACAAGGACTGTTAAACAGACATTTGCTGGCTGTTCATAGCAAGAGTTTTCCTCATGTTTGTGTTGAGTGTGGAAAGGGTTTTCGTCATCCTTCTGAACTCAAGAAACATATGAGAACCCATACTGGTGAGAAGCCATATCAATGTCAGTATTGTGCATTCAGGTGTGCAGATCAATCAAACCTGAAAACTCACATTAAGTCTAAGCATGGTAGCAACTTGCCATATAAATGTGAGCATTGTCCTCAAGCATTTGGTGATGAGAGAGAGCTTCAGCGCCATCTGGATTTGTTTCAAGGACATAAAACACACCAATGTCCTCATTGTGATCATAAGAGCACCAACTCAAGTGACCTTAAGCGGCACATCATATCTGTCCATACCAAGGACTTTCCTCACAAATGTGAAGTCTGTGATAAAGGTTTTCATCGTCCTTCAGAGCTTAAAAAACATAGTGATATTCATAAGGGTAGGAAGATTCATCAGTGTAGGCATTGTGACTTTAAAACCTCAGATCCATTTATTCTTAGTGGTCATATCCTTTCAGTTCATACTAAAGATCAGTCATTGAAGTGTAAAAGGTGCAAGAGAGGATTCAGACAACAGAATGAGCTGAAAAAGCACATGAAGACTCATACTGGAAGGAAGATTTACCAATGTGAATATTGTGAATACAGCACCACAGATGCATCTGGATTCAAACGACATGTGATTTCAATACATACGAAAGACTATCCACACAGGTGTGAATTCTGCAAAAAGGGATTCCGAAGACCATCAGAAAAAAACCAGCATATAATGAGGCACCACAAGGAGACCCTTATGTAGTAAGATCGATATCAGGAAAGAAGTTATTTACAAAATAAAATATACTATTTGGGAGGAAAATCCCACAGTTTTATCTGGTTTCGAAGCTTGATATTAAATCATTAAATTTACATTATTTGTATTAAAGATCTTAAAATATTTGGAATAGAAAGGCAGGCTTATAGCCCTTTGAAAATTATATAAAGAATTTAAGGAGTACCATAGGGTGGTTGCAGAGGAACTTAACTGTATTTATCAGTATTATATGCATAACTAAGCTACAGAGGGAAAGTGAAGACACCTTATTTGATTGGTTACACTAGAGATAAGTGTTTCTGAAAGGAGAATGCATAACTGATTTAGAAATGCTTTGCTGTAGCAAGCAGCCTCACTTTTATGCAATTTTAGAAATAGGGTGGGGAAAGAAAATGCAGTCATCCATCAGTCACTTAGTCATTGAACCTTTTATATTGTACCTGGACATTGGATTCCAGAAATAGCAAATGTTTTGTGTATTTGTTACAAGGAATCTCACTCTGAAAAAAAACAAGTTACATTGATTCAGTCCTAGTTTTAAAAAAAAGAACTTCAGAGTTGTTGATATTTTATCACAGGATATGAAGTTTAAGACATAGCATTCTGTGCTTAAACCTGAAGTGAAATATAAGAAATAAAAAGTTCCAGTTTTGATGTTCAAGTAGATTCAGTATGGCATATATGATAAAAGTGTTTGAGTCAAATGTGACTTTCTAAAATGGATGCAGGTATGTTAAAAAGTCGACACTATGTTTCTTATAATCTAAATGTTAAATTGAGAGAACAGTTTTCTTAAATATTAAAATATTTAGAATTTTTAGGGCATTTTTAGTAAGTATGACTCTTCAAGTCTTACTTGCTCTAATGTTTAAAGGTGCAATTTTATGCCATTATTGAAAAATTTGATTTTTAAAATCTATATACCATATTCTTAACATAAATTTTCAATGAGGTGGTATTTATGCAGTATTTAACAAAACAATATGCTGCCAATAGAGTTTGGAGTTGGGTATTCAGTTTACAGTGTATAAATTTAAAATATGCATCCCTTAACAACGCTTTGTGTTAGCATGCTGCAAATCAAAATGGCGCTTAATATTAAAACCTGGTGTAGGGAATTTTAATGAAAATCCTGTTCATAAATGTAATGCATATGATATGTCCTTTTAAGTTCTAGTTCCCCTAATTTAGTTTATATTCAGCTGTTCAGCATAATTAATGTGTAATTTTACTTCATGCAATATTGTGGCTTTGTGTTTTAAGTAATATTCTCCTTTCTGTTTTTGCACCAGATAAGAATCTGTTACTTGAAAACAAATTTTTTTATCTTTCTTAACTTCAGAATACTAAATTTGGAAAATCTACTAAACTTGTGTGTTATGTGGCTGTAAATGATGTACACGCTGTAAAATAAGATTGTTACTGTTATGTGGACTTATTATTTCTAAATGTTACTCATTGAAATGAGCATACAATAAAAAGCATTTATTGCACTTCAAAGTTTTATAAGTTTATTTAAAGTTCTGTTATAATTTTCATTCCATATTAAAGACTTTTCATTTAAAGTTTCTCTTAAGTAATTTGATCATTTAAAAATATTTTGTTGAATATTTTGTGTTAATGTGAGGTATGTATTTAAACAGATATGATTCCATCATGTTTATTCCTCAAAAATAGGTGTCATTTGATAAAACCATGATTAAATGCTATAAATAAAAGTGCTCATTTTAAGATCTGAGATTGTCTATTAGAAAGCAAATTAAAAAAATTTAAACTGTTTACATGAGTTCAGAGAAATGAGAATAATTATTTTCCCAATATACATTTAAAAAGTAAAGTATTGATTCATTTATTTGGACGTTGTTTCTGAAAATAAGCATACAATAATTGCTATTTTCCAATAGTTTTTATTTAACATGAATCATACTGCCATATATGTTAAACATTTGCCAATTGAATGATTATTCTTTACAGCCCATAAGCAGCAGAAGAAATCTCTTACCTCCATGCATTAAACTTGTGCTCCACAAATTATAAGGTTCACCTAAGGATCTTATTAATTTGAATTTAGTTGTAGTAACTAAAGTTTTACATTTCTAGCAAGTTCACATGTTGTGCTTTTGAGTAATAAGTGTTAGATAAAAAGCATCTAGTATTAGTCAAGAAAACTTTGGTGCCCTTGATTAAATAACTGGGTAAGTGGATAAAGAAAAGCCATATTGAGGACATGCCACTAAGAACAAGGAAAGGAAAACTGTAAAGACTAAGAGTCTGAGATAAAATAACCTGTTGTGAGACAATGAGTGAGTAGGACTCATAAGAGATGGAGTCTTACGAGTTTCTAGTGGGAAATCATTGTAGGTTTAAAAGAATGAAACACATTTTTGTTGTTGTTGTTTGTATTTGAGGATCATATTGGAAAATGTAAGGACTTATCACAGTTGCTGAGGGAAGGTACCATATAAGAAGGTGTTTGTGTTTATAGTAGAATTGAACTAAATAAGATCTATTTCTTTACTTATAAATAGTCCCTAAAAGAAACTTCAGTCCAAACAAGATAGAAGTCACATTATAAACTGAAGATTGTCCTTAAAAGAACAGGTTTTCCTGGCACATGACTGCCCTAAATACCTATAGGGGACTTAACTGTAAAGTTCCTTTTACAGACTAGTTCATAGCCATTGCGTGCAGATAGATTCATTCAACTCTCACTTTTAAGTGGTCTATGGTATGGACAATGTATCTGGGAATTATTTTCCAAGAAAGGGCTCTTAAATTCTACTTATGTCTCAAACAGGAAACCTGTCAATATCAACTTTGTACCATTCATAGAATTTATACAAACACACACACACACACACACACACACACACACACACACACACAAATTCAAGAGTAACTTTCAGAACCCACTTAAACATCTTAACATCTTTAATGATTAACATTATTTGACAAAGCTTGTTTCATTTATATTATTCCCCTAACAATGAAGGCAAAGTTAGTTTGTAGAAGGAAGCAGCCTTGTTTGAAAGTGAAATTTAATAAAGGGGAAGATAAAGTGATGAAACTGAGAAAGATTTCACAGAATGAGTCAGAGATAAGATATGCCTGGCTCTCAAGAGACCAGACAGGAAACAGAGGCTAATTAAAGGAGTGCAATGTGAGTCGGGAGTGGGGGAAATTCAGTGAGTGAAGTTAACTTGAGTTCAGGCAATTCAATGGAGTTCAGTTGAGATCAGTTTGTAAAGTACATGCAGTGATGATAAGCAGAGTTAGCTTGAGGACAAACAAATTCAATCAAAATCTGAGAGAAGCCAGTTTGAATCAGTCAGCTTGGAGACTGTTGAGCTAGAACAGCTGAGTTTAACCAGCCAGTCAGAGGTTCAGAAAGAACTAGGAAGGGTGAGCTTATTCAGCAGTAATCCTGTGAGGTGAAAACTATATTTGGTGAATAAATGTTACATTTACAAGTAACTATTCCAAAGGGAATTTTGTTTCATTAAAAATTGGAAAAGTTGGCATTACTGATAGTAATTTTGCAAGTCTTATTCACCTCCCATCTGACTTACAAACTCTTATCCTAGGAACAGATATTTTCCACAGCATGATTGTCTCATTGGACTCCTTTAGTAAACTACATTAAAATACCTATATTTTCTTCATTTAAATACACTGGTTTGCTTTGTAGGTCCTTGAACCAAATAGAGTATTCTGATTGTATTAGCAAACACAGTATAGAAATAAGGCATTATATTGTAAAGTCCCCCCC
The DNA here is from genome assembly GCF_900095145.1 of Mus pahari. Lineage (NCBI taxonomy): Eukaryota > Metazoa > Chordata > Mammalia > Rodentia > Muridae > Mus > Mus pahari. Next base: position 97,419,308 of record NC_034613.1, read on the forward strand.
AAAGGATATCTGTAGCATGAATATCAAAACATTTAATACGTTGGGATGGGAAAACAAGGTTTATACACCAGCTAATATGAGACCCCCAACACACATACAGTAGAGGACTTCCAGGTCTATGTTCATTCAGAAATGATGCACCCAACTCCCAAGCAACTGGAGGCCCCAGGGAGTTTAAAGAACCTTTTGTTTAAAACAAATTTTTGAGACAAGTTTCCTTTGTGTAGCCCTGGCTATGTTGGAACTCATTTTCTAGACTAGGCTGCCTTCAAACTCAGAGATCTTTTTGTTTCTACCTTTCAAGCACTGGGACTAAAGGTATATGCCACCATGCCTGCTTTTTTATAAGCAAATTATTAATAAGATGAATTCAAGAAAATCACTGAGAATGACAATTGATACTGGCTATCATGTAATTGTGTCACATAGCAATCCCACTATTGCTTTATAAAATAAAAAGTTATGTCTTGTTCTGGAGTAAATTTTAGGCACTTTTATCAATGAAAAATGTGCTTATTATACTCTTTACTGAAATACTTTATTTACTATTTATCCTAGAGTAAGCATGAAACAATGTATTTTTCAGTTGAACAAAAATTACTACAAAATCAAGTAAATTTTGTAATGGTGTATCCTGGTGAAGATGGGTCATTTGAGGAAATTATTTGAAAACATTTACTTTCAAAAGAATTTCTATTTTCTAAAGAAATGTGATCTTTATAAATTACAATAATGAGAAAGAAAGAAATGCAAAGACAGACTTTTTTTAAACTGGTGCAAATTTGATAGTTAAATATTTTTAAAAATTGCGCTCTTTTCATATTGTTCAAATTGGAAAAAAATAATATGGCTAAAGTGCCAGTACCGAGATGGGAAGAAAATATCTTAGAAAACCATGTGTGCACATAGAAAAAACTAAATTTTGCACAAGCTGGATGTCAAACTTTTGTTAAAGTTCTACCTCTTATAGGCTACATCAAGAAGAATTTTCTTTTGTGCTTGTTTTACAAAATTGCCTCATAGCTCCTATATAAACATTCAAAGGATAAAATATTTCCTGGTAAAATAGGAAGATAAGCTAAAATTCTATTTGAAGTTTCACAAAGACAATACAGATGCTTAACATTTTATTTAGATACATAAGAATATTTTGTATAACACTCTCTAGTTTCCATTTTATTTAACAAATCTAAAGTGAAAACATATAGAAATAGAAATGAGATGAAAACATATAGAAATAGAAATGAGATGAATGGACATCTTCACCTGATGACACTGGAGTTGATGAACATACGAAGCACCCTAATAGCAGGTTAGGTTCTACACTGCCTGCAAGTAGAATTCAAACACAAAGGTTTTTTTTCCCTCTCATTTGCATGTTGTTATATCAAATATATCAATGTATAAAAACCAGACTCAGGTCTCCTGAATGACTGGAGGAACCCGTCTCCAGAACTAAATATATAATTTAATTAATATCACTTTTATTCCTCTTATTTCTATTGATCTTAAAATATTGGTTAAAAAAAATGGGAAACATTCATATGACTCTAAATCACAATCTTAGATCAAACAAATTGTATTCTTAATTGCTCTTTAATTCTGGATATCATTAGTTTTCAGTAATTTTGAAAAAGACATTATCATTTTCAAACTGTAATTATGGCATTTTTCTGTCAAGGTAATTAAAGCATTCCATTGTAACTTTTGTAATAGACAAAAAACCATACACTTTTAGCATAATTGCATATATGGGTAGCTATCAGAGGAGAGAACTTATCTGTTCATAAAATAGAGGGGAATTGTAAATATGAAACATTAACATTTTATATCATAAAATATTGATAAAATAGAAATTTTATTCATGTCAGAGAACTTAATGCTTGAGTGTGATAAGAATATAAGACTCAATTTCATATCAAGACCTTTTAAATATTTCTAAATCATAGTTCTAGCGCATATAGTGCCACAGCCATGCTTATACTAACTGCTTTTTAGAATAATTAGAATATGCCTATAAAGCATTGAAGAATTTTATAAAGGTTTCTATAGATATTTTAGTAATATGAACTAAACATGTAACCTGAATATATTTGTTACCTTAATCCTAATTTGATGGGCAATGTTTTGTACCTTTTTATTGGGTTATATTATGAAATTTCCTTATTATAATATAATAAACAAATACTTGTATCACTTTGTAACGTCATTACAATTCCACTAACAAATTTCTAACTACATCAAAGACTCTACTATAAAATATTCTCCAAGTAAGATACAGCTATCAAGTATCTCTTACTGCTATTTTTGTTATTTAAAGATTTTATGACTATGCAATATTTCAATGTTATGTCTGTATATCACTATGAAAAATTCTATATTCTTATGCCCCACTACTACAGTACAGTATTATGTTTTTTACAAAGTGAATGGGATCACTTGCAGAAAATATTTTTTGAAAGAACAGATTTTCCCAGTCACTGACATGTACTTAGAACAAAGTTGCACAATGTATAATTCAATGAATGCATTTATTTAAAAGATATTAGCTCATTTTTATGATTAACAAAATTAACCTCCACCTGTTAGCTGTTTCCAAGATATGTTAGCACTGCCGTACTCATATTAGTCACAAGCTTAATGTGAGAAAAGTAAGGCTGTATATTTCATGTTCTAGTTAACCTATTTTTTTATTTGTTATTTGCCTCTGCTTTGCTGAAAAACAGGACTGAAATCCTATAGCTAAGTTACACATTTAGCATAATAGAATAACTTGTAAAGATTCTATTGTATGAAAAAGTTCAACATATAGGAAGCACCCTATATGAAAATAACAGGTTAGGTTCTACACCGTCTGCAACCAGGGTTTAAACACAAAGGTCACTTTTCTCCCATTTGCATGGTGTTAAATATCAAATTTATCAATGTGCTTTTTTTAAAAAAAGACTCAGTTCTCCTGAATGATGGGGAACTCATCTCTAGAATTAAATCATCCCATTAGATTCATGGGGTAGTACCATGATTCACAATTTGATTGCACGTTAACAATAGAAAAATAACAAAATACTGATGCAGACAAAGAAAATTTCCTTTGGGTTGTAGTATTGTAGAATGGATCCATTCATGGCTAGGAAAGAAAAAAATATATCTTAAAATAGGTTCACAGTTATTTTTTTACATGTACATAGTTACTAAAAATATTCAGTTGGGTATGTATACTGCTAACAGAAATGTATCTCACTTTTATATACTATTTTATAGAGTGTTCAATAAAATTATAATCTCCAGTTTAAGGACTATGTTTTAAATGACTGTAAGGCAAGAGGGAGGATATTAGGGTAATTTTGTTCTTATTGTCATATTTAAAGGAAAATATGTGGTGAAATATGTGAGCCAATAAATACAGTTCTATCATTTATGAACTTATTGAATATATTTGGAACTTATTCCTCTGTACAGCTTTCCAACTTTAACTATATATTTCATTGGATACAGAAGAAATTGCTACACTAGACCCTTCAGAAAAAATTGTCACTGCATGTAGTCAAGAAATTGTTTCTGTTTTTGTTTTGTTTTTAGATTTATTTCATGTATGTGAGTATACTGTCACTGTCTTCAGACACACCAGAAGAGGGCATCGGATCCTATTACAGATGGTTGTGAGCCACCATGTGGTTGCTGGAAATTTTAACTCAGGACCTCTGGAAGAGCAGTCAGTGCTCTTAACCACCAAGCCATTTCTCTAGCCCCTTCAAGCAATTTTTTTTGAATTTTAACTTTTAGGATCAATTTTTTATGCTGTGCAAACACATTTTTGTACTAATATGATTCTTAAGTTATCAACTACTTTTTCTCACTTGATAATTAGTAATATTTCTTAACAAGTTGATGGCCTGAGAAATGATTTGAAAATGATTAAACTATGCATGTATTTTTATTTTTATTGGAGATTCAATAAACACTGATTACTTTCACTGATTAGTTAAAATACTGGTGCCTGTGACTGGAGAGATGGCTCAGTGGTTAAGAGCACTGACAGCTCTTCCGAAGGTCCTGAGTTCAAATCCAAGCAACCACATGGTGGTTCACAACCACCCGTAATGAGATCTGACGCCTTCTCCTGGTGTGTCTGGAAACAGCTACAGTGTACTTACATATAATAATAAATAAATCTTTAAAAAAAACTACTGGTGCCTGTTACTGTAAAAGAACATTAGAACTTAAGTCATCATGGTTTTTTATTGCTACTGAAGTATTTGAGCTTATTTGGCTATAAGATACATATTTTTCTTTTTTCTTTTCTTTTTTTCTTTCTGTCCCTGCCCCCATCCCTTATTATTTTCACTGTGTAGCCATGGCTGTCATGGAACATACTCTATAGACCAGTCTGGCCTCTAACTCACAGAGATCTGCTTGCCTCTGCCTCCCAAGTGCTGGAATCAAAGGCATGTGGCACCACTGCCCAAGATATATATCTTTAATGCATTATTTAACAACTCTTTAATTTTAGTAATAGCATAAGTAAACTGTAATTTTAAGGTGCAATATTTTTTCAACGTATATGTCTCAAAGTACAATAAAAATGTGAAAAAAAACATATATTATAAGCCTTTTTTTCCAAATTCCACACATGCTCAAAATCTCAAATCTCAGAAAACAAAACATTATTAGTAAACTGGATGCCCTCCTCATGCCCCTTTTAATCCACCTCTACTTTTTCAGACTAAGCACTTCCTTGAGTTTTCTAACCATGGATTTGCTTTATCTTAGTATACAAGCCATTTGACATGTAGATGATAACAACACTGAAGTTAATGTTTTGAATAAAATTATGTATGGTTAGAAAGCTGAGATTCTGAAATTTGTCCATTGTACAGGAGGAATGTTTCGCATTTCTGCCCTCATGATCACTGAATTGCTATTAAAATACCTTGCAAGATTGTAGGAGTATATAATTAAGAAAACCTCAAAAACATTTTTTAATATTAGTAAGTTTTCTCCAGCTCAGCACTATTAAAATTTGGGGTCAGATGATTTTTTTAAGGAATGTCCTGCACACCATAGGATGCATGGCAGGACTCTACCCAGTAGATATCAATATAGCTGACCTCTACTGGAAACTGAAAATGTCCAAATACAGTAAATGTTCTAGAGTTGGAAAGTAGATGCCACTGGATAGAGCTACTGTGCTGGGGAATGCATATTTCCTCTATGATGATTACTATTCTAAAGGTTAACAATGAAAGCAGTGAAAGTCTTAAGAACGTAGCTGACATCCATGTACAAGAAGAGATTTTTAAATAATCAGCCCTGTAGAAATGGGTTGAAGTATTTAGAATGGTGTTGATATCCATGTTATCTGATCATGTTGGAGGAGGAAGTTGAAGTAAGTAAATTTTAGAGTAGATGTTATTTGGATGGTTATTTGGCTTCACATTAAACCCCAGAATGTAAAATTGGAGGATTTTACAGTCTAGATAGAAAATAGATACAAATCTCTTTTCCATTTTAAATAAATAAAAGGTAGTAAGTATCCACATTCAAAATTAACAAGACAAATTCTATATATACATGCACATTCATGTTCCATTCCTCTTGAAATTGGCTATGACATCTGATATTCTGCCTAATTTTTAAAAGCTATAAATATGCAATTAAAACAGGCTAGAAATACCCAAATAAACTTACACAAGTCCATTTGTCTTCAGTTTTCTCAATCACAATTGTTTGTGTGTCACTACCTGGTGGTATATATTCATAGTCATCGTACAGGAGACCTAGGATTGGATATTGTGTTCTGTACCTATATACCAAAAAAAAAAAAAAAAAAAAACGAGTTACTAGTAGTATGAAATAATTTTCATTTGTAGTCACTTCCATTGCTACTCCCTTGTTTAAATCAATTTATCACTGAATAATTAGCTTCAAATGAAATGCCTTCTCAAATATAAAAGTGCAACTCTTTTTATGTTAAAGACAGGGAGGATGTATGCTTCTGATTATGATGGATCACTGGTAACACTGGACAATAATACACAGAAAAAAATCAAAATAAATAAATATAATTGCTGAGCTCACTGCTAGGAGTTTTTCATGTATACACAATAGGGAAAGATAGGGAAAGGAAAATTAACTGGATTCTAGAAAGTTTATCAAGTTAAAGTGACACAATAATGTATATTACAGTCATATCTTGTGTGGTAAAACTATCTAGTACTGTTTTATTCATAGACAAAAAGCTGTATCCTGCCTCTGTCATTTTAAAGTACCAACACTTCCAGATATTCCTTCTCAAATACGTTCCAAAACACTAATTAAAATTTTCCTCAAATATATAATTCTTAAGTTAAAAATATTGTACCATTATGAGTAGGCTAATAAAATCTTGTCCTGTTGAACTACATTTAACATGTGAATTATTCCTAAATGTATCTAAACTTTATATGCTACGCAATCACTGACTCAGCTTTCTTCATTATTAAATCAACTGGTGATATCACACATAACTATTTTATTTCCTAAAGCACAAAATTAGTGATGCTGAAAATTCAAATGAATACATTAAGTGAACAAACTTAAATCTGCGCTTAATAATGGAAAAAATTATATGCTGATCTTCATAATATATGTTTTAAAACCAAATAAAAAACAAAGTTCATATAAGAGTTTATATTATCCAAGGTTTCAGACATACACTGTAATTAGTGAAACACATACCTTTCACATAAAGGGTTACTAATCTCAACTTGAATAATCAGGGCAAGATAAAAGACTACTTTCCACAACTTACCACAACTAAATGTCTATCAACTGATAGCCCCAATGTCATAACTTTGTTTTTATTTCTATAGTATTTAACATACTGCAAATATGATACACAATTATCCTAATCATGATATCAGTGTCTTTTTGAATATTCACTCTCCAGTAGAATGATCAAACAAATAAAATGATTGGAACACATTTTAATGGTATGCAAATAAACTAAGAGAATAAAAACAAATTTTATAATAACTTGACACATTATGTCATTTTAAAGTACATTACTTTTTTGTGGTGATTGTAGTCCTTCCACCACAAGAGGGTTGGTTATGGGATGAATATATTTCTTGTCTCAATTTTGAGAGTTCCTTACAAATAAAACACAGTAATCATTTAAATATAAATATAAACATTTGGTAATAAGATTACTAAGAACAATACCCACTACTCCTCTTGTTTTGTAATTCTGCTAATGTTGATACACAGCAGCCAAAATGTTATTCATGCCTTTTACCAAAGTTTTTCCAGCAGTTTTATCTTTTCCAACCTAACATTATTGATAGCTCTTTAACCTAGCTACTAACTGAGGTAGGATGTTGACAATTGGATGAACATGACTCTCAATATGAAGATGAAGGTGTTTTTTTTCTGAGTAGTTGAAAATAAGGCCAATTAATAATAATAATAATAATAATAATAATAATAATAATAATAATAATGATGATGATGATGAAGTTTCTATAAGGAAATAAATTCAGAGTCCTATCAAATTTATTATGAATATCACTATGAGAGCCATTTTTAAAATAATGGTAGTCTTCTTTTTTAGAACTTTTCATATACCAGATTCTGGGCTACATGTTCCTTAATGAATGAGGAGTTCATGATCTAAGAATGAGCTCACAGGCTTTAGAGAATTTCACTGTTAATAAAATATAAACCCACTGTCTTAGAAATAGTAAATGTAGAGCACCCATCATTTTTTTTAACTTCAATTCCTTCTTTCATTTAATTAAATGTAAATCGTACTATTCATATACATACATTGATATGTAGTAAAGTATATCTTGGAAATGTGTCTTTTCCTTGGTGTTTGGATTAGGAGTCTTTAACAGCTGAACCATTGCTCCCACTCAATGTGTCCTTTCCTAATCCATGGGAATTATTTATTATTCAGAACTTAATTGTACCATTGCACTTTTTCTCCTTATTCTTACCTCTGATTGACGCTTTATAAGAGAATCCTTCTCTTCCAGCAAACTTGTCAATTCATGAAGTTTGAATTGGAAATCACTACAACTTCCTTCTCTTTTTGAAACATCCTTTTGGTACTGGTTTAATTGGGACTAAGGATTTAGAAATAACAATTATTATAATGCTTTTAAAAACAACTTAATTTCAATGTAGTATAGTTAGGTCTAGTCACATAGTCATAAAATGAAAAATAATATATCAATTTTCATAAATGTTTATAGAATTTTATTGACATAAAATATAATTTGAAATGCCAGTTAGAAGTTTCTCATCTTAAAAAGCTGTGTTTGCTATTTATGATTAGTACTATCTAAGCAACTGCTTTAGGCCCTGGCAACAAAATAAAGCTAAGCGAAGAGGCACTTTGGATTCTGTCAAAAACAAATTAAGGCACCTTCAATCTTAATGTTCTACTGTGGCTTTCAGTTCACAAAATGACTCCTGATGCATGTCTTAACTGAATATTCACAGCATCCCAGGAGATAAGCATCTCAGAAGTAATCCAGACTAATATAATAGCAGCTGCAAGTCAAAGCAAAGATGCTGAGGGCAAACCTTTTCTTCCTTGCTTCCACATATGTAGACAGAGAAGCTGCCAGGTTAATGTGCAACTAATAATGTTAGGTTGGAAAACAGGAAACCAGTGGAAGAAATTTGGTAGAATGATCAGGAGGCCTATTAACAAATTGAGTTTTGTTTAATTTATTTTAGAAAAAAATAACTAATATTATGAGAGAAAAATCACTGGCCATTTTATCCATCAAGATATTTAAATGTCAGAGCTGGAGAGATGGCTCAGCCTCTAAGAGCACTGGCTGCTCTTCCAGAGGACCCAGGTTCAATTCCTAGCACTCATGTGGCAACTCACAATGGTCTTTAAACTGCAGTTCCAGGGGATCCAATGTCCTCAAAGAGACATATCAACAATTCACAGTAAATAAAATTAAATAAATCATAACATAGTTAAATGTATTTATCTACATTTAGGACTCAGTAAATTAAGGGTTAGTTATATCAATCCAACATAGAATTNTAAGGCAATGACTATATACTTTGTCCATTATACATAAACATGAGTGACAAAACTCTTTATATGAATAAATGTTAAAAAACAGAAAACAAAAAATCGTGATTTTTTGTGTCAGCCACAACTGATACATGTAAAACTCAAATCCTGAACTTAAGGCTCAGGGAATATCAAGGAAGGGGTGGGGGCAGTAAGACTGTAAGTAAGCAAGCCACAGGAAAAGTAAATTTTCTGTGAGATTGACCCTTTATCAACTGTATCAACGACTGGGAAATTTCACCCATGATGCCTCAATATGGCTGCCTAAATAAGACCTGAAGAAAGACAATATCAATATGCATGCTAACATAGGAAAAAAAATTCACCAAGCCCCATCCATAGACAAAGAACGACAGGCAACTAAGGAATGCAGAGAATGGGAGAAATAGGTTTCCGTATGTATATATACCTTAATTGGTTATTCAATACTGAATTATCAGCCTCAAAATTATACAGTAACACTGAATGGTCTGAGCAGGTTGTATTTATGTATAAAAGCAAGGATCTGGAGAACAAGCAAAGGACGGGTATAAAGGACAGATTGGGCAGAGGAAAGAGAAGGGGGAAACGGTGTAATGATTTTTTAATTAAAAAAAAGTTAACCAAAATATCATCACCAAGCTAAACTATGTCTTAGCTGTACAATGTTATATTTGATTCTTCTCTGAATAAACATGCATTAAGCAATATTATGAAGGATCCTTCATCTCTGTCCCAAACATAAACTGTTAAAAATTAATAAAAATCAAGACAATGAAATTGGTGTTTTTCTAAACAACAGAGAAGAAAAAATAAATAACTTAAAGTATAAAATAATTTAACTTGAAGTACCAGTTGGAAGTTTCACTGCTTTTTAATAGACAAAAGTATATTTATAAGAAAAGGTTTTAGAAAATACTAAAGTCTTCAACTTACTTATTTCTTTATAGTTTTAAAATTGTAACAATATTTATTTTTCTTTTTAATAGTGGCTGGGCAGAGGAGTATTGGTGATGGTGATGATAATTATTATTTTAATAAAAATTTGCCTTATTAATTTATGCATTCATATATGATAAATGTGTGTACATGCTTGTATGTGTATGCAGAGGCCAGAAGAAGGTAACAGATATCACAGAGCTATAATTACAAACATTTGAAGGATGGAATGCATGACTTGTTACATGGTTGATGGCAACTCTGTTCCCCATGATAGAATAGCAGGTTTTGTTAAAATCCTCTGACGTATCTCTCAAGGCCCAACAATCACTATTGTTTTTAAAAGCTTCTGTACACAACTTTATGCAATGTAGGATCAACATACCCTTAGCTTGCTGATTTCTCTATCTTTATCAAGTCTCAAGTTTTTTACCATCTCCATATAATGATTTCCAATCTCATCCATTTTAGCCTGTAGTGTTGGGCCTGTGCAAGTCTCAGACACCTATATAAAACCAAAATAACTTTTTGTAATTGAATTATTAAGAAGGAAATACATATTAAGTTTCAAAATTATTATGACATGAATACCATGTTATTAAATAAGACATTGAAATAATAAAAATAATCTTGAGAGGCTGTTTTATAAAGCTCAAGTGTCAGCATGATATAACTTTCATGTAAGGTCAACAGAAAAAAAGTCGAAGTACTTCTCAAGGTGAAGTTTGTATATTCTATTAACAATAATAGCTTTATAGCTATATAACTAGGACAATACTATAAAATCTAGTACCTGTATTCTAAGGTTTTTATTCTCTTGCTCTAAATTGCGTTTACAATACTCAAGTTCTTTTAGTCTGTATTCCAAGTCTGACAGTGTATGTCGAAGAGAAAGGTTATTTTCTTCCAATGACTGACATTTTGAGCTTGAGTCTTGAAGTCCTTGCTGTAAAGAAGATACAAATCCATAAGAAAAATGCATTTTGAGTTTACAAAGTAAGTGTCCTTTTAAGTGACTCATTGGGAAATATGAAGAAAAAAATTTCAAACTAAATCTTTTAGATTCTTGCCTTTAGATGATATTTTTAACATCATACTACATTTTAATCTTGTCCGTAAACTTATTTGTCTAATGCGTAAAAAGGAATAACATTTTTGTAAAAATTTCAGTCCCAATTTAGTTATTAGATCCTTGTTAGTCTGAGTACATCATACTATACTAGCAGTTTCTAAAATGACCTTGCCCTTCACTGTGGTTAAAAGAATAAGTTTGTAAAAAATTTGGGAAAGTCATGAGACCAAACAGAGAGAATGAACTCTGAAGGCTTATCATAGTTTCGTTAGGATTATCTCTGCTCAAACACAGAATGTGTATTGAGTCCATTTCCTTGCTTATTCTGCACACAGACGTAAGATGTATAATTTTTTCCAATTAACACATCATTATATTAAAGGACTGTGTCAACTTAGACTTTCAGTAACAATTCTTGTTGCCCCCAAATATAGAAAACTGTATACTTTGTATACTATATACTACATAAGGTTGCCTATTTTTCTGAGAGGATATTCAGTTGTTGAGAATATGCAAAGCTGTTCAATTCTCAGATGAACAAATTGTTCCATCACACTTTAATACCATCTGGATTATATCTCAGGACTTCAATGTGCCAGTAATTGTGCATATGGAAAGCTATCAATCTAAAGTTTCACCTACAAAAGACATCAACTTACTTGCTGTTGGCGATTATTTGCTCTCACTGATGCCAAGAGTTCTTCATACTCTTTTATTTGATTTTCTTTGAATGCCAAGTCCTTTTCAAGTCTTATCTTGTCATTTTCCAGTGACTAAAGGCATAAATTACTTATTAGGACTCAGAATTATATAATATTGTTAACAGGTAATGTCTTGATTATGCAGTAAAATTTCAATAAAAACTTGATTCATCTGTAATTCCTTAACAAAGTGGAATTCTTCAAAGTCAAGAGAAATATAAGATACAAATGCACAAACTTTGAAATCCTCTATTGAAAGGACTATTTTGATGGATTGGCTACTGCTAAGTGCAATGAAGCAGAATGCTCTGATTAATTTTTATGTTTTATTTCGATCTACAAAGACTTCTTAATCTCAGCAGGTGGAGAATCTTCAAATTAAAAATCCAGCTACACTTATGAGGCGGCATAAACCAACCAGAAAAGTAAGGAAGAACACTCAAAAGTCCTCAAGGTGTTTTCCACTAGAGTGAAATTTCACCAGAATATAGCTAGCTGATGGCACCAAAAATATAAATTAAAATAATAAAAAAGTTAAACAATGGGAGTAAGGGGTTTTCAAGTTGTTTTATTTAAAAAGAAATTCTAAGTATTTGTTACCATTACAGTAAAGAGGGAAATTCTTTTTAATAACTACAGTTACCCTAATTTTGTAGACAACTCTTCCCTTAAGCATTAATTACCTTAGTGGGAGATTAAAAGATTTGTGCCTATCAACATACTTTTCATATACTCATGCGGCAGTTCTTTTCTCCTCTTTCAACGTTAATTAGCTGTTTCACAAAGTAAGCCATGTCTATGGATGTGTAATATTACTGTTTTACAATATATTTTTAAAAGTATATTGAACATTTTTCACTTCTGTGTGGAGGAGCTAACCATCAGAAATACATGGGAAAGAAATATCAAAACAAATCTTACTGTCAAATCATTTTGAAGATGTCCAAGTTCCTCCCGTATGTTGCTAAATGTGGACAGCACTAGTCTCAGGGACTTATCAGACATACCTCTCATCTGGAGGAAGAAAAACATTCAGGGTTTCTTTTTACTTATGCTTCAAAATAGGCAACACTAGGAAGTATAGCTTATTTCTTTGTATTTATATTCTATTGCTACAAAAATACTTTATTTTTTTTATTTTTAACATATTTTCTTATGAGATAGTTACTGTGTAGCCTTTACTGGCTTGGAACTTGTTTTGCAGCTAAAGTAGACGAGCCTTGAACTCACAAGAGATCTACCGGCTTCTTCCTCACAAATGCTGGGATCAAAGGCTTGTACACCACCACACCCAGCATTTTATACACGTTTTCAATTAAAACAATTCCATCACTTTCCCCTTTCTTTTTGCTCCTTCTAAACTCTCCCATGTACACTCTTTAGTACCCCACCCATGTCCCTCTGAATTCTCTCTTAAGCAAGTCAAGCAACATGCCTGAAAAGATTTTAACTAAGTCTTTGGAAAACTTTTCTCTTTTTTCCCATTTGTATGAAAAAGTGCTATCTTCTTCACACAGCAGAATTCTATCATCAAATTTTGCTTTTGAAGAGTTGAGGCACTTGATCTTCAAGTCATAAAAAGAACTTTAAGGAATAACAATATGAACTAACCTGTACCCCCAGAGCTTGTGTCTCTAGCTGCATATGTAGCAGAAGATGGCCTAGTCGGCCATCATTGGGAAGAGAGGCCCTTGGTCTTGCGAAGATTATATGCCCCAGTACAGGGGAATGCCAGGGCCAGGAAGAAGTAGTGGATGGGTTGGGGAGCAGGGCAGGGGGGGTTAGGGGACTTTCGGGATAGCATTTGAAATGTAAATGAAGAAAATATCTATCTATCTATCTATCTATCTATCTATCTATCTATCTATCTATCTATCTATATTTATCTATCTATCTATATATATATAAGCATGTGTGTTCTCTAACATAGGGAGAGAGAATCATATAAAAGAAGAAGTAGGGGTTTATTTGGGAGGGTAAAGTTGTAGGAAGGTTCACTGGTGGGAGGATCAAGGACAAAAATAATGAATAAGCAGATGAATACAAAGTACAGTGGCAGATACATGTGAAAATTTCCTAAGGAAATTATTTTCTTCATTAATTAAATATTTGAAAAATTAAAACAATAAAAATAATGAAGAAATTAAGAAATAGGCTTAACACATATTACTCTACAATAGGCCATGGATTCTTGGCAAAGAAATGGGTAATAAAAAATAACTGAATAAAAATTTTAGAACAATCCCAATAAACAAGAAAACAGCAACAAGAAAAATCGCAGTGAATGGATTATAAAAATGAAGAGAAAGGACAGAGAAAAGTAACCATAAACATACAAAGGAAAGTTTATAATATAAGCAACAGTAAAAAATAATGGCAATAATGAAGTTGATCCAAGAATTCTCTATGCCTTTATGCATACTCACACAATTAGAACCCTGGAAGGGAAAGAGGAAGGCAGAAACTAAAAGAATATTCAGAGTAGTGGCTAATAAGTTCTCCATATTGGCAATCTTCATTAATATATCTGTTTATATAGAGAGAAGTCGGGGGAGGATGTGGAGAAAGAGTATGAATACCAAACAGGATATATTCAAAGAAATCTATTCCTTGAGAAATCAAATCAAATTAAAACAAAACCAAACAAAAACTTCTTAAATCAAAAGACAAAAACTGAAAAGTGCAAGAAAATTCTTAGTTATTGGAAAAAACGGGTAAAACAGTAGCAGAGTTATGGTAGAAATCATGGCAACAAGATGCAGACACCTGAGTTCAGGGTTCCCTATTGAAGAGTTAGGAGAAGGATAGAAGGAGCTGAAGGAGATGAATAGGAAGCCCAACAGTGTCAACTAATGCAGAACCCTGGGAGCTTCCAGAGACTAAGCCACCAACCAAAGTGTTTGCACTGACTAGTCTGTAGTGCTCCCCCCCGCCCCCCCCAACTCCTTCCCCCCAACCCCGCATATATGTATGAGATGAGAGGACAGCCTTGTCTGGTCTCAGTGGGAGAGGATGAGCCTAATCCTGTAGAGATTTGATACCCCAGGGAAGGAGGATATGGGGGTGCAGGGGTGAAATGTGGGGAAGCACCCTCTCAGAGGTAAAGGGGTGGATGTGGTGCAGAACTCTTGGAGGGTGGACTGGGGCAACATTTGAAATGTAAATAAATAAAATGATTTTTAAAACAAAACTTTAATAGAGAGGGAAAAAAAGAAAAACTGATAAAATATTTTTTTCAGATGCTCAAAGAACAGAAATATCAAATATGAATTTTGTATCAAAAGAAGTAGAATTCATTTTCAAATGAAGAAAACAAATCATGGTAGTTTTCAGGCCTAGGGGACTGGAAATAAATCATTATTAGACCTACTTTTAGATTAGCTAAAGGAATTTCTCTAAATAGAGTAAAATTCTAAGTCACTTGGCATTAAGGATAAAAGTCATATGGGAAAATACAACAAACTATAACTATGTTCAACTTTCTTACTTATACTTGATAGATGAAACAAAATTTATGATACTAATATATTGTATATGATTGGAGAAGAAAAGTTTCAGAATAATATAAATATATACTAAAGAGACATAAAACCCTCAAAGCTTTCTACAGCTTCTGAATTTGGTAAAATGCACTCAAATCCACACATGGGATTAAGAAATGGATATATAATTTGATAGCTAGAGAAACTACTAAAACAGACATACCCCCAAATAATAAGAACGAATCTAAATGGAATTCTAAAATGCCATGTATTTTATGAAGAAGAAAAATAAAGAATAAAAAATTCTGTGACATATTGTCTTGATTAATGATCGATATAGAGGGCCCAGATCTCTGTGGATGGTGCGACCCTTGGGAAGTGATATTGAGTTATTTAAGTAAGCAGCAGATTGAGCAAACCAGAGGCAGTACTCCAGTAGCAGCATTCATTCATGGCTTCTGCTTGAGTTCCTGCCTTTACTTCCTAAGGTTAAATAAACCCTTACCACAGTAATATAAACCGAAGTAGTTTTATCTTAGTTTTTGAGGAACCTTCATAGTGATTTCCATAGAAACTGCATAGCTTTGCTTTTCCATATGCCATATATATGGGTTCCCTTTCCTCTGTATCCTGGCTAGGATTTGCTTTTGTTTTTCTTAATGTGTACTACTTTCAGTCATATTTCCTTGGCTTCTATCTGGATTTGTGGATTTTCCTTTATTACAGGAGAATTTCCTGTTCCTATGGATTCTATCCTTATATAACACTGGAAAGAGAAGGCAATGCCTTTCCATCTGTCACTGCCTGTACTTGGAATGAGAGAAGGAGAGTATGAAATAGGCATAAGGAAGAGAAGAGAAAGACTGATTTAGAATCAGGTTCTACTAAAGTATGGAAGTATTGACTAATAATAATACAGTATTGACTAATAAGAAAAATTTACAGCAGGCAACACACAGAGATCAATTTTCTGAATGCTAGCCGTTCAAGTCTGACTAGGCTAAAATGTGGTCCTATCTAAAATATAGTCAACTCCTGTGGAACATAGCTTTTATTTGATGCTACCTATTCTTATGGAAGCATGCAAAGTAGCAGTTTCCTAGGATTAATTACTTTTAAAAACACATTTTAAGTTTATTATGAAAAAATTTAAATTAATATATGTAATAAAATGATCTGAAATGTAGTGTTACTACTTTTTAAATTCGTTTTAATTGAAAATAGATTTTTTTTCCTCATACAATGTATCCTGTTTATAGTTTCCTCTCCCTCTGCGCCTCCTAGTTCCACCCCTCCCCTTCCTTCTGTATATCCTCCCTTTCTGTCTCTCATTATAAAAGAACAGACTTCTAAGAGATAATGACCAAACATGACAAAATGAAATATAATAAGATGAAACAAAAACTATTATATCGAAGTTGGACACTGATCGCATCTTACCTGCAGAATATAACGAATTTGCTGTTTTGTAAACTCTGACAGTCCTTTGGGAATCAATGACTCAATGTCTTCTGACTGTAAGAAAATGGAATTTATCTTTTGAAAACATCAGCACTTTAATCTTATGGGCTGTACTTCATAGACTTTTGTATAAAAATAGCATATTTTGGGAGGATAGCAGAAGATAAATCACTTTTTAAAGAGTTTAACTACTCAGTTATATTGCATAGAATTGAAAATAATACTAAATTCCAGAGATTGATAGAGAAAAGATTTGGGCAACCAGTCAAACACTCCACTTGTGTTTTAAAAGATCAGTTTAGGGCTAGGATTGAGAGACACAATGCTTGCATAGTGCTACAAGGTCCTGTCTTTGAACTCCAGAACCAAAGGGGCTGGGTTCAATAGCAATTTAAAACAAAGTGATTACTTACCTGGGTGTAGTAATACATGCCATATTTCCTCATATTTAAGTATCTAAGGCAAGATGATCAAGGCTAGCACGTGTCACATAAGTTTAAGAACAGGACATGATATATAATCCTGCCTCATAAGAGCAATTAATGACGATGAATGTAACAATAATAGAGGATTCAAATTTTACTTGAAATAGCATCACTGTATCCTCCGAAATTAAGTTTTGTTGGATGGTAGATATGTTTAGGAAGCTTAATTTTTAAATAGTGAAAACTGTGAAATAAAATTATAGGTATTATAGGACTTAAAGAAAATTTGCTTGAGGCTATTATGACTTTTGAGAGATTATTTTTTACCACAGCAACATTTTTAAGCTTCAACTAAATTAAGGGAGAAGCCAGAATAAATGCTTTTTGTAGACAATTTAGAACTTGCAAAACTACTTTAGAGCATATAGGATAACAACATAGAGAAAATGATAAAATTAATGCATAAGAGGTGACAGTTCTTTTTATTATGCTAAATAAACTATTTATCTGATTGCTTATTAAATTAAAATAAATTGGTTTGCAAAATTACAAATTAATAGAATTGATATTTAAAGATTTTTTTATTTCAAGTTGCTATTGCATATAGTTTTGAAACATTAGATAACATTTATTTTTATTGTATAAATTTCTATCTTCTAAGACAGTTTTGTTACCAAGTAAATTTTAAGTGTATTTTAAATGATGACAACCTAAATCCTAGTAATATTCATAAAATATCCCTTGTGGTTATTATTTTTATTTATAGTCATTACAAAGATATAAACATTAGTTTTCTTTCTAATCTGTGTTTCCAGTCCGATAAATAAACTAAATAAAGGGATATTATTAGTACCACAGTCAAAATGCACATTGTTCTCTAATTGATTTCTGCACTTACTGTATCTGTGGACTCAAAATCTTGTTTGCTGAAAAAAATGACAAAAAAAGAGACAATTTTAGAAAAAATGTATCCTGTAATCACATACAAATATTTCTGTTCTAATTATTTTTTATTTTGTATATCATAATAGTACTGGTTTAAATTGCAATCACAAATAAAGAAATTTAAATATCAAAAATGGAACTTTCACTTAGTTTGACTAAAATGATTTTTCTAGAATTTGCTGATATACTAAAATGAGTAACATCTAAATAAAAAGTAATAAAGTATGCAGAATTAGAACAGCATCCATTTTACCAGTGCATTTGAGGATAGATGAAGAAGGGCTTGATAGGAAATGGTGTTTGGTGAACCAAACCACAATTACAGGTTTTTCTCTTGTTCTCCCTCCATTTTCCCTCTCTGGGTCTCACTTTCAGGACTGAGTTAGCTTCTCTCTATTACTGTTTTCATGTTATTTATTTCATTTTATCAAAATTAAAGCTTTTAAGAAGAGGTCAACTCACCTCATTTATGTATGCTAGAAAGAATGGGATTTGAATCTATACCTAACAAAGCAAAACAGTCAAAATTCTAGTTTCATAAGAGAATTTCTAGCAACAAAATGAGTATTTGGACAGAGAGGCTGAGAGAGTATTTGTGGAGCCAAATTAAGAAGGCAAATCTTATGGGATTGTCAGTGGTTATACAAGTCTGAAATACGCTGCTGTAGGAACTGTGAAATCTGGGAAGAATACAGTTAACGTGTTGTCAAGGGCAACAGACCGACCTTTATTTTGTCTAATTACCTCCTCTCCACACAGTAGAAGAATGAGATATGAACACGGATGGTGAACATGTCAAACAAACAGGAATGAACAGGGTTTGACAAAAAAGCAGAAATAATATTTTAAGGTATTAGTTTTAGTACATTAGTCCCTAACTTTATCCATTATGTAATTGCTTATGAGCAAAATTGTGCTTATAGAGTTAAATGGGTCATTATGAAAAGCCTCTTGCATATATTTATAAAAATATGCAGGCTACTATGGGAACTCCAGGTTCCCATTCCTAAGGCATGATTAATACATGTAAAATGGTTTGCATGTATGTATGTGGTATTTGCTGTGTTGTGCCAAATAAGTATTTTGGGACAGACCTAGGGAGAAAATGAAATATCTACAAAGTATAACTAAAATACAAAAGAAGTATGTATTATAGAAAAGTGATAGTTTATACATAGGTGAAAGAATACCTAAAAATGTTTGAATACATCTCTAGCCTTTGGTAGTTATATGTTCTTAATTAATTACTTTATCTGAAATTTTATGCAGTTGGTTTTCAAATTTTATAATATACATAGGTATAAAGTTTCTGGCACATGATGGTCACTCAATAGGCTAATGAGAGGAAGCAAAATATATTAAAATAGCAAACTTGTACAAAAATAATTGAACGCATGGCGTAATTCTTTGGGCCATGCGAGAGAAGGGAGTTTTTCAGATAATGCAAGAAGATGTTGATTAGGTATAGTGATAAAAACCTAGCAAAAGAGAAAACTCATATATTGGAATAGACTTAAATAATTAGCTGTATTTTATTCTGATGTATCCTGAGTGAATTAACAGTACTGGACACATACATTTGGTCAATAATATTAACTCCTGTATTAAGTAGCATGAATTCCAAACTACATTAAAGGGCCCTTGTATAACTCTAAATTCTATGAATAGTACACAATGGAAGGTGAATAGCAGAGATGGCAGTAGAGAGAGGAGACAGAGAGCCAAGTGAGAGGACTATACTTCTCAGAGTTAGCACTTTGCCAAGTGGGATGGACAATTATATAAGAACAGAATATAGTTGAGGAAAATGGTAAGAGAATGGTTGTAGGTAGGTAATAAAATTTATAGCAAACAGATAGGTATGAGATGAATATATTACAGGTATTAAACATAAATATTGATTTGGAAAACATATGTCTTCTTTAACTTAAAAAGTATACAAAATTATATATATATATATATATATATATATATATATATAATATCATACCCTCCATATTTATATAGTATGTAAGTTCTATAATAAAAGTATTTATCTAGAAGCAAAAGAATGTAGTCAGTGAGAATTTTGAATTAAAAGTAAATATATTGACATTTCTTTATCTTCTAGATTACTTTAAATTTGTTGTCATATCCATGCTTTGACTACATAGCATTAGGTAATTCAGTTAATAAGATGTGTTTTCATCTACAAATAAATGATACCATCAAATTGCAGGGAATCGTTATGCTACTGGTCCATATAGGCACCTGTAACCATGCAATACACATAATATCATGCAGACACACACATGTATACACAAAAAGGTAAATTTATGTATTTATATATATAACTGTATGCTATTTATTATATTATGCAGTTTTATATTTACAATAACATAATCCTCCACAATATATGTTACATATAATATACTATATAAATTAATATACTGATATTTACAAAATATAATACTTATAGATAAAATTTATAAGTTGAGAACACATCAATAACATACATAGCAGTGTATTGGTAGTAAAGATATATATTCTATTATAAATGTAATATGTTAAAACAACTCTTAAGAACCATACATTTTTACATGACGTGTAGAATTATATGTATTTATGGGGCATCAAGTGACGTTTACATCCATGTGCAAACACTGCAATTTTCAAATTAAAAATTATTATATCAAACATATTTTGTTTATGAGGAAAATACTGCAAATCCTGTCTTCTAGATTTGAAATTCAAAGCTCCTTATCATTACAAATATTCAGCACTCTGTATTAGCACACTAACTTACCCTTATCCAGCCATAGTTTTGTGTATATTCCCACCTTGAACCTCCGACCACTCTGAACTTGTGGCGATGCCTATCCTACTCTTACCCTCTATGAAAGGATTTCCTTTTAAGTTTATAAAGTAAGTCATGCGACACTTGCTTGATGTGCCTGTGTTATTTTACTGAACAGAGTCACCTCTAATTCCATTTATTTTATTGAAAATGGCAGAATTTTATTCTTTGTACGCTGGTAGATTGTCAGGTTGTTTCCATTCCTTGGTATCGTGAACATAGGATTTAAGGTGTGTCTTTTACACACTCATTTCATTTTATTTGATAATATATCCAATAGTCAGATCTCTGGATCACATGGTGTAGTTTTAGTTTTCATTTTAAAATTCCTCCATACTGTTTCCCAGAATGACTAGTGTCAAATCCCACAATATTCAATTTTCCTTCTTCGCATCTACACTACCACTCATCTTCTGTCCGTTTAACATGCCATTCATTTCCTTTAGTTTCTTTCCCAAGCAGTAGTTTTTGTCATCAAAGAACATTACAAAAAAAGATACACAGTTCTGAACTGATCTTACAGTAATGAGATCTTTGTGCATTTCCCCGAAGCACAGTAACTCTTCTTTCTTTGGTTTTGACATTTTTGAGACATACATAGTCTTGTACCAGTTAACAAGATAAGATATGTAGCTCAGGATGGTCTCAAAATGAAGGAGGTCCTCTAGCCTCAGCCTCTTGGAGGTTGGGAAGCCACCACATCAGTGTGATTCACTTTTAAAATTAAACATTTGCTCAATTTTCTCATATAATCACCCTATATGCTCAGTACTGGTGTTCTGCTGTGAGCCTGAATATACTCCTTCAAAAAGACTTTCTTTCTGGGGGGAGGAGTGCTTCCTAGGCCCCTCCTGCCATTATGGGGGTCTGGGATGAAAATTGTGAGGGAGATGCTCAGTGTTGGGGGCCAAATTGGGACAGGGATTCCTCGCTAACCTAAGGCTTCTCTCTTGCTCTCAGTGTCCTTGCTAGGGTAGGTGGTCTAGGGTTTCTTACTCCTTAGAAGCCACGTAGGCCATGAGGTCCACCACCCTGTTGCTGTAGCCGTATTCATTGTCATACCAGGAAATGAGCTTGACAAAGTTGTCATTGAGAGCAATACCAGCCCCGGCATCAAAGGTGGAAGAGTGGGAGTTGCTGTTGAAGTCGCAGGAGACAACCTGGTCCTCAGTGTAGCCCAGGATGTCCTTCAGTGGGCCCTCAGATGCCTGCTTCATCACCCTCTTGATGTCATCATACTTGGCAGTTTCTCCAGGCGGCATGTCAGATCCATAATGGACACATTGGGGGTAGGAACACAGAAGATCATGCCAGTGAGCTTCCTGTTCAGCTCTGGGATGACCTTGCCCACAGCCTTGGCAGCACCAGTGGATGTAGGGATGATGTTCTGGGCAGCCCCACAGCCATCACACCACAGCTTTCCAGAGGGGCCATCCACAGTCTTCTGAGTGGCAGTGATGGCATGAACCATGGTCATGAGCCCTTCCACGATGCCAAAGTTGTCATGGATGACCTTGGCCAGGGGGGCTAAGCAGTTGGTAGTGCAGGATGCATTGCTGACCATCTTGAGTGAGTTGTCATATTTCTCGTAGTTCACACCCATAACCAACATGGGGCATCAGCAGAAGGGGGGGAAATGATGATCCTTTTGGTCCCACCCTTCAAGTGAACCCCAGCCTTCTCCATGGTGGTGAAGACACCAGTAGACTCCACAAAATACTCAGCACTGGCATCACCCGACTTGAAGTTAGCTGGATCTTGGTCCCGGAAGATAGTGATGGGCTTCTCATTGATGACAAGCTTCCCATTCTCAGCCTTGACTGTGCAGCTGAATTTGCCATGGGTGAAGTCATACTGGAGTATATAGACCATGTAGTCGAGGTCAATGAAGGTGTCATTGATGTCAACAATCTCCAAGGAGCAGAGAGCCTCAAAAAGACTTTCTTAGGGGCTAGAGAGATGGCTCAGTGATTAAGACCACATACTGCTCTTTGAGAGGACCCAAGTTTTATTCCCCCAAATGATGCTGGGAATCCCCCCACTGTGTGTAACTCAAGTTCCAGGGTTTCCAAGTCCCTCTGGACTATGTGGGCACCCAAACACATGTGGTGGAATAAATGAATGGTGGTGCATACATATGCATGTAAATCTTGAAATATCTATTTTTAAAATTACAAAATTGTACCTAAATATTTGACAACTGCAACATCAAGATGAAATATATATTTATAATACCTTCCTCCAATTCGCTCCAAATGTTCTAATAAGCAGTGATATAGGTCTGTATTCTTGCGACTTAGATCAGCAAGCAACTCTCCAAAATATTTGGGATCCAATTTTTCAGGACCATCATCCTGAATTATCACCTGAAAGAAATATCAATTGCAATTATAAGCAATATTGATTTTCTAAGTTCATAGATATATTGATATGAAAAATTTTAATTTATTTTTATTCTTTAATCCTTTAATACAGTCCAGACTTCATACCCGTCCCAGCCTGTCCCCTGCTCCGCAACTGCTCCCCATCTCATATCTCCTCCCCACCCCACCTCCATCTCCAAGAGGATGTCCCCACCCCCACCCACCAGGCCTCCCCACTCCCTGGGGCCTCAAGTCTCTCGAGAGTTAGGTGCATCTTCTATCACTGAGGCTATGAAATTTTAAAGAATAAAAGACTATTAAAATCATCACTTGAATCAAGTCACCAAATTTTTAATGGATTAGATGTATATATTTTCAATAGGCAAGGAATTGAAAGGAAATTATCAACATTGAAACATTTTCAATTTATTTCATTTCACTCAATTTTAAATGATCTAGTAAGTGTAAAACTTGAAAAACATTAATTTTTTTCTTTCTTTTATTAAAAATAGATGTTTTCATACAATATATTCTGATCATGGTTGTCCCTTCCCCAACTCCTCTGAAATTCTTCTACCTTCCTTCCCATTGGAATCCACATGCTTTCTGTTTCTCCTTATAAAACAAATGTGTATCTTAAGAATAATAACGAAATAAAGTAAATAAGATTATTTTTAAAAAAAAACTAACCAACTGGAATAGGACAAAACAAAGGGAATAAAAACAGAGTTAAAGGAAAACATGAATTGTACATGTACATCCAGAGAAACATTTGTTTGAACACATAGGAATCCTCTAAAACTATAAAACTATATGCTTTAGTTTTCAAAGTCTAAGTCAATTTCTACCTCAACACATCCTTGGTAAGTATTCAGTTGATAGATCATTCTTCTTTCTTTTGCTCCAAAACATATTGTTTATACCTTCCTAAGTAAGATGACAACATGTTGCTTTGCATTAAATTTTAGGTCCTACCACTTTCCTCTATTAGAGGAAATTAAGGCAAAGAAAAATTAAAGATTAAGTTGAACTGTACAGAGGTACTTCTATTTGGCCTATAAAATAACGATTTCAAATGATTTAATCTAATAACATGGGTTTTTGTCATTATCAACCTATATAATGTAAGAAATTACACATATTACTCTAGAGGTTAATGCTTCCATTCAGACAGGCAGAGGAAAGATCATTTTAGGCTTTCTAAAAATATTGGAAAACGTTTTTTTTTACCCATATGACCAACATATATATTTCTAAGCATCAGTCCTGAGAAATAATATCATGTATATTTAACATAAAACAATACAATTCCTGTATTGGAAGCTAATTTCTTTTCTCGTATTCTTTTATCTTTTAAGAGATGTCTATGAGAGAGGTCAATTTGAAAGTGGAGTAAGTACAAATGATGTTTGACTCTCCATTATTTCAGTCATTATTGTTAGTTTTTACCAGATTGAAGAAAATCATTATTTTCCTATTATCACTTGTGCAGCAGATGTTTACAAGACTCCAAAGTCTTTACAACATAAATTAGTTACTCAAGATTGTATCCAGGGAAGTTTCTCCTTAGCAACTAAGTTTTGGTTTCTATTTTGTTATAATACACAATAAAGTATAAGTATAGTCTGACTTAAATTAGTATAATATATTCTCAAAGAATATATACAGAAACTAATTACAAGCTGGTGAAATGCTATCATTAACAATCATCTCAGATGACAGCATTTCTAATTCGTTGTTCATTTGAATATTATATCTCGTGAAAATATGTAATGCTAAACAACTGTTGGGCTCATTTCTAAGGATCAGTTATCAGTCACAATTAAATATTCATGAATTGAGTCATAACTTCATCCATTTAATTAATGAACATGAATGATTTTTAATCTCTTGAAAGGAGTCTGGATAGTTATTTTTAAAATGTTGTTAAAACACACTGTTATAACTCTTCAATGTTTTGATGAAAATTGAATGTGAGTGTTAGACTACTGAAGTAAGACATGTTTAAGAACTTACTTAATTTGGCAAGTATTGAACTGGTTGATCTTACCTGTTCGTGTATTTGGTTTGGCCCGCCATGACAGAGTTCATGCCCAACATTTGAATCATTTTCTGTTATACACTGGATTTGATGGCTAGAATGGGACTGTTGACAATGTGGCGAGTGGATGATCTGGGGTTGCTGGATGACATGATGATGGCATTGAATTTGAGGACAACATTCCTAAAACATATATACATGTCAAAATATAGACATCTAAAACCATTACAAATCAAGAAAAGATTGGAAACAAATTTGAAAACCAGAACAAAATAATTAGGTTTAGAATTTGTAATTTTAACTAGTGATATTTTAAATTTATACATTAAGAAAAATTTGTTAGAATTTGTTTTTATTTAATCAGTAGCTATGACCATCAAAATACTTACCCAAATAAGACATAAAACTTCATGTTCTAATTAAATTGATATTTTAGTTGTACTTAAATCTAAAATTATTATGAATATTTTAAGCTTTCTTTTATGACTCAATAGGTATTCTACTATCTAATTATATAATAATTCTATGATGCCTAAGGTTTAAAAGAATTTAAAATTAGGAAAAAATACAATCCAGTGATTTTCAATAGGAAATATGTTTGTATCCCTACTGGGGAGGTAATGAACTCATGCTTATGAAACTTGAGAAGAGGCTATTTAAAACCATTGAGAATCATTGATTGGTGCTTTTGATCTAGGAAATGTAAGCCCTTACTCTAATTCTACCAGATACTTTTATTCAAATACTGCTTTTATTGAGTTTCTGTGTGGAGTACATGAATTGCCTGTAAGAAATGTGTGTTACTATTATTATAACATTGCTGCCACCATAAACTTTAATTTTATTGTCATTGATCTCACTAAATTGAATATAGAACTAGTACTCTCCAAAAAACGAGAAGTCAAATTACGTACTTCTAATGACAAAATTAATAATGACAAAACTATGAGTGGAATTCATGATTTGTTCCTCAGAATTTAAGGGTATAAAGGTCATTTATATTGACTGCAGGAAAATCTGGAATTTACTTTTAAACCCAATCTATTTTACCTGCTTGTTTATGTCATGTTTTCCTGAACAGTACAGGGAGGAACTAATATTTGCATATAGCCATTGGGAGGGCTTCAGGCATACTTGAACATTTCTATAGTATGTTGTTATTATTCTGCTTTGAAAAGAGACAGCTAATAAAAGCCTGCTTTCAAAAAAAGGACTCAAGTTTTATTCATAATGTTACATTCACTCACATATAGTCAAGTTTGAAAGTATAAATTCAGTATAAATTTTATTTTTGACTACAAAATGTTGACTTATTGAAAAGTAATGTAATTCAAGCGTTTAGACTCTTAGATGCAACAATTTTCAAACTATGTCAGATGAAAACAATACTGAATTTCAGAACAATGAATACAGTATCCCCCCTCTGGTTTAACACGTAAAGTAATCTACATACATATATGACAAATACATATGTATATATACATATACATATATGTCCTTTTATATGAATAGAGTGATAAACTTCCAAGAGTGGCTATCTGCAAAAAGAAACTAGAGACATGAAGGCCCAGATAGAGAAGCCAATTACCATTAATATTATTTGTATTGTTTTAAATATTTTTTATAGTTAGAAAAGTTTTACTCTATATGAATTATATTTTAAGTGCATAAAATATTTTGAAATAAAGAAAAATATATGAAGAGGCCATATTATGAATAAAAACTGCCTCTTTAGATACATAAAGGCCATAGAATCAGTTTTTGGCATTCCTTCCTCTAGACTGTTTAAATATGACTCACTTTACAAGTGTGATCGCAGTGAGATCTCTACAGTTTAGAAAACTAACCATAGGCTTTAATCAACTTTGCTACAAATTAACAGATAAATATATTATCTGTTCTTTTATGTTATAAAATGTCACCATGTTGTGTTGGGATATTAAAAAGAATTGTATTTACTATTTTTAGTCTTGACATTAAGGTGGAATCCAGAGCTTCATCTATACAAGTGCCTACCCTGAGTTATAGCTCCAGTTCTTATACTCAAGTACTGAAATCATTGTTTTAAAGGAAAATATTCATATTGTAATCATATTTTGAAGCATATCATAATTTAAATGTAAAAGTACAGAATATCAACCAGTTATGATCTCTCATGAGTTATTCCTTTAGATAGAGGGGGAAAAAGAATAATATAAATTACAAGTAATTTGAAAGGATAGATAACTTACTACTAGAACTACTGTACCAACTTTTTAACTACAGAGGCCTCTTTTTTCTTGGACAATTGCCAGTACATTGCTTTGATTGGATCTTGGTTTCATCTAGCATGCTATGGTATAGCCCCTATCACTGAGGAAATAACAAAACAAAAAATTATGTTTGTTCCTTGGTACAGGTAATTATACTTTGGAGAGCACACATGGTAGTTATAAAATTCCCAAATGATTAAAATCATTAGTGAAAAAAAAAGGTAGCACAAATAAATAATAATATCAACAGTAAGCAAAAGCAGTGTTCTTAAAAAAATTCTTAATATTTTAAGCTGCATGGGTGGTAAGGCAATCAGTGTTATAGAGAACATTGTATTCTAGAGGCTAAAAAAAAGTGGAAAAACTATTCATTCTCATTAAAACAGACACTTCAGCCAGGCAGTGGTGGCACATGCCTTTAATCCCAGCACTGGGGAGGCAGAGGCAGGCAGATTTCTGAGTTCAAGGCCAGCCTGGTCTGCAGAGTAAGTTCTAGGACAGCCAGGATTACACAGAGAAAACCTGTCTCGAAAGATGACAAAAACAAATAACAACAACAACAAAAACCAGAAACTTGAAAGCAGCATTAAATAATGTACCCCAAATTCTCCCATGCTACCTAAAAAGTGTAAAACATCAATTTTGATATCCTGGTTGAATAAATATAAATTAACAGCTTTAGAAACTATTATTTGGAACATCAAAAACAACCTGTGATTTTTTTCTACTTGCTAGCATAATGTTGGGTTGTTCTTTGAAAACAGTTTGTTTAATCTACCAGGTCTTTAGACACTATTCAGCATAGCAGGCAAACCAAAAGGGAGAGATTTTGATGTTATCATTTTGAAAATTTATGTCATTTCATTTTTACTAGGCATCAAATAAGGAATATCTGATACATAGCATGTTATTTCCTACAAGTCTACTAACAATTGCCAATAAGTTCTTATAAAAATAGAGCATGTTCTCATGCCAAGAAGTTTTAAAACAAAATCCAATACATTTTCAGTGTGTTTTATTTATATAAAGATAATTTATGAGAAAGATAATTTTATTTTCCAGACTGATTTTATAATATTTCACTGCCTATTATGTCCTGAATTGTTACCCATACTCCAAATTTATGGTGGTGTTCTGAGTTCCAAAAATATAGCATCTGCTTTTCTTTAAAATATGGTCTTTTCAGATAGAATCCATTTAGAGTAAGGTTACTAGGAGTAAATCCAATCCAATGTGAGCAATGTCCTCATAAAAATCAGTGATTTTACACTGAGAGAGCCATGCAGAGTGAGATGCTGCTGTAAAGATGCTCATGTAGGGTGCCATGTCATAAGAAGGGGTTTAGAATGTGATTATGCAATCAAAAATGCCTGAAGGTGCCACAAGCTAAATAAACTAAGAATGAAAAGGTTTCTTTCCTGACAGTTCCAGAAGGATGGTGGTCCTGTTGTACACTAGAGTTTTTACTTTCTGCTTTTTAGGATTGTGAGACAATAAAATTCTTTCACCTTAAACCACCTTAAAGCTTCAGCTTCCTATATCCTTCAGAATATTTTACTTACATATATATATATATATATATATATATATATATATATATATATATATATATATAAATATATAAATATAAAATATAAAATATAAAAATATTAAGGATAGAATGGAGGACCTTAGACAAGATGACATACTATAACTCATAGTAGTTTTGCCTGGTACTTGATAATTAAGTACTATTTCAATTCTATTGAAATATTCATAATTAAAGATTTATATTTATAAAACTTGTTTTAAAATAAATATTACTTACCTGATCTGTGTTTAGCTTCTCCACTTTTCTTATTGTTTTTTCATAAATTACATTGTTTCCTGGGAAGAATTGGCCTCCTCTTAGGAAAGGAGACAATGGTTCCTAGTAAGAGATTAAAGAATATGTTTTGATTTGAAAAGTGTTGTTTCCATAGACCCTCCAACAAATGCATGGTATCTACTAGGCCCTGGTGTAGTAATAGATTTTAGGAAGATAATGAAAGGATTCATTAATTCAGGAGGAAGAAAGAATTTTAAAAACTAGTCTGTCGATGAGAACAATTTGAATTCCTCCTATTTTTACTGGTTCTCCAGGGAAGATCTGAAGGAAGTAGGAAATATAGCATTCATTTTTCTGGGTGAGAAATGGGTGAGAAGTATAAAGTACATTGGGCTTCAGGTCCTGTAACCCCATTGACTCTAAGACAGGACACAAGAAAAATGTCTATCTTCTAAGGTAGTCTTGCATATAATTGACAGCACCATCATTGGGAAGAGAGGCCTCTTGATCTTGCAAACTTTATATGCCCCAGTACAGGGGAATACCAGGGCCAAGAAGTGGGAGTGGGTGGGTAGAGGAGCGGGGTGGGGGAGGGTATAGGGAACTTTTGGGATAGCATTTGAAATGTAACTGAAGTAAATACCTAATAAAAAATGGAAAAAAACTGGATTCACAGGCAGGTTTCTTTCTATGTAAAGAAATTATTAGAGAACTTTAGAATAAATAGAATTCAGTCTGAACCATAGAATTTACTAAACCATAAATTGGGTAGAACTGCATTGAACTATTTTTTTCTAGGACTCAATTTGCATGTCATTGAAGTGTACAATCCCTATTTGTGATGATAATCAAGACTAAGATTCTCAGTACAACATATGTTTTGAGTACTGAGAACAGGGCAGAAGCTTTAAGAGCCACTGTATCTCCATATAATCAACTAAATTGCTATAATATTAGCCAAGTACTTAGAAGATGTCAGTCAATGAAATAAAGGCCTGTGATGTGTTTTAGATTGAAAAACTAATAAAAAAAATCAGACAAGGAGTCCAATGTAAATGTAATGTAAATCACATTATTTTTCCACATTATTTTCTTTCATTTTGAGAAAGGGTCTCACTGTAGCCCTCCCTGGCTGCCTCAGAACTCATTAGCTCTTGCTCTCCTTGCATTCAGGTGTCTGCCTACTTTTGCTTCCAAGTACTAGGGCATTAAAGATGAGTGCAACCATGTCCAGTTTTTTCTTCTGATTTTCATTAGAGTCATGAGGTTGTTTTGTTCATTGATTTTCCACAAAATAAAAATGTGTAAATTTATTTTTAATGTATATATAGTAGATAAAACTGCTAGTATATGGCAAATATTGCTGATTGGAAAATATTGTAATTATTCTCAGTTCTTAAAGTAACTGACCTAAAAGACTGTTATGAAGGGGAGAAATTCTTTAGCTTAAGTCTGCAGACCCAGATTTCTCAATGAACAGATTAGAAGTTCTGGTTAGTAAACACACAATAGCTCAAAATGTGAGTGAAGACAAAAAAAAAACAACAACAAAAACCACAACAAAACAAAAGAACAAAAACAACAAAACAAAAAACAAACAACAAAAATCCGCCAAGAACTAGGGAAGTCTTTCAAAGTTTTAGAATCAAGACAGAAAAATACCATAAATATCAGAGAGAGAAAATACCAGCAAGTTAGTAAGAAACTGAACACAAAAATACTTGAAACATCAGTGAATAAGAACTACAAAGTAGACTGGATTTTAGCTGCTATGAATACATTGAATATGACTTCAAATAATCAGTGGAAGCAGGCCAAGTATAAAAGGAAGGTATGGTGTCGTGAAACAAAAGATGCAGGACTTTCTCCATCTATGTGTAGTGGATTCATGTAAGGAATTGACCTTCTCTGAACCTCAGTGTGCTTATCACACACAAAGATAGTATATACGGTATCCTGGATAAAGTGAAAATTTTAAGGTACCATTAATTTTTGAACATTTATTTTTAATATGTAGTATCATAATATGTAATATATTAAAATGCTTTCTGGAAAACTTACAATATTTCTAGGCTATCAATTTAAATTATACAATATAGACTGTTTTGAAGGCAAAGAAATTATTGGCCCTATTTCCATAGTAGATGAACAGATTCTTGAGTGAAAGGGGATGGTAGTTACTCTGATCTTGATTTAGAGTTTTCTAAAAAATATAAATGAATTTATGAAAATGTAAGTTTTTCTTCTGTGTGAAATGCAATTCATTTTTAATCTGTCTATTACAAGTGATTTTCAAGACTTAAAATGACAGTAAAAACTCATTTAAATTTAGACTATTACTTTACCAAATTTATAAGAAGGTAAAAACATTCATATGCATAATTGCTGTTGAAAAACAAATCAGCTTAATAACTTTAAGCAAGCATTTTAGGGTTCTTAGTGTATGAGGAGCTCAACAGTTTTACTGCTTCGGTATCTTCTTTTCTTCAGTCTCTACATTTGATTCACTGCCAAATCCACCCTAAAAATTAGCAGGTGTTTTCCAAATGGTTGATGTTATAACTTTAATTGTTACTTTCAAAACCTCTGGCAGTAGTTCTCACATTTAACAAAGTATATAATTCCCAGCATCTATTGCAATGTTCCCAGGCTGCAAAGCTATAATAGAGAAACATTTTTGAAACCAAAATAAAAATTTGTTGATTACAAGTTCAAGTTATTTTGTTTCAAGCATCACCTCCAAGCTGTATGATCACACCTGGATTAATCAAGTTCCACAACTGTGGTTCTAAAGCCTTTTATTTTCCACAGCCCCTGACCTCAGCTCGGTCACCCCTTTCCTTCCAGATCTCACTATGTTTCTCCACACGTTTTGGTTTCTTCCAGTTTTTCAAAGAGGAATTCATACCTTTATTTTCTATGTGTATCTGAGATTTTTACCCCCTGTTTTCTCCTTCAGAATCTTATCTCATTGGTCTCTTTCCTTCTCCATTACTGATGAATTCTATCTACAAATCTTCCAGGCTCTTTAAGATCCAGTTTTCTCCTCTAGTGATATGTTCCTTCTTGCCTTTGACCACTATCCTTTTCAGAAATGCATCCCCCACTTATTTCCTCTGCTTCCTTTTGAGAAGTCTACCCATTAACTTCCTGTATCTGGATTTTACTCCTACAAGCATATTTAAACTGTTGTTTTAAATACCACTGTCACTTTCTTAACTGTTAAATCTCTCATACCTATTCTCTTTGGCTTTATGTTAATTTCATATGGTTAGTCAATAGTTTCCTCTATTTGCTCTATTTGTTTCTGTTTTTAGAACCTTCTCTGAGAAGACATTTTCTTGCAGTGGGTCTATCTTTCTGTTCACTTGAAATAGATATTTCCCTTAACCTTCTCTATTACCCCACAGCAATCTGACTCCTGCCTTTATCCTTGGTGATAAAATTTAGATCCAGCCCTCTTACTTCTATCTAAAATGTAACCTTTAGTGATGTCATTTTAAATATCTACTACTACTCTATCATGTACTTCAGATCCCACTAGCTCAAGCAAACCTCACCATATTTCCCTTTAATAAACCCATTCCACATCTCTTCTTAATCTTTTCTTTCAGGCTACCATAACCCCAGACTCCTTAGCCAGTACGTTTTTAAATCTTGCTAAAACTATTCCCAAATTAGCTGTCAGAAAAGAAAAAAAATTGTGAAAACTGAAACAA
Source organism: Mus pahari (assembly GCF_900095145.1). Lineage (NCBI taxonomy): Eukaryota > Metazoa > Chordata > Mammalia > Rodentia > Muridae > Mus > Mus pahari. Next base: position 97,452,412 of record NC_034613.1, read on the forward strand.
AGCACACTTATTTGAATTTAAATTTCCTTATAAGTATAATGATTCTAACATCATGTTAATTGTACTAATACACTATATGCCAAAACAAATCTTTCCTTGATTTTCCACACACAGCAAATGTGCTATCTCTAGTCAAATTGCAGTATGGTGGTTTTAATGTGAATGTCCCCTAGGTTCATATGTTTTAATTCTTGGTCCCCATTACTGGTACTATTTGAAAAAGATTAAGAGATGTGACATTAGTAGAGGAGGTATGTCACTGTGGATGGGCCTTGAGATTTTAAAAGGCCACACTATTCCCTGTTAGCTCTCTCTCTGTCTCTCTGTCCTCTCCCTCTCCCTCTCCCTCTCCCCTTCCCCTCCCTCTCCTTCCCTCCCTCCCTCCCTCCCCTCTCTCTCTCTGCTTAGTGCTTGTGGATAATTATAATTTCTCAGCTATTGTTCCACTGCCATAACCGCTTGTCTGTTGGCAAGCTTCCTGCCTAGATGGCTAGGGACTCACCCTTTGGAACTGCAAGCCACCAAACTAATCTCATTCTTTTACCATTGCCTTGGCAACAATGCCTTATCACAACAATAGAAAAGTAACTAAAATAGGAGTTGGTACCAGGGAGTAGGCTATTGCTGTGACATACCTAACCATGAAATCTGTTGTTTTTATTTAGTTATTTATTCATTTATTTTTGTCTGTTGTTTGGGGAGGAAAGTGGAAAACTTTGAGACTTTGAACTGGAAAAGCAGCTGAATTCTTTAAATGGAGCTTAATAATCCATTCTAGTAGGATGTTGAAAACAAGAGGGTTCAGAGCAATTCAGACTGTGAAGGCCCAGATCAACTGGTTTCAGAGGTAAACAGTATTAGGAACTAGGCAGTCATTCTTGGTATATTTTAGCAATGAATGTGGCTGCTTTTTGCCTTTGTGCTATGAGTTTGCCTGAGGCTAAACTAAAATGTTTCAGATTAGTTTAGTTGGCTGAGAAGATTTTGATACAGCCTAGTATTGACTATGTCATGTGGTTATGAATGATCTTTCTTATGCAGATCTAAAGTGAGAAAGAGAAAGGGTAAACGAAGAGAAAAAGAGCACTAGGAAATGTAGTGTTGGAGCCTTAGTTTGTGATGAGAGATATGAAGTAATGCAATAAAAGTAGTGAAACCCTCAGGGTGAGAGCCCACCTAGTTATAAGCTTTCAGCTACTGCTCCAGCAACATGCCTGCCTGCCTGCTGCCATGCCTCCTATCATGTTGGTCATGGAGTCACCCTCTGAAACTATATGAAATCCCCCAAGTAAATGTTTTCTTTTATATGTCACCTAGGTCAAGGTATTTTGTCACCACAACAGAAAAATAAGACACTTTGCATTTCTCTACTAGTGACTGGCACCCACCCAACAATATATTTTATAATGTATTTTTCACAGCTAAATATCATCATACCTTTACTTCACACTCTAAAAAAAATGTAAGCATCTTTGGTTTAGGAAAAAATGCCTTATTTCCTTATTCCTATTTTAAGGCTCTAAAGCAGTGGCTGGCAATCTGTGGAGGCTGGCAACCTGTGGATTGTGACCCCTGCTGGGGTTGGTCTTATGTGCAGTGTATTCACATGCTTAGTTCTGTGGCCCAAGACCAGGTTACAGTCCAGACATGGACATTGTATTGACTAATGTGTTGTAAAAAATGCTCCCCAATAATCTCTGATTGGGGGGAAAAAGCTAGAGCCTGTGACTGGGAAGGGGAGAGAGGAAGGTAGAACTTTAGATCCAGTAGGCAGTCTCAGGTAGGGACAAGAGAAGAAATGACAAAGGAGAAGAAGTTTGGCATGAGAGAAGCTCACTCTGAGGACACACGGAACAGAGCAAAACTCAGTTGGCAAGTTTCACGGAGTCTATGGTTGGAATGCAGGTTAGAATAGCTCAGAATCTGCCCAGTTTAGGCTTGCAGTATGTTATTAAAAATACAAGGTTTCTGTGTTTTTTATTTGGGGGGTATGACCAAAAAGGGGTGTAGCAAACCCCCCATTAAATTGCTACTGTAGACCTTGTACAGAGGTCACCAAAGAATATCAGAAAACACATACTTCCAGTGGTCTTGGGAACAGAGACACTGCTCCTCCATTCATCTCCAGGTGGGTCTGCCCACATGCAGATATACCCACATACAGGTACCCAGAACTATATTAAAGGTCACAACAGTAGGAAGGTTGAGAACCGCTGCTATAGAGTATTTTCTCCACATCAGGAGCATTACAATAAGAAACTTAATGAAACTGATAAATATCAGCTGGATTTCATCCCCTTAATGAAATGAGTGTGTTTTCTTCATTTTTTGGATAAAAAGTAAATCAGAATTCATAAATCTTTGTAGTACAAAGACACATCAAGAATAAAGAAAATTAGGAACAACTTCAAATAAAAAGCCTGAATAGAGATAGAAGGAATCATAATTAGAGAAGTGACTCAAGATCAGTTGAATTCCAAGAAGGAGGAAAACTTAGAAAAGCTAGGAAGTGAAAGAGGGCGAGGTTACAATTTAAGAGCCTCAACTTACTGTAAACATTGCAATTAAACTAAGTTTTCTGACTGAGAGATTTTAAAAGTACAAAATACAAAAGAAATACACTTAAAAACATATATATATATATATATATATATATATAT
>NC_034613.1:97455146-97459990 GCF_900095145.1 Mus pahari
GTGTGTGTGTGTGTAAGTTTGTATCATATACGTGTATGTGTGTGTGTATACAGAAATATATATATATATATATATATATATATATATATATATATTTAAAGCTATTTTGCAAAACCAGTTAGGTTATTTTTATTTACAAAGCATGTGTCTTGAAATTTGTTTTATTGCTCAATAAAGGACAGAGTTTGAATCTTTAAACTATTTTTCTTCATTCTTCTGTTAGATCTTCCTGAGAAAATGTTTGTAGTTTAAAATAGCCTGAGATAATGAGTTCTTAGAGAAGCAAGCCCAGTGTTATTAACATGTCCTTACTTATACACATACTTCTAATTTCGCTGCCTTTGTAAACAACATGGCGAATAAGCAAATTTGTAGCTACATAATTTATCTGGTAATCGTTTAAGGTCCATTGTGGGTTGTCCTTAATTTACTACTTCTTATTCTGCAGTATTCAAATCCATCTCTAACATTGTCTCTTTGTAGCTCCCTGTTCCTGTAGCACTTAAGAATCTAAGTTTTCTCAAGACTAAAGAAAATATGTTTTAAAGAATGTGAGTTCCAGGCTGGGGAGATGGCTCAGTTGATAAAGCTCTTATTGTGTAAACATAAAAACCAGAGTATGGATGCCCGGCATTCACTAAAAATCTGGCCCTGTTATCAGATCTGTAATCTTAGCCCTGAGGAAGTAAAAACAAATAGATCCCCAGAGCTCACTGACCAGGCAGGCCCCAGAGCTCACTGACCAGGCAGGCCCCAGAGCTCACTGACCAGGCAGGCCCCAGAGCTCACTGACCAGGCAGGTTAGTCTTAAACATGAGCTTCAGGTTCAGTAAGAAACTTTGTCTCAAAGTCAGGCAAAGAGTGGTTAAAAGAAGACACCTGATGTTAACTTGCATACATGGATACACATAAACACACATATACAAGGATTTGTACCTGTGTAAATATAAGGACAACTATATGGGTAAAAAAGCAGAAGATGAGGTGTATGTAAATACAAAACATTCAAGAAATGCTGCCTTTGTAAGAAACCAATATTACATGTGTATTCAGGTAAAATGCATTCAGCTCCCATCACATATTATATTGAGAAGGGGCACAGCAGAAGGACAAAGGTAGGGAAATATTTGTCCCCTACTAAGGTTCTCCTCACTGCCCCTTGTCCAGCCACCTTGCCCCTGTTTTCATACTTGCTGCTTAAATATTTGATTATGCAAAAGAAGGAGCAGGCAACTGCTTTAGCTATAATCACATCCTCTTTCCATGTTTACACAAATTTATGAAAACTCAAGCAAATATCCAAAGCAATCATCCCCTTACTGAGATCCTCTGTGTACACAGATTCACACAGACGTGCATGCACAACTTGCAGCTTCCTTAGCTAAGGAGACCTGAGAACATGATTTTAATAAGTAAATTAATAAAGTAAGAGGTAGAAGAGGGAGTGGTAGTATAAGCGTATCCTCCATACCACCTAGATTAGTGGCAAATGAGAAAGACTCTGCACTAACTGTTTTCTTTCTGCAGCCGAAATACATAATCTTTCAGGAGAAAGATTGTTTCTTGGTATAATGGAGAAATAAAGTGTAAAAGAAAAAAAAATGTCATATCTCTATCCATACCACAGTGTTCCTTTTGAGAGACTGATTCCTTAAAAACAAACAACAAGAAAACAAACCCATTGTGTTGCCACTATAGATACATGTGAGCATGCACAGGTGTGTGTGTGTGCATTCAGAAAGGTTTATTATTATCGAAAATGTTGTCTTAATATTCTTATCAAATTAGACAGAGAAGAATATATACATGTAAAACATGTGGTTATTTATCTTAGTAAAAATATAATAATGTAAATTTTTAAAAAGCTTATTTCTAGGTACATAATTCATGCCTTGCAGGCTACAAGCACATGAAACATTTTTGAACTTTTACTTTTTAATTTTCTTCTTTCTAGTCCACATCTGAAAGGTAAATTCAAATAAACTAAATCTTCCAACTCCTGATGTGATGGTTGGTAGATTTTATAGGAAGCCCGTGAAGACCTTTGCCCCTTGTTGCGCTGCTTCAAAGTGCACAAAAGTCCCTTACAGTGCTCAGGTGGGGTTATAGAAATGAAAGTATTCTAACAGCCAAGCTGCTTGGAACTTTCGGTCTCTTTGTCAGATGTACGGGTGTATGACTACTTGGAATTAAAAATAGAATTTTATATTAATGGTTAGAGGTGCACTTTCTAACTGGAAGATAGTCCATTGATCGTTGTTTAAGGATCTGATAACTTACTTATGCACTGGAAAAAGAGATCATATGATACTTTACCTGTTCAGGGTTTTGTACTATGTATCTCCTAATGGTGGTTTGTGGATATGTAGTAACTTTCACTGTTGGAGAATGGAGTTCCTGTGAAGAAAAGTTAAATCCATATAACTATCTAAAATTATCATTATTTGGCAGCTTGGATCTATCAAAAATAAAAATAAGGAACATTTTTCGTAGTGAACATTATATGGTCCTTTTTATGAACAATGACATATGACTTTATAATTTATTTAATGTTAGTGTTGAAAGTACTTTTGCAAAGCTGCAGTTGCTCAACTCTATTGTAAGTAATTGCATTTGCTAATTTCTATTTTTACCATACTTTTTCACAATGTGTTATGGTTCTATTACATATTCATTTTTATTAAAATTTGGTAAGTAAAAACTCTATAAGATCTGACAGTTGATTGGTCTTTAAGATTGGTTAATTCTCTAGACCCAATGACTCAGTAAATACTTTACTGGTTAGGTGCTTAGAAAGGATCATGGGCAACTGGGACCTCACTGATTACCTTATATGCTTACTTCTTTAAGAACTTAATTTTTCAAGTCATCCATCACTCACAGCTGTATCCTTTTCGAAAAGGTTAGTGGCTTCCAAAATCTAACACTTTGAGGATCCATTTCCTTTGAAAATGCCTTCAATTCATGGACAGGTTGGATCATCAAAGTTCTAGATTTCATTGAAATCTTTTCATTGCACACCAAACTTGAGATGTTTTTGGTTGTAATTACTGTAGGTGATACTACCAACAGACCAGAAACTGCATTCACTCTTCATATTCTTGCTGCTCTTTGCTTTCAAAAGTCTGTTGGCCTGACTGAAGATGGCTCAATCTTGGGGAGTGGTTGATTGATAATTTAAATGAGAAATTTCCCCTATGGACTCAGTTATTTGAATACTTTGTGCCCAAATGATGGCAATGTTTGGATAGATTATGAAATCTTTAGGTGGAATAATGTTCCTTCAGAAGTACTTTACTGAAGATGGGTTTTGAAGGTTTATAACCTCACTGTACTTCTAGGATATTCTATATTATGTGTTTGCTGTTAAGATGTGATCTCTCAGGTTCCTGCTTCAGCCACTTGCTGTCATGGTTCTTTTACCATTATGAACGTATCCTCTGGAAATGAACGCTTTCTTCCTGTGCTGCCCAGTTTTGTCAACTTGATACAAGGTAGAAAGGAACTTTAATTGAGAAAATGTCTCCTTAAGATCATGCTTCAGGTAAGTCATTAGGACATTTTCTTAATTAGTGATTGATGTGCAAGGGCCCAGTATATTATAGGTAGGACCACCACCCCTAGGCTGATGGTCCTGGGTTCAATAAGAAAGCAAGCTAAACAATCCATGGGGAGCAAGCCTTCTCCATGGCTTCTGCATCAGCTCCTGCCTCCAGGTTCCTGTCCTGTTTGAGTTCCTTCAATGATGAACAGTGATGTGAAAGTGTAAACTAAATAAATCCATTCCTTTTGGTCATGGTGTTTTATCACAGCAATTGTAACCCTAACAAAAACATAAAATGGTATGGGATAGTGGAGTATTACTACAAAAGGTCTGACTGTGTTGTTTTGAGAAGGATTGTGGAAGGACCTTGGAACTTTAGGCTAGAAAAGTCATTGGATTTTGAGAGCTTAGTGAGCTCTTCTGCCAGAGCTTGAGCGATAAGAATGTTGAAATCAGTGATATGATGAAGGCCTGGCTTCAGAGAAAAGTAGAGCTTCTATCAGGTCACATGTGTGAAGGATCTGTGGTATCTGGTCAGCTGGAGCTGACTAATCAACTGTGACTAAACAAGAGACCAGAACCACTATAGTAAAACCTTTATTTCTCTGTGACAATAGATGCTGATCAGCTGGGACTGAAGAATCAGCTGTGCTCAAAGAAAGACAGTATCATTGATGTGAAGTCTTCTGAGAAGTGTTTACTAACAGTTAGCACACAGAAGCTGTGTTTTAGATGTGGCCTCGGTTAAAAGTATGGTGTAAGAGTTTCCCAGGTGGTACTAGTTTTGAAGGCATGAAGGGAGTCACAGAAAACAGCTGAGGTTTGGCACTGTGAGAAGTCACGAGTGTCCACTGATGCAGGAGCGGCCTTAGTAGCAGTTAAAGCCACAGTGTCAGGGGTCATGAAGACAAGTTGAGGCTTGGCAACATAAAAGGAGCCTGGGAGAGGCTATTGGGGAAAGTGCTGCCCAGTTATAGCAAGAGACCCCAACATTTTAGAGATGCCAGTGCTATGGAATAACCACCAAGAACACCAGCAGCAATGGAGTTGGAGTTGAGACAACTGGAACCTAGAAGATAAGCTGTGTGTGGTGCAGAGAGTGGAGCCTGAGAAGTGACCTAAGCCCTTTGGAGGAGCCCCGAATTTCATATGTGGATCCTGGACATCGAAACCCAATTTATTTATATTTGGAGACTGTTTTTTCATTTTTTTATTGTAAAAGAGTTTTTTATTATTATTTTCTTTATTTACATTACAAATGCTATCCCGAAAGTTCCCTATACTCCCCCCCCCCCCGCCC